>NW_005871091.1:4707486-4901994 GCF_000147115.1 Myotis lucifugus | reverse complement strand
CCCCCCATCCAGATTTATGTGTTTTCCACAGTTTTTCCTGATATTCATTTGTAACTCAGAGTATTGGTGTTTCTTCCACTCTGTCAGTCAGCAGTTCAGCCCTGGGGAGATTTCCATCTCAGATACTTCTCCAAGAAGCAGATCAAATAATATCCATTTTTTTTGCACATCTCCTCACAGAGATGCGGGTGAAGATTAGGGAGAGTCACTAAGCATCTTGCCTTATGTCAGCATGTTAAATCCTTTTTTTTTTTAAGATGGCTTGGGTTTTAGGTCTCTCTGTTGCTATGAGATGAGCTGGGGTTTTGCCCTCCACTGGCTGTGCCATCGGCAGGTACCCTGTGAGAGCTTTAGGAGAAACTGAGACTCTGAGAGAGGAAGGGATTTGTTTAAACCTGACTGTCAGTAAATGAGCCAAAACAAAGTAAAACCAAAGAAAGATAAAATCACCTGTGGTACAATCTTTACTGTTCTATTCATATTTGACATCTATGTAAAAACTATCACTATGCTAATTTTTCCCCAAAAGGGTCACTTTTAAAAACATGCATTACAAAAATATTTCTAGAAAGTAATTGAGAATGAGAAGACAAGCCACAGACTAGGAGAAAATACACCCAAAAGACGTATCTGATAAAGGACTGTTATCTAAAATTACACAAAAACTCTTAAAACTGTGACAAGTGATTGACCCATGTAACTACACCCAGTGAAGACATTTTCTTCTCCTTAGACATTTTTTTATGTCTCTCAAGAAAACAGTCCAACTAAACATTGCACAGAAGATCTGAACAGACACCAAAGAAGATATACAGATGGCAAATAAGTATATGAAAAATGCTCAACATTATATGATATTAGGAAATTGCAAATCACAACAGCAAGGAGATGCCGCTGCACACCTATTAGAATGGCTAAAATATAAACCACTGACCACATCCAATGCTGGATAAGATGTGGAGCAACAGGAATCCCCATTCGTTGCTGGTGGGAATGCAAAATGGTGTAATCTCATTAGAAGACAGTTGGAGGTTTCTTTCAAAACTAAATATGCTTTTACCTTAAAATCCAACAATTGCACTCCTTGATATTTACCCAAAGGAAGCAAACCTTATATCCAGACAAAACCCTGCACACAGATGTTTACAGTAGCTTTATTTATAACTAGAGGCCTGGTGCATGAAATTTGTGCACAGGAGTGTGTGTGGGGGGGGTCCCTCAGCCCATCCTGCACTCTCTCCAATCTGGGACCCCTTGGAGGATGTCCAACTGCCAGTTTAGGCCCGATCCCATAGGGCCTAAACCAGCAGTTGGACATCCCTCTCGCAATCTGGGACCACTGACTCCTAACCGCTCACCTGCCTGCCTGCCTGACCACCCCTAACCCCTCTGCCTGCCTGCCTGATCACCCCTAACTGCTTCTGCCTACCAGCCTGATTGCCCCTATCTTGCCCCCCTGCTGGCCTGATTGGCCCTAACTTGCTCCCCTGCAGGACTGATCACCCCTAACCACGTCTGCCTCAGCCCCAGCCTAAGCCACAGTCTGGCCTCCCTCTGCAGGAGGTGACTTGGTGGATCAGGGGAAGGCACTGCCCCCATTACACCACCGCTGCTGCCACTGCTGGCCTGATCCTGGGCCCTCCGTAGCCGCACCTCGGCCCTTCACAGCCACCAGCGGCTGCCTGAGCCTTGGCCCTCGCAGCCACTGCGGCTTTGTCCAGAAGATGTAGCCCTAATTAGCATATTACTCTTTTATAATACAGATTGCCAAAACTTGGAAGCAACCAAGATGTCCTAGGTATTCACGGGACAATGAATAAATAAACTGTGGTATATGCAAACAACAGAATTGTATTTAGTGCTAAAAAAGAATGAGTTATCAGACCATGAAAAGGCGTAGGCTTTAAATGCATATACTAAGTGGAAGATGCCAATCTGAAGAGGCTACATACTGTGTGACTTTAACGGCATTACATTCTGGAAAAGGTAAAACTATGGAGACAGTAAAAATATCAGTGGATACCAGGGGTGGAGGGTTGACTGGATGAATAGGTGGAGCACAAGTGATATTTAGGGCAATAAACTATTCTGTGTGATGCCTGGGGTGGGATGGGAACTGGGTGGAGGGGAGCTATGGGAGGAAAAAAGAGGGACATCTGTAATAATCTCAACAATAAAGATTAAAATAAAATAAAATGTATCACATACTCTCACTCATATGTAGAAACTAATGAACAAAATAAACCAGTGAACAAAATAGATCCAGAGACATAGAAGCATGGAACAGACTGTTGAATCTCAGAGGGAAGGCGGCGGGTGGGAGGGTGGGAAGGAAGAGATCAACCAAAGAACTTGTGTGCATATACATGCACAGCCCATGGACATAGACAATAGTGTGGTGAAGGCCTGGAGTAGGATGGCGGGGGCGGGCTAAATGGGGTCACTGGGGGGAATAAGGGGACATACGTCATACTTTCAACAATAAAGATTTAAAAAATGGTAGTTATAAGACAGTATACATTTGTCTAAACCCATAGAACATACAGTGTCAAGAGTGGACCCTAATGTAAATGATTTGGGGTGATATTGACATGTTAATGTGGGTTCTTAGAGTACAATGAACATACCCCTCTGTTGAGTGAAGTTGATGATGGGGCAGACTGTGCCTGTGGGGTAAGCAATATATGGGAATTCTCCACTTTCTGCTCAGTTTAGTTGTGAACCTAAAACTGCTCTACAGAATACAGTCTATCTATAAATAAGGTAGTTGAGGAAATTAGGGCAAAAGGAAAACAATGACGGGGAAATAAGTTTGAAACCCTGGTGAGGTTCAAGGACAGAATTATGTCTTAAACTTCTGTACATTTGTCAGAGGTGGGGCACATATTTAACTTCCAAGCAGCTAATTCACACAGAGGACTCATAGTTCATATTCATAAGTGAAAAACAGTTTAGCAAAGTAAATCCTGGGATTGAGAACAGAGAAGAATTTCTCTTGTGTTTCTTGGTGCAGGGACAGGATGAAGTAGTGAAGAATATCCTCAACAACAGGAGGCCTTGGCCTTTTAACGCAGTTTCCCCGAAGGGTTTCTAGTCTCAGTGACCACGTGGGGTGACCTGGCCTGGCAATGTGGGGTGACATGAAGAGGAGGTTGGCAAGCCTCCTGAAAGAAAGGACTATCGTAGGTGCTGCTGCCTGTCAGCAAAGAAGGGGATATCCCGCCCTCAGGTTCTTGGGCAGCGGCTGGACGCTGGTGAGGATCGGCACTGGCCCACCATGAATTAAAGGCCAGGTCAGTGGAGTGTCAGTTATGCATTGTAATTGTGTTGACCTCCTGTCCTCTAAGCAACTCGTTTTGGTTCCTGAAAGAACATTGAACAAAATTGTAAGAATGAGGAAATCTTTAAAAAATCAACTGTGTTGAGGTATAATTTGCATACAGTTAAATTTGTGCGTGCTAGTGTTCAGGTTCCTGACCCGTGTAACCACCACCCAGTGAAGACAGAGCACATTTCCAGTTCCTTAGATGTCCTCGTTATGTCTCTCTCTTTTCAGCCCATCTCTTCCCCCTGCCTCCCCACCCCACTCCCCACCCAAGGCAAATGCTGATTAGATTTATATCACTAGGATTAGTTTTGTCTGGCTGGTCGTTCATATAAATGGAATCATACAATAAGCGTTCTTTTGTGTGTATCCCTTTGCTTTCACTTTGTGTAATGTCTGTGAGATTCACCAGTATCGTTGTATATATCAGTAGTAGTGCATTCCCTTTTATTGCAGTACTTTTCACAGTATACCACCGTTTATTTATCCATGCACCTGTTAACGAACATTTTGGTTGTTTCCAGTGCTGGGATATTATGAGTAAAGCTTCTGTGAAATCCATGTACAGGTAGTGTCATGTGCTAAAGGATAGTTACGGCTCATGTGCAGTCTCTTCCTGCCTGCTTCCTGCTTCCTTTTACCTTTCTTGAGCTCAAGCAAGAGGGTTCCTCTCTATGTTCTTATTCCCAGGTGGCAACACATGCTCAAGTAGTCCCTCTCCTTTATGGAGATACTTAACCATTCTCTCTGTTTCAGATGTGATGGACTTTAAAAAAAAGTATTTACTGAATTTAGAGAGAGAGGAAGGGAGAGAGAGAGAGAGAGAGAGAGAGAGAGAGAGAGAAACATCAATGAGAGAGAAACATTGATTGGCTGGGTTCTGCATGCCCCCTACCAGGGATTGAGTCCACAACCAGGGCATGCGCCCCGACTGGGAATTGAACTGGGGACCTCTTGATGCATGGGACAATGCTCAACCAACTAAGTCACACCAGCCAGGGCTGGACTGTTTCATTGAAGCTCCAGAGTGTTCTCTGGAGGCATGCTTGAGCATGCAAATCCTCAGTTTTGGCCGTAGGGCAAACCTTGTTCTAAAACAGCTTTTCCCAGAGAGAACAACATTGGGGGGTGTGCACTGTCTAAAAACCCCACCTTCCTGTTATTTCCTCTTATAAAACCCAGTTACTTGCCTTCATTATATTTATCACAGTTAGTAATTATATACAGCTTATTTGTGGTTTATTGATCAATGCTTGTCTCTTCCACTAGATTGCTATTTTATTAACCGCTATGTACCCAGCGCTTGGCATGGAGCTTGGCTTGAGTAAGCTTCAAAAATATATTTGTTGAATGAATACAGGGGTTCTGGCCATCGTCCTGACCAGCCTTTGATAAATGTGACTATGCTTCAATCTCTATTACTGCACATTTCAGGCTGGGATGGCTACAGGCTTGTCACTACATGTAGATGTCCGTTCCCCAACCCAAGTTGCTAAGGTGTTCGGATCTCCTTTCCTTCACTTGATGTATGTCCAGTGCTGAAATCTTCAAAGCGTCACCGGCTGAAGTGATGCAGCTTAGTCCTTGTGTTGATGGGAACTTGAGACCCAGAGGGCTTTTTCTAAGACATTGAGGCCTGTCCATTTCAGGCATAATGGGGTTTGCACCCCAGCTCTACCACCAAGACACTGTGTGATTTTGATCAAGCAGCTTAATCTCCTTGAGCTTCAGTTTCTAGTTTAATGGGCCCTTTGCTATTGATCACAGCTCTTACTTCACTTCGAACCATCTCTGGTTCTTTTTGGGCCATGAGCTTGAGTTTGCTTATCTTACGGGTACTTGCAACTTGAGCACGTGTAGGTTTTCCATTCTTTTCTAAGAGTGTGGAGTTCGGAGTTGGGAGCAGCCTGACTCTGCAGAGACGGGCAGGGCTGTTCTCCCTTGTCCTGGGTACACGTGGACGTTCACAGTTGAGGGTCATGTCACTCTCATGGCGATACATTGTTCTGCTGATTCAGGTCCAGCTCTTTATCAACTTATACCCCTACCTCCACTCTTCATGTTGGCTATCATTATTATTTTAAAATTTTAAATTCACGTTTATGTCCCCTTGCCATCCTGGTCAGTCTAGAGATAGAGTCAAACCTTATTGGTTGTTTTCCTGTTGGTTCTCAGTTTATCCTAGTGCCTGTGGGTAAACGTTATTACCCTGATTTCCAGCGAATAATAAGGCCCAGACCACTAAATTGTATTCATGTATTCTCTCTCTCTCTCTCTCTCTCTCTCTCTCTCTCTCTCTCTCTCTCTCTCCATTTTATCTTCTCAGAGCAGAGTCACTTAACAACATTCTTGAGTCCTTATCAGAGTTCTTACCATGGGCCAGGCACTGTGTCACATTCTGTAGGGAAGACGGAGAAGTGGAACAGTGCACTGCAGTGTAGTAAGTTCCTTGATAGAGGGAAGTCCAGGGGCTCAAACAACAGAGGGTGGACCTCAATCCTTGGAGACCCAGCAGCAAGCCAGCAGTTCAGTGCTCAGGCTGGATGGGTATTTACAGTTGATCCCTGAGGGATTCGGGTCTAGTTCTTCAAATCCTTTGCATTTTGAGGCCCGTGCTTCCCAGTCTTCCCATGGCACAGTAAAAGAGGACTTGTACACCCTGAAGGTGGAACCATTTCTCATTCAGTGGATGTCCAGGACCTTCCAGGGGCAGGATCATCTAAGGGAACAAAAGGTGCAAAGTCTCTGTCCTCATGGAGAAGACAGTCACAGTCTTTGCCCTGAACTGCTGGCTTTAGGCCATCTTGCACCTCGCTTCCTGACCTGCTCCCAGTATCCCGGGCTTCCCACCTCTTGGTTACTTGCCTGTTTATTGCGTCAGTTTATGCTTATAGCAGAGATTTAACACTGCTTCTCTGGAGCTTCCTCTTTGATGCGGCTCATACTCTTCCTCTGGCTGTATATGGGCCCCTGTTACCTTCACACACGGGCCTCTGGGTGCCAGTGGTGGCACATTGCATGGCGTTTGTTTTAGCCACAAAAGTCAAAACCAGGCAGCTGAGAAGCAGAATAGGCTAGTCAAGGGTGATTCTTGAAATCAGAGTGTGTGATTCCCAGGACTGGGAATAGAGAGAAAAGTTGAATCTTGTTGGGAAGGGAAGCTGGCAAGAGCTTTGTTGTGTCTAAACCTCGTCAGATAGGTCGAGATTTTGGGCAAGGATCGAGTAGAGCAGGGGTGGGCAAACTTTTTGACTCGAGGGCCACAGTGAGTTCTTAAACTGGACCGGAGGGCCGGAACAAAAGCATGGATGGAGTGTTTGTGTGAACTAATATAAATTCAAAGTAAACATCATTACATAAAAGGGTACGGTCTTTTTTTTTTTTTTTTAGTTTTATTCATTTCAAACGGGCCGGATCCGGCCCGCGGGCTGTAGTTTGCCCACGGCTGGAGTAGAGACACCAAGCCAGAGCCCCTCATGTAGCCTGTGACAAGTGATGAGGTGATGGGAAGGAAAAGAATAATAGTTTAAATAATAATAATAATAATAATAATTGACATAGTTTTTACAATGGGCTGGACACTGTTCTAAGCAATTAGTGTACATTTACTAATTTAATCAGAGCCTGTTTTGGTTTGGGACTTTTCTGGGGGTCCTATAAGGAAGCCATTTAGAAGCAGGTAAGATCGCTAGATGGTACATTGAGGACAGACTTCTCTGCAGTGAGCTAAGGGCTCTCAGCATTCCTTCTGCTTCTCCTGGAAACACACCTTCTGCTTGTCATGCCTGACTGTTACGATGCTGAGTGAGGTATGGGAGAAATGTTGTCACTATGGGGTAGTATGGTGGGGAGCGGGTTTGAACTCCTGTAAACCTTTGTTACAGCTGCTCCTTGCAACCTGGCAGGAGGCCTGGCATGACCAGCTGTTATCATGCCAAAGAGGATAATGAAACCAATAACAATTCTGAACAGTCCATGAACCAGACTAGTCTTTGCTCTTCCCTTTGTTGTCCTGGAACCCCAGGGAGGCCGCTGCATCTGGTGGCGACGCTTGTAGAACACGAGCTGATACGGCTTCCTCTACAGAAGTGCCAGGGGGCCTACATTTACATGCCGCATCAGCTCCAGCCTCCTGGGTGTCTTCGCGGTATCTTGACTGCAGGAAATATTTGTTGGCTTGAAATATTTGTTGACTCCCTCTCCACGTGGGAGCTGGGTAAGATGACCTGAGAGAGTCTCTGGATTTCTTTGAGACTGAGTTCAAGTGGGTGGGTGAAATGAAACCTAACATTCAGCACATAGTAGGGGGTCATTAAATACTTGTTGAATAAAAGCCCTTTTCCTGACTGGATGATGAATGATAACATGGGGTAAAAGGAGCTCTGAGAGATACCTTGTTCAAGCCGTAATGCTTACTTTTAGCCTTTGTTAAGCAATGAGGAGAGCCCCAAATCCCTCTAGTAAGCAAACACAGTTCGAGAATCAGGCTCCTGGCCTGGAAGGACATGGGCAGTGTTGTTCTTGTAAAAGCAGGGGGACTTGGGAAGCACTGGGAGGACCTATCCAAGAATATCTGGGCCAGAGCATCAGCAGGGCTCCTATTGTGGACAAAGGCAGATACACAAGGACGCTGCCCTCAAAGGCTTACTTTTCTGCTGTTATTCCTGGTGGCACTGTGGATCCTCTAGGCTTCCTAACATGTGAGAAGCACAAACTGAATCCATAGTCAGCTCTTAATTCACAGGCCTACAATTATTTTCTCTACTGATCTAAAAACTCTTTCTCAAGCTCTTTCATTAATGGGCATTAGCCTTCATGTTTTGTCCTTTCTGGAAAACTGCCTTGCTGTGTTCCAGAGGTTTGGGTGTGGAGTTGGACATACCTGCCTTTGAATCTGGTACAGTGTGACTTTGAGCAAATTAGCCTCTGTGAGCCTGAGTTGTATTATCCCTAAAAGTGGAACCCTTAGCATCTTATTGGGTTGCTGGGAAGGAAAAAGAGATCACATACAGCATTGGGCACCTCGTAGGCACTCGGCAAGTATTTGTAATAAATACTCAATAAATATTCCCTTCCTTGTTGCTGCCTTAATTTCCGTTCCCCACTCTGGCATTCTGCGACTGTCATTTTTAGGCAGAACCGAGTGTGATGAGCCTGTGTAAAGGCCCATAGCCTGTCTTTGGCTCTAGATTGTTTTTGCCTTTTTCCCTATAAAAGAAGCACCACCTCCTGGCTCCTTGTTGATTTTCAGAGGCACGACTGTTTGACAAACCATATCAGGTGCTGTCTGCAGGCTGCCTAACGAGTCCTCATCTTTCACATCACTGACTGTTCAACTGATTTAGGGAGAAGTACCCCCCGCTGATGTGTAAGAAACAGATGCAGCATAATTGTTCCATATCTTTCCTCCTTTCCTTTTCCTCTGTCTCCGCTTCTGTGCAAGCTTTCCCTGGGGATCAGACCGTTTCCCTCCCCACCGCTCTACTGGGAATATATTGTAATAATGCAATTAATTGCTAATTAAGGTGTTATATTAATTAATATTTATGAGTGTTTTTTTCTCTCAATTTAATGTTTGTTGCTGTTTCATCTAATGCTTATTATTTAATGGCTTGGTTTTTCATTTCTAGATTAATTTACAAGTTGAAAATGTTTTGAACAGCATCCCTATTTCTCCCTGGTTGGGTGACTCTTCCCTTTCCCTTTTCCCCCATTCCTTCTTCTTTTTTAAAATCCTCACCAGAGGACATGCTCAGAGAGAGGAAGGGAAAGGAGAGAGAGAGAGAGAGAGAGAGAGAGAAGAGAAGAGGGGAGGGGAGGGGAGGGGAGGGGAGGGGAGGGGAGGGGAGAGGGGAGAGGAGAGAGGAGAGAGGACCTTTGGGTGCACAGGACTCAGCCAACTGGGCCCCCCATTCCTTCCTAAGGTGGTAAATAGAAGTACTGTGTGCCCGCCGTTAAACTGGTGCATACATGTTGTAACAAACTTCTTCTCTATCTGGGTGATTCAAAGCGATGACACTTGAATAAAACCTATACATTTTGTTATCAATCTAGTTTCCTCCTTAGACTCACATTGTTTGTGTCTTAGAATAGCAAAAGACACATTTGAATCCTGGGCTCCCAGAGCTGCGTGGGACCTGAAAGGAGGTCTTGTGCTAATCCCTGTCTAATCCCTATCTGATGCTCTGCCTGACTCCCGTAGGCAGCACAGAGATGTCAGAGCTCTCGCCTGCTTGTATGCCCTGGACAGGCTAGAGAGGCCAAGGAGCGTGGTGCTCAATTCAAGCGACGCATTTTATGTTGGTGGATAAGTCTGCGGTTGTGCGAATTTCAGAACAGCAGCCTTTTGTGTTGTTATTGTTGCTAAATTAGAATGTGTTGACTATTACCAGTCTGTGAGAATTGGTGGTCCCTTGGTGATTTCTGGGTGAAGCTTTCATACTCTGTTACAGATGTGTGGCAGGCCTGTGGTAACAGCCTTCCCCGGAGTTGCAAGAGGAACTTGGTCACGGTGATTCAATTAATCCTGTTTTATAACCAGGATGGAAAAATTCCGTGACCTCCGCCAAAGTCCAGAATCTTGATATTAGAGCTGCATAATTGTGGTGGTTATTTTAGGTGTCATTATTTAACCCTAGGATTCCTCTCTACTTTGGAAATGCATTTCTATCTGACCCATTCCACAAAGAATTTGAGGCAGCTCAGATATTATATTTCATTCTACAGCAACCCTTCTCCTCAAAGAGCTGAATGGAATATATTTATTTTTCAAATTAACATACATTAATCTAAATTGTGTTTTCAACATTTTTCAGAAATTAGAGGGGAAGTACAGCAGGCAAAGCTCTGGAACTGGAACCCGACGGCCTGGGCTCCTCTCCCCGTTTCACTGATTGAGAGCTGCACAGCTCTGGACAAGCCATCCTGTTTCCTCACCTGTAAAACGGGGGAAATCATACAGATATAATAGTTACAGCTTCATTTGTTAATTATTTATATGTGTCATGTAGGTATTATAGGTCTATAGTATAGACCAGTGATGGCGAACCTATGACACGCGTGTCAGAGGTGACACGCGAACTCATTATTTTGGTTGATTTTTCTTTGTTAAATGGCATTTAAATATATAAAATAAATATCAAAAATATAAATCTTTGTTTTACTATGGTTGCAAATATCAAAAAATTTCTATATGTGACACGGCACCAGAGTTAAGTTAGGGTTTTTCAAAATGCTGACACGCCGAGCTCAAAAGGTTCGCCATCACTGGTCTGTACCCATTTATGTCCCCGTTATGTTGTCCCTGGTTTAAAGATGAGAACATTGGAGATAGGGGGAGGTGATGTGACTTATCCAAACAAGTCCAAAGAAACATATAAGTGGTAAAATAAATAAATAAATAAATATTAGTATCTATGGCCTCTTGGCCTCTTCTGTGGTGCCAGGTTGCCTCTAGGTAGACGGAGGATACAGATGGATGAGGTTCTATTCATCCTGTGTTTTTTGTGTTCATGGAGGGATCGTCAGTGAGTGCCGCTGCTTCAGGGCAGGGGCAGGTGTTCCTTTGAAGCTGTTGGGCCCGCGCCTCAGTTAGGTTTGCATTTTATAAGTTTGCTTTAGCAACATAATTTGTTTCTTGGTGGTATAACTGAAGAAATAAAGGTTTGTGATAGGATAACCTAGGTTTGAGTTCAGCTCTGCTTGCATTGGTTATCTAAATGTAGAGGCTTACATACAACATACATTGATTATCTCCTGGTTTCAGAAGGTCAAAGTCCAGGCATGGCTGAGTGAGGCCTCTGCTCAGTCTCAGAGGCTGCAATCAAAGTCCCCACCAAGCTGTGTTCTCATCTGGAGGCTTGACTGGAGAAGGAGACACTTCCAAGCTCATTCAGATGGTTGGCAGGAGTCATTCCTTTGTGGCTTCTAGAGCTGGGGGCCTTGGCTTCTCACTGGCTACTGGCTGGAGGGCCCCTGGCGGTTCTAGAGGTCACCTGCAGTTCCCTGCCAGGTGACCCATAGGCTGTTGACAACCTAGCAGCTTACTTCTTCAAGGCCATCAGGACAACCAGAGTAAGTGGCTAGAAAAATGGAGTCTTGTATAAAGCAATGTAATCACAAGATTGACACCCCATCTTCTTTGAGGTATTCTGTGGGTTAGAAGCAAGTCACAGTTCCCACCCAGTTCAGGGAACTCCCAAAGCAGGTTTGGACTTTTATATGGGAGCTGTAAAAATATATATTAGTAAAAATATATATTTAGTAAAAATATACTGAAGGGTGGTCTTTTAGCTGGGAAGCTTCAAAAGAGAGCAGTGATAGAGGAAGGTGACACCTGCCTGGGTGATGATCAAACGGATTAGCCAAATCCGTTTGAGCCGTCACTGTTGAGTCAAATCTTGTTACACTGAACTGATACTTGGGAAGTCACTTACTCTTTTTGGATTTTCGTAGTTATTATATTAGAATCTTAGTTATTTACCTTATAAGATTGTAGTAGGGTGATGGATGTCAAAAAAAGTTATTGCAAGCAATAGCATATACACTTATAGTCACCTTCCTGCCTGGATTCTGGATCCCCACCCACATCAGCTTCTGAAAGATGGCATGGTGCCAGCTTCTTTTCTAGGAATTCATCTGCCTCTGCCCACAAAAATAAAAATGCAAACACTTTCTGGCGTGCTGAAAAATAATGCAATGATTTGCACATTTTGGATGCTTAAAGAGCAACAGGGACCATTGTAGAGTCTTCCCAGCATCTTTTAAAAGGACTGACATGTCATCATTTTGCTAGGAGTTTTCATCTCCTTTTCATTCCACCTTGTAATTTTCCTTCTGGACCAGTTAGCAAAAAAAAAAAAAAGTTTAAAAAGCAGCAGTAAAGAAAGCCTTAAGAAAACACTCCCATGCCCCACAGTTAGCCAGAGGTTTCTGAAATGGTCACTTCCTGCCTCATTCTGGCCTTGCATCCTTATTCAGGTGCCTGGGTGAGGAATCCTGGGTTAAGAAAACAGGGCCATAATGATATCTTCTGTAAACACATGCTCCCTTCTAAAGGGATTCTTATGATTACCAGAATATTTAAAATTTTCATCTCAAGGATTGACCGAATTGGGTGGTTTAGTTTTTGATGATTCCAAATCTCAACATGTTTGCTCTGACAAATGGCGGATGGACTTGCCTTTAGCAGTAACTCTCTATGCTTGTGAAAATAGATGGTTTAGCTCAATTTTGACAATTACAGCTTTTTATATTCCTTCTGGAGTTCTCATGAACAATGTTTAGCAATTCTTAAAACAATTTGTGTATAACAGTAGATAAGTTTCACTGTTTTTGGCTCATTTTTACATTCAAATTACCCGTTTTTGAGGAGGACATTGATAGCTACACTTGGCTTCTTCAATCCTTCTTTAATCCATAGATTTACTGGTCTTATTTCTTTATGCATGGATCATCGTTAATGCCCAGTCTAGTTATCTAATTGCTGGGTTTGATTTCTTCAAGAGAATCTTAATGTAGTCACTAAATCAGGAGAATTCCCAAATAAACACAACAGTATTTTAAATGAACCTCTTAAAAAGAATTTGCATTTTGGAAACTATTCTCTTAGAAAACTTTTCCCGAGATTCTATTGTGTGCCAGGCATTCTGTTTGATGATAGAGAACAAGAAGAAATACAATCCCAGTTGCATTGGTTATAAGTTCCTGTCTCACTCATCTGTCAACACCAAATACAAGCACTTTAAACATACTAGTAATCATGAAAGAATTGGGTAATGTTGTTATAGAATTACTGATAAAATGCGCTAGAACCAGATGGTTTTAGTGGTGAGTTATTTCATAATTTAAAAGGACAGATACAGATACATAAAGTATTTTCTATAGCACAGAAAATAAAGGAATTATTTATGTAGGATGTTTGGTTTTTTTTTGTGCATAAGGGAGGTGGCATATCTTCCAGACTCCCTCCGTACATGTGTGTGAGTTCTCAACGAAGGCATGACCCACACGCCATAATATAAAATGGTCACATAGTTGTTTGTTTGTTTTTTAACTCAGAAACTGGGCCTTATGCAGGTGGCCATCCCAGGATTTTGAATCAGAATGAGTGGAGTGAAGAAGCAGGGCAGTTTAGAAAGAATATTGTGGAGTGGTAGGAGTGGTGCCTGGGGTCCAATGACGGCAGTGTCTGTGCCCATGACAATATGCTGGCTGTGGTCTGATAGACTCAGTTTCCTTTGGTCTATGGGCATGGTCTTCTTGCTTTGTTATTAATCCTATGAAATACCTACTATCTTACTTTATGGTTTTACAAATAGAATTATTCTCTTCTGCTAAAAAAATAAATTCAAAGCAATATGTCATGTTTGGGAAAATTTGAGTGCTTAGTGCAAATCAAAGATGTGAACAATGTAGAGATGGAGATTCCTATAATATTATATTAAATTTTCTAGTATAGTAAATGCACAATATAAATAGGTCTTGTGAAATTTTCATAGCAGCATAATACTTATCCTATAAATAAAAGCCTAATATGCTAAGTGTCTGGTTGACCGGTCAGCCGTTCAACCAATCAAAGCATGATACACTAATGATATGCTAAGGCCTCTCAACTGCTCGCTATGACGTGCACTGACCACCAGGGGGCAGATGCTCCGACTAGTAGGTTAGCTTGCTGCTGGGGTCTGGCTGATCGGGACTGAATGAGACGGGCTGGACATGCCCTGGAGCCCTCCTGCAGTCTCTCCCTGCTGGCCAACCTCCCATGTCCCTCAACCTCCTGCGTCCCTCCCTGGCCCTGATTGTGCACTGGTGGGGTCCCTTGGCCTGGCCTGCGCCCTCTCGCAATCTAGGACCCTTTGGGGGATGTCGGAGAGCTGGTTTTGGCCCGATCCCACAGAGGGACCCCACTGGTGCACGAATTTGTGCACCGGGCCTCTAGTATAATATAAAAGAAAGCTGTGGGCCATTTTCACTAATGTGTTGGTGTAAAAATCTTAAAAAAGAAATGGTAGCAAACTGAATACAATAATACATCAAAGAATCATCCATCATGACTCAGAATGGTTTATTCTTAGAATATAGAGGTAATTTTTTAAATTAATTCCAGGATAGAAGGAAATTAATTACTATAATACATTATAACTCTAAAAGAACAGAGCTATATGATAATTTTGGTAGATAGTGAAAAGGCATATAATAGCATGCTATTCCAGGTTTTAAAATATAATTCTTAAGAAACTAAGAGTCATTTTTTTCAATGTGTCAGAAATGAATTGTTTAAAAATAAACACTGTGATACTTAATAATGAAACATTAGGCTCATTGCCACTGAAATCAGGAACTAGACATTTATTTTTTAAAATAAAATTTATTTGGCTAACATTGGTCAATAATATTATATAAATTTCAGGTGTACGACTTTACAGTGCAAGGCCTGTATACTCTATTGTGTGCTCAGCATCCAGAGACTAGTCTCCTCCTGTCACCTTGACCCCCTTTATCACCTTCTTCCTACTGCCCCCTTACCCTCTGTCTGTATGCATGAGTTTGTATTTTTGTTTGCTAGTTAGGAACAAAGTGTTTTTGTATAACTTTGTTCTGGAAGTTCTGGGCCACACAATAGGACAGCAAATAGAAATAAAAGACTTTTACAAAGAAAGACACAAAGACATCACTATTTGATTATGTTTATATTGTTAGAGAGTCCAGGAATATTAACTGTAAAACTCTTAGAAGTAATCCATTCAGTAAGATATCTATATATGAGACAAATATATAAAATTAATAGATTTTACTCTTTATAACAAATAAAATATTAACATTATATAGAAAAATATCTAACAATTGCAATGACAATAATGAAAGTAGTAACAATTTTAAAGCATGAAGTAACTAACAAATTATGCAATGTAACATAAAGAATATTGGGATAAATGGAAAGACGTGGCATGTTATATATTCTTGAATGACAAGAGTGACTACTGTGAAAATGTCTTTTCTCATAGAACTGTGCTCAGTTCTTTCTAAGCCTTCTCGAATAGGAGACATGTTAGTGGGGCTTGATCATAGACAAGTCATCATTACCTTGTTATAGTACAAGTGCCATAATATAACTTGTGGACAATATAGTGCCGTGGCTCTGCTGGCAGAGTAGGAAACTATACTGAGGACCTAGACATGAGACTGGGTGAGCTCCCACTTGGGTGTTTCCATTCTCTGTCTGTATGTCACCACGGACAGGCAGACAACCACTGCTGGCACTCAAGGAAACTGGTAGAGAATCAGGAAGGCTCAGTCAACTTGATGTCCTTCCCACATTAACATTTCATCACACTTTAAAACTCATAGCTCTGAAAGGTTTTTAGCAAGGAAGCAGGATCAATGCAAAGGGTGTGGAAGGCAGACGGAAGGTAGAGAGCTGGATGGAAAGGTGGTCAGTTAACTTTTCCCATACTACACAACACAATTAGAGTCTCAAATGAAGAACAATTTCCCTGGGTTGAAAATACTCATATTACATTATTTCCCCTCCATATTACATTATTTTCTCTCCATATCTTTGTAAACATTGATTTATTATCTTTTGATATTTTGGCATTCCAGATTGAAAATTTGTGGCCAGTTTGACTTTTATTTCTTTTAAGATAACTACTTTTTTATTCTGAATCTTTTTAGGACTTTTTCCTTTATACAGTCAACAAAAATTCCAGATATCTGGGTTTAATCTTGTGTCTCATAAATTTTATGTACCAAATATTAAAAAATAGTCAAAACATTTTTTAAAGCTATAGGAAGTTTTCTTTAGCTATGTCTTTGGTTATTTTTTCTTACTCAAGATTCCTGGGCTTGTGTATTATTTTTAGATTGCATCATTTTTTGTTTTTTTTGTTTTTATTATTTACCTAATTAAAATTTTTTGCTCTTCTCTGAGTTCTTAGGGACTTCAGGTTTTCCTCCATATGTGTGTCTTTGCATAGTGCCAATTCTTTGTCTAAAAGAGACATTTCTGTTATTTCTGTCTAATTTGGCTCCTGCTTTAATCTTAGCTAATTGTCTTATACTTACCTCAGCTTATTATAATTTTACTTCTCCTTTCTGTTCTTTCTTTCTAGTCCTCTTATTTCTTTATTATTATGATTATTTTTGTTTTCTAGAAGTCATTCCATCATGAATACCATTGGAAATTAATTATAATATAAAAATCCCTTTTGGTTTATATAATGTTTTTCAAGGATATCACTTCTCTGTGTATCAGGATGATGCTATCCTTCTCTCTAGCTGCAATTTTCTTTCATATGCTCTGTATTGGATTTATCTTTTGTTCACCTGCAAATAAGGAAATGACTCTCTAGACATATATTTGCATGGGCACGGTGCAGAGAGTAGCTTTGACCTTATTGTCTTCTTGGTATAGATAAATTCGTTCTCACATTTAGAACTGAGGGAACATTATCTGGTCCAAACACCAGTGAATATTGGTCTTTTATCAACTGAAGTGAGATCACTTTCTACACAACTGCCTGATTCCCTGGTAGTCTGAACTAATGAAATATATTTAAAATGACTATTCCCACCATTTGGATCTGTGTTCACCTCATAGTACTCTATCCCACAAGAAGCAGTGGATCTCACAAGATGGAGCTTGATTATTAAGCTGAAAGTCAGTGACCACATGTGGTACTATTGCCCAGCTTACCATAATGATGAGGGAAGGCAAAGTGAATATGGATGATATTGATATTGTTTATATAACAGATCTTTTCCACCACATATGACTTTAACCAGGCCCTTGCATTTATGATTTATGAATTTCACATTCCTTAGCAGGTGCTAAGTCTCCGTAATCTAACATCATAGGGGATTCAAAGGTCAGGAAACAGATGCCCAATGGGAGAGATTCCTACTCCTGTGCCTTCCGCATATGGATATTTCCCCCACTGTCTCAGTCTTAGATGTGCTGGAAGATCCCTGTGTGTGCAGTCCTGCTGATAACTAAAGGTATGTCTATGATTGATTTCCGCAGGCCTGTTTTTTTTTTTGTTGTTTTTTTTTGTATAGACATCAGATGTGACTTGGGGGCAGAGCCTGTATAATAGGTGTTTGGAGGTGTAGAAAACTCAGGGTGTAGGGGTCAAGGGAAAAAAGGGAGACTTAAGGGAACATATGTAATTTGAATCTCAGAGCTCCTGGTGTTCATTTATCTTCTGGGACAAGGAAGACATAGGGAAGGACAGTAACAGGAGGCAAATTTCTTTAGAAGACATAGTAAATCTTATTGTTCTCCCACATGGCTATCTACAGAATTTTGTGAAAGAGAGGATTGTGTTAGTGTTAAGATTAAAAAATCATCCATAGTTCCCCATTTCCTAGAGGACAAAGTGTAAAATCTGTAACATGTCACTTATGGCTCTTCACAGTTGGGCCTCATCCATGACTCTCCTATACACACGTGCTGTGCTTTAGCCACTCTGGGTGTTCTTACATACCTCTGTGCCTTTCTTCTGATTGGAATGCCTTCTCTTCTCACTTCTGCTCATCCTGAGTCAACGAATAGTGATGTCAATGGCATTATTTTAGTAAAGTCTTCATTATTTTCCCAGTTAGAATTATTTCTTCTTCTATGCTTCCATAATCTATAAAAATAAAAGGGTAATATGCTAATTAGACTGGACGTCTTCTGGACGTCATTCTGGATGTCCTTCCTGACGAAGCCAGGCCAGAGGGAAACCAGCCTGGGTCCCGGGTGCCTGCGGGTGGCCGGAGGAGGGAAGCAGCCCGGGTCCTGGGTGCCGGAAGGAAGCCAGTGCCGGCAGCCGGAGGAAGGAAGGCCTACTCTTGCACGAATTTTTGTGCATCAGGCCTCTAGTATACTGATAAGAATACTCAGTTACAGCCGTGTGTATGCATTTGTCTCTTTCAGTAACCTGAGTGTAACTAGAATACCATTTTGAATGTACACAGTGTATAGTACAGTATCTGATATTCATTCAGTCACCAAATATTTATGGAACAACCACTCTGATAAACACTGTGCTAGGCACTTGGAATATAGGGGTGAACAAGACAAAGTTCCTGACTTCGTGAGGCTCACGGTTCAGTGAAGGGTTGATAAATGCCTAGTAAACAAATAACTTCAGATTATTTAGTTATTAAACATTAAATTAAAGCAGCCACTTATAAAATATTAGTAAACAAATAACTTCAGATTATTTAGTTATTCAATATTAAAGCAGCCAGCTATAAAATATTAGTAAACAAATAACTTCAGATTATTTATTTGTTAAACATTAAATTAAAGTAGCCACTTATAAAATGTTTGATGAACTACGTTTTTTTTTGAATGAATGTTTGGTGCTGGCATAGAAGAAAGAAGAACAATTTTTTTTGCAGCAGTTTTCTTTGGCTTCAGAGCATTCAATAACCACAAAAATCTCAGTTGTTATACAATGATAAGTGTTTTTTTAGCTCATGTGTTTGTGGGTCAACTCAGTTATTCTAGGCTGGACTCAGCCGGGTGATTGAGCTGGGTCGTATCTATGATGAACTGGAGTTAGCTGATCTAGGCTGGGCTTGGTTAGGGAAGCTCATCTTTCTTTTGCAACCAGCAGGATAACTGGCACAAGCTGTAGGAATGCAAACCCTATTTCAGGTCTTTGCTTGCGTCATATCTGCGACCATATCATTGGCCAAAGCAAGTCACATGGTCAGGCCATTGAGTCAAAGGGTGAGGAGGTACACCCTGCCTGAAGCAGGAGGCACTGCAAAGTTATACGGCAAAGGGTGTAGATTTATAATCCTGTTTGTTATTGGGTGGGGAACTAAAAGTTGGGACAATAACCTAGACTGCCTCAGATCTCTTAATATGTGTGATGTCATGTGATAAGGATTAGACCCTGTGAAAGCCTCAAACCAGTACTTGTGTAAATTTCTTGACCCTTCCTTATGCCCTATCTTTCCTATATCCAACCCTCTACCCCCAAGCCCTGTAAGCCATCCCTACCTCTCATATCCAGCATATGCTTGCTCATTCACTCGGTCTTAGTTCATTCACTTACTCAATGATAGGGTGGCTTCTAGCATCTGTAGCTCTTGCTTGGGAGGGTCCCGCCCCCCCCACCCCCCCGCTTTTCCTTTGGTGTGTGCATGCGTGTGTGTGTGTGTGTGTGTTTGACTGCTCTACTGCACAGCAGGGCAGAAATACCAAAATATGAATTCCAGACAGTGGTTTGTGTATAAATATTCCACTTTCTTCTTCCGAAGGACAGGGATACCTGAAGTGTGTTTTCCACAGCGACAGGGATACCTGAAGTGTGTTTTCCACAGCGTTCCGAATGGAATCACACTATTTGGTGGTAAACCCTTCAGTGACTGTCTCATCCAATAAACTGCTTGCACAACATCCTTGTTGCAGGGTCTGCTGAGTAAGACAATATGTATTGAAAGTTCGTGAGCAGAAAGCACCCTCCGAGCCCCATCTCATGCTAGCTCGTAAGTGAATCCTGAGACATTGTATTATTGCCGATTCAGTTTATAGAAAGAAATCGAGTGGGTGGTGGGAAAAAACATAGGCCTTGGAGTCAGACAAACCTAGGTTCCAGCACTTTCCCCACAGTTTACTTTCCTAACCTTCCTGAGTTTCCTCATCTGTAAAATGCCCATCTCATAGTGTGAGGACAGTAACATAAAGCGCTATCTACAATGGGCACATAGTAGGTATCCAGTAAATAGTAACTATCCTATTGCCCAGCCACCATTTCCTTTTAGATGATGGCATTTATACTACACCACGAAGAGGCATTCTCTCATTTAATCCTCGCTATAGGCACATGGCAGATAGTGTTATTATTATGGTCAGACCCATTTTACAGAAAAAGACGCTAAAGTTCAGGGAAGCCAAGAAACTGACCCAGGATCACTGAGCCAGCGCTGGGCATCAGAAACAGATCTTCCGGCCTCGAGATCCATAGCCTCACCCTTTTACTTTCTCCTCCTTAGCTGTCCGGGTTATTTATTCTCTGCCTTGCCTAGTATACGTTCCCCCAAAGACAGGAATAGATTTATTTTCCCCATGGATTCTTGGGCTCCACTCAGGGAACTTGGTTATTGAGAAAGGAATTAAATAATTGTCAGGGGGAAAGACAGCTTGTAGGAGAATGTGATAAATTCAACGGAGAAAGTGCCAAGGGCAAAGGCACATGCAAAGCTGGCACCAGAGCGCAGGCCTTTAGGCTGTTGCTTGATAGTATTAACAACTAGTATTTGTCTAGCAGGTTACAGTTGTCAGAGTCCTTCCTGGTGTTCGGTCTCACTCTATTCTCACAACAGCCTTGCGCTCTGAGGTGACTTTCATTGTCAATATTTTTACTGCAGGAAACTGAGGCTCAGATAGGACAAGGGGTTGGCTTAAAACAACCCAGCCGGTAAATGTTAGAACCGGAGGGTCTTTGAGGGCCTGGAAACCAGACCTTCTGTTGTCAACTGCTGGGGCTTATGAGACGGAATATTTTTCTAACCAACAGCACCTAGAATTTGCAAGGTGCTAAGCAGTTAAAGCAGTTCATAGATATCATCTCAATTTCTACAGCTATGAAGGCATTGTCCCCTTGCTAGAGAGGAGGAAGCTGAGGCTGGGGAGGTAAAAGGACTTGCCCAAGGATGTTATTGGCAATTGCCTGAGCCAGGATTCAAACTGCAGCGTTCCTTCCACTGCAAAGTCTTCACCAGTCTACCCTGCGGGATCCTAAATGCACCCTCCCTAATCAAAATGAAGAAATCACTTCTCTTAATATGTTTCCAGCTTCTTCTCCGAGAAAACCTTCCCCTTTGCCCTTTTCCTCTCTTGAGTCCTTGGACAAGATGGGAACAGTCCTCTCAGGGGCAGGAGAGAGGCCAGCCAGCAGGTCTTGGCAGGAGCACAGCCTGTCCCATTTGCTAATGAAGATCAGCTGGGCCTCTGGAGCTCCCTCCCTCTGCCCAGAGCAGGGCGGCAGCCACTGCATTAACAGTGCAGCTTCAGAAGCAGAGGTTCCTCTCAGACCAGGGACTGATGTGGCTTCCTGGGCAGGATGGAGCCCCTGGGTCTCCTGGGCTAAGCATTCTGTCCATCTCTTCCATCTGCCTCTGTCTAAAGACAGGGGTGGGTTTGGGGGTGGGGGAGGTGAAGAGCAGGCTATGCCACGCCTATTCAGAATGCGAGACTGCTCCCTGCTTGTAAATAGTGGAAGACCAAGCTTTGGTACACACCAAGCCAGGGAACTTCTGTATCAGTTGCAGAAAATCTGGGTGTTTATTTTTCTTTGCTTGTATTGCAAATTTATAACAAGCTGAGAAAAAAGCGCACCTCCCACCCCCTCACCCGCCAGTTGGCCTCTCGCTTTCCTCCCAACAATGTCTGGGTTTCCCTCAAAGCTACCAAGTGCTAATTTGAAAAATATGTTGCCGACAAGTGGGAGAAAAGCAGGCATCCAACGTGAAGTGCCCTCTGGGGCAGAGAGAGAGAGAGAGAGAGAGAGAGAGAGAGAGAGAGAGAGAGAGAGAGAGAATGAATATGAATGAGAATGAGAGAACACAACAGCCAGGGCTGCATACTCAACGTGGACTGATGGAGATGAAGACATAGGAACCCACATGTAGTGGGGTGGCAACTTGGGCTGCCAGATGAAACCCTCGTGGACTGATGGAGATGAAGACATAGGAACCCACATGTAGTGGGGTGGCAACTTGGGCTGCCAGATGAAACCCTCCATGGCATTTAAGGAACTACACAAATCCCATTGCTGATATCATCCCACAGTTAATTACTAGGAAATACTTCTGCTGATAAGCTTACGTGTTGTCTCCTCATGGATAAAAAGACCTGTGTCACACATTAGGTTTCCAGTGTTGCTTTGCCTGCCAGGGAGCTTGGAGCAGAATTTGCAGTGCAGACAAAGCCATGGTAGAGATCCCATCACCCCCTAGCCAGATCCTGCCTGGTCTCTCATATTCTAATGCGGTTTCTGTGTGTGTGTGTGTGTGTGTTATGATGATTTAAAAACGAATCATTTTACCACTCTGTGTATGTTATCTGAATGGCTTCAAATTCTTTGTAGAATGAGGTGATATGTAAGTATGTAAATATACACATAAATAAACCTTGCTGGAAAAAAACTTTAGGTGAACAAATTAAGGGGATGAAGAAGCAAGGGAAGGAAATCTTGAAATTGAATTTAGGCTTTTTCCTCATTTACATCGAATCCCATCAACTCATTCCCAGCTGCTGTCCTTCAAAGAGGCACCATTGGTGTGAGGAGAACTTAAAAAAAAGGCTCAGCAGAGTGGCCTAGGTGGTGGCTGTAGATCCTTTGCTCCTCCTGTGTGCAGAGCACCAAACACTAAGGGCATAGAATCCAACTAAATCTGGACATCTCCCCACGACAGTCTGAACTTTGAAGTATTAGGAGGAGTGTGGGATTTAGAGACCAACAATTACTAGGAGGAGTGTGGGATTTAGAGACCAACGATTACAAAGTTTCTCGCTCCAACTGTGAAGACTTGGGCTGAACTTCTCTTACCTTCTGCAAAGGGCAGAAAATGATAACAACTCTATAGGGTTAATAGAAAGATGAAGTGTAAGTAAAGGTGAAAGCGCTTTGCAGATTGTGAGGCATTACACACAAATCTCATTGTCATTGTAAGAAATTGGTGAGTTTTTTTGCAGCCCCCCCCCCCACTGTTAGTTATCTTATTTCACAACATTTCCTCCACCATATCCAGCATCCCCAAATGCTTCAGTCATCCCTTGACCATGCCTCTGCCTCCCCTTGCCTCCATGGTAGACTCCTAACCAACCTTTGAAGCCCAGCTCCAATGGCACCACCTTGATGAAGTCATAGCCGGGCCATTCACAATGAGTAACGCTTTTCCTTAGCATTGGTCACCTCAAACTTGGTTCATACATTACTGTTGTATTTGGTGTACACTAGGTCCTTGGGTTACGTTGGAGATCTGTTCCTACATTGTGACGTAATGCGATTTTCGCTGTAAGTCGGAACCCACCTACATAAGCACCTACGTCACACACATGGAGTACATACACAGCAGTAATGAAGCGACAGTAAAAAAAAAAAATTTAAAAGAAAGATAACAATTCCTGATCTTTACTTGTAGTAAATAAATAAAAAACATAAAGCACATATGTACATACGTCGAAATGATGGAACTTTTTTTTTAAATAAATAAATGGGAGATGGCAATGTAACCACAAAACGAACCTGAGGACTGCCTGTATTGTCATTGCTTGTTTCCTGCCTATCACCTCTCAGTGCAACTCCCTAAATGCAGAAACTGTTCATCTTTCAATCACGAGCACATAGTAGGCACATTGAGCTTCAAGATGGTAAAACAAATCACAGACTAAAGAGAAGATGAATTTCAAGACCTGTCAATAGAGGACAAGATTTTCTCAGAGTCCACCTACACCTTAGGAATATTTTGTGCTCCAAAAAGCCAGGTTGATAAAAATTAAACACCAGGGAATAGGATTAAAATGGGCTATTTTGTGTCTGTCAAATGGTGATGAACGAACACTCGTAATTTCTTCTAAGAAATCCTGATTTCCAAGTCTAAGGACACATCAACACTGGATTGGGATGTTAGGGGACTGTCAAGAGACCTTGCTCTGCTCACCTCTCATCAAAAGTGTTGACTCAAATCTGGATGCAGCATTTGGAGAGGATTATAGACAAAAAGGGCTATGTTCCAGAACGTGTTTCTCTATCTGTACCGTCAGGATGACAATCCTACTTTCTGGAAAGAACAAATCTGAAGTATGTCAAGGTGCCTTATACACCGAAGAAAAACAAGACAAAAACAAAACCCCAAAACCACACCTGTCTATATCTTTGTTATTATAATGGGCCAACATAAGGTTACATTGAGCTCCATGGACAACAACATTCATAACAACCTTCAGTGTGCTTGATGGCTGACCACATTGCGTTCTTAGTCGTCAAGCTCGCATGTGCGGAGCGTAGTGCCAGGCGTAGGAGAATGGCAAGAGAAGACAGGCAGCAGGGACGCCTTTCAGTGCTGTGTGCTAGGTGTGGATTTTATCCAAATGAAAAAGTGGAGCAACTCTTCCCAGCTGTGAGTGAAAACTTGGAGTGATCTCTCCCGGTTGACAGGAAACCACTATCCCCTCTGCTGACCTAAGAGAGCTGCTCCCTGGATTATGGAAGATTGTCACAGAAATATTGCATTCACTTAGCCAAGGGAGCTGTGTCAGCATTTTAGAAGATTGCTGAACTCAACTATTTAGAGAGCCCTACATCTTCTCCCTGACAGTCCACCACAGCAGTGATGAGGACGGGAGGGAACAGGACTGCTCTGGCAGGGCATGGTGATTTACTCAGCCCCTCCCCTCTCCGGTAATGGGCATCAAAGCAGGGGAGATCTCCTCCTCACTGTGAGCGCTCCTCATTTGGGCAATGGCTGTGCTCCCGAAGATTTATGTCAAGGCAGATTTCTGTAAATCAGGTCATTTAAAAGTTGTTTGGGAAGATCACCATTTGATGAATTTCATGGATGAATTTCATTCTCAAATCAGAGAATCTGTTTGTGATGGCAGTTTTAGATGTCTTATAAATCTGAAGTTTTGTAAGTTAGATTGTTTTTGAGACGTGGCTGATACTTGTAACTAACAAACACGCGCTTGCTTTCAGCTTTACTGCACATTTCTTAAATATTGCAGCTTGCTCATATGATCTTGCATCTGTCAAATGTTGTGAAGCTCTGGATTTTATTATAAATTGATTCAATTAAAGTGACCTGGACAGTTTTCTCTGCTTGACTATTTTTTGGCATTTTGGGAAACAAAGGTGTTGGAAATTCATGGCTATCCTGAATATCTACAACACTCATATCTCTCAAATACCCCCTTGAAGATTAGAGATGGCTCTTCAGCATTTACAGAATGCTTCTGTGAGACAATTACAGAACATGGTGTGGTGTTTATACAACAGCACTTAATCTTGTACTTTGGGAAACATACTTGCCTATCAACTTGCCCTGTGCCATCAAAACTTGCACATCCACACTCTGCCTGCCATTCTAACAGGTGCTCACATGTTCATTATTTCATTTACTTATCACAATAGGTATTATGTAACCTACTTTACAGATAAGGAACTCGAGGCACATAAGATTTAAGTGACTTCAAAATGGGTTGCAGATCCAGGACTTAAAACCAGAGATTTTGTTCTATATCATCATGTAATCAGGGAGCAAGTGATTTATATCAAGATTGAAGAACTGGGGAGGAGAAGAGAGAATGTCCAACTAGTGATGGAGATATAGTTGCAAAGAGTGAAAGTTTTCTTAATGTTGGTATCAGAATCATATATCAAGTACTTATCATGAGCCTGGAATTGTGCTAAGTGTTTCTCATTAAAACTCACAGAATTCCCATGAAGCCCCGTCTTAGTATCCAGTTGTACAGATGAAAAAAATTGAGGTACTGACATTGAAATGGACTTGCCTCAGGCCATATAACTTAATAAGCTGGGGCATTTGGACTCAGATCCATGTCTATCTCCCTCTAATGCTTATACTCTTTCTGTAACACTCTGTTGCTCACTGTCCAAACAGAAAGTAAATGCTTTTGCCTGTTAATAACAACTGGAATTTAGGCCCCAGTTCACAAATCTTCTCTCTGTGCATGTTTGTCTTTGTATCCAAATCTCCACTTTTAATAAGGACACTATTCATATTGGATTAGAGCCCAATTATTGAATAAGACTTATTCAATAATATACCAGTCAATGAAACCATACAATAATGTACTTCGAAATGTAAAGACCAGCATTTTCTTACTAGAACAAAAAACAAAACAAAACAAATAAACAAGCAAAGAAACATACCAACAACTTTATTTGATACTGTGAAGGTGGTACAAATATGGAATTTGTCTTCTCTAAGATGCAACATAGATTTAAAACATGGCAAGACAACTTGTTAAAGATATATTTTTATGAAAGTTGTAAGTACACACATGCCTGGGTTGCGGACCCCCCAGTTGTGGGGCAGGAGGCAGCCGATTAATGATTCTCTCTCATCACTGATGTTTCTATCTCTTTCTCCCTCTCTGAAATCAATAAAAAAATATTTTAAAACAAACAAACAAAACAGTCTCCTGCCTTCCCCCTCTTCCTTTATCCCTACTTCCTAAGGCAACCACTTGCATTTATGGTTGCTTCCATGTTTGGAAGGTCATGTATATACTGGCGTTTCTTATTAATTAATTGATTAAGCTATTGCATTAATTTCCGAGGGCTGCTTAAACATCAGAAATTTATTGTTCTTCAGTCTGGAGCTACAAGTCTGAGATGGAAGTGTCAGCAAAGGGTTGGTTCCTGTGGAGGGCTGTGAGGGAGAATCTCTTCCATGCGTCTGTTAGTTTATGGTGGTCTGCTGGCCATCTTTGGTGTTCTCTGGCTTGTAGAAGCATCACCCTATCTCTGCCTTCATCTTCACATGACGTTCTCCCTGTGTCTTCACAAATCTTCTCTCTGTGCATGTTTGTCTTTGTATCCAAATCTCCACTTTTAATAAGGACACTATTCATATTGGATTAGAGCCCAATACAATGACCTCATTTTACTTGATTACCTCTATAAATACTCTATTTTCAAATGTGGTCATATCCTGAGGTGGGGGAGGGGAGGGTTAGGGTTTTAATATACATTTTTGTGGGGACACAATTCAACCCATATGTGTTATCTATTGTTTTTCTTTTTTTTTTTTACATAAAAGATGAGGATTTAGCTCTTATCTCCTTTACATCTTCCTTCTACTCTTTCTTTCTGGTAATAATTTTTTTTGGATTAAGATTCAGTGTTTACATTATGACTAAGCAACTATTATTTACATCTGAGTCACATAACGAGTCATGTATGTACAACTTTTGGTTTTCCTGGAATTATTAATGGTCTCATGTTCTTGTTTGCTTATTTTTATAAATTAAAGGAAACCACGTTCTAGATTGTAAATGAAATTTCTTCAAATCAAACAAGAAAATATAGGAAACTAGTAAGACATGGACAAAGGTTTGAACAGGTAGTTCAAAAAAGAAAAAAATCCACATTGGTTAACAAGCAGGTGAAGAGATGCTCAAATCACTCTAGCCGGGTTGGCTCAGTGGATAGAGCGTCAACCTGAGGACTGAAGGGTCCCGAGTTCAATTCTGGTCAAGGGCATGTACCTTAGTTTCAGGGAACAGGGCTTATGCAGGAGGCAACCAATTGATGTATCTCTCTCACATCGATGTTTCTCTCTCTGTCTCTCCCCCTTCCTTCCACTAAATTTTTTTTAAATTTAAAAATAAAGGACATTGTCTTAAAAAGAGAGAGAGATGCTCAAACCCATTGGTGATTAGAAAAATCAAAACATCAAGATACTATTTTACGCTTTCCAGATTTGCCACAATTGGAAAGATGGATGGTGCTAGGGTTGACAGGTTTGTGGCAATACAAGAACTGCTAAGTACCACTGGCAGAAGTGTAGAGTGGGCAGCAGTTCTGGAGAGCACGCTGCCACTGCCACCATTGTTTAGTCAACTCCATCACACTCAGGATGGAAATCCTACAGGAATTTCTTACTGCGTGTGTGGTGGCAGGAAGTTGGAGACAACCTAGTTGTTGATCCATAAGGACCAGATCAAGTACATATGGCAGATGCATATTAGGGAATAGTTGTGAATTAGAATGATGCATCAGCTGTATACATAGCAATATGGGTAGATCTAAAAAATTAGTGCTGAGAGAAAAAGTATGGAAAATAAGATATTTAGCAAAATACAACTTGTGTAAATTAAAAGTCTGTGCAAATAATACAATACACATTTTAAAAAGAACTCCTAGAAATGAGATGACACACTTCAAACATACATAGAGTGCTTGCATAATTATGACTAAATATTTCACCTGAGTCAGGTAGTGTATTATGATTCCATTTTCCTTTGTGGGGGTGAGGGCAGGTATGGTTTTTTTTTTTCACTTTTCTGAAGTTAATAATGAAATGAGGTTTGCAAGGACAAAAACAAACTTTTGTTTGTTTGTTTAGTTTTTTTTGTGTGTGTGCACGAATCACTAATTCATCCCTAAACTCATTGCCAAGTGAAGGTACTTCTTCCCTTTATATAAAAATTCCTCAGATGACCTATCACCTAATTTATATTTATATTTTCTGCCACGTGAGGACACAGCTGGAAGGCAGCCCTCTGCAGGCCAGGAAGAGAGGTCTTATCAGTAACTGACCCTGCCAGATCTCAGACTTCCAGCCTCGAGAACTCTGAGAAAATGGATTTCGGTTGTGTAAGCCACCCCAGGTTGTGGTATTTCATGTTAGCTTGCGCAGACTAACACAGATTTCGGTATTGAGAAGTGGGGTGCTGCTATGATAAATGTGGGCACAGCTTTAGAACTGGCCAATGAGTAGAGCCTGGAAGAGTTTTGGGGTGCATGCTAGAAAAGGGCTAGATTGCCATAAAGGGACTGTTGGTAGAATTGTGACCATTAAAGGAGATTCTGGTGTAGAGCCAGAAAAGAGGAGAGTAGGAGGGCAAGTCTCTATCTTCTCAGAATACATAGTATTGATGAGCAACATGTTGGTAGGAATATGCATATTAAAGGTGATTTTGGTGACGTCTCAGATGGAAATGAGGAACATCTTATTAGAAACGGGAGGGAAGGCAATCCCTGTTATAAGGTGGCAAAATCTTGCATTCCTCGTGTTTTATGGTGGGTAGAACTTGTGAGCCATGAAATGCGATATTTAGCTGAGAAAATTTCCAAGCAAAATGTTGAAGATGTATCCTGGGTTCTCTTGACTGCTATAATATAACGTGAGGGGAGAGAGATGCATTGGAGAAGAAATTGTTAAGCACAAAGAACCAGAACTTGGAGATTTAGGAAATTCTCAGCCTATACATATCCCCAAAATGGGAAATCTTGTTCTGAAAGGTATGGTTGAACAACCATTTGATAAGGAGATCACTATAAACCATGAATTTAATCAGAAGCCAGGAATAGAGATGTGATTTTATCAGCAGAAACTGGGTTGGATAGGATAAAATGAAGGAAGGTGACTCCACAGGACAGGACAATGAAACTATTTGGCTGCAATCCTGGGCTATTCTTCAAACAGACAGAAGAATAACCCTGCATTTTCTGTCCTCTGGTTTCTTTGTTCTTTTTTCTAGAATTCCCAAACTGTGGCTCTAATTTTCTTATCTTCTCCTCACCCCAGTTTTTTTCTCTTTTTCTTTATTTTATACTTTCTGAGATATTTTCTCAACTTTATCTTCTAACTCTTCTATTAATTATTTTTGATCACTTATTTTTAATTTCAAAAGCTTTTATGCATATTAAAACATTTGCTGTGTGTGTGTGTGTTTTAATAGATTCATAATCTTACTTCATCTGGAGATGTTTTCTTCTGTTCCCTGCATTATTTTTCTTTCTTCTGAGATCTTTTATTTTTTGTTGTTCCTCAAGTATCTGGTGATATGGGACTGTTTGCTTAAAGAGCAAGACACTAAAAACTTAGGGAAATGAACATTCTGAAAGCAGGGACAGAGCTTGTTAACGGGTGGGTTTTACTGTAGAATGATCTGGCTGGGCTGTGCAAGGAGAACAACAACTATGGAGTTCTTTTCTACTGGGCTGATCACTTTCCCCAGTGATAACTCTTCCAGCCTCCCTCCTGGAGAACAACTGCTTGGCTTCCAGCATTCTTGTTGCTGAGCAGATGTTCTTAGCATTCAGTTAGTAGACCTCTACCTAATCCTCCACCATTCAGCTCTGCTTAATGACTTCAAGATCAGAGTCTCTGGTTCAGCCTCATTATATTGGATACTAGATGCCAGGTGCACAGATTCGTGCACTGGTGGGGTCCCTTGGCGTGGCCTGCGGGGATTGGGCCGAAACCAGCAGTCTAACGCTGCCTGCCACTCCTGCCTGCCGCTCCTGCTCATCCTGCCTGCCACGGGCTCATGCCCAGTCAGTCCATATTGGGAGAGGCTCTTGCCACAGCGGTGCTCGGTGCTCGCCAGCTGTGAGCCCTGTGTCTGGTGCCTATTGGTCAGCTGAGTGGTGCTCCTGCTGTGGGAGCACACTGACCACCAGGGGTCAGCTCCTGGGTTGAGCGTCTGCCCCCTGGTGGTCAGTGTACATCACAGCAATCGGTTGACTGGTCGTTTGGTCGCTTAGGCATATATATCTATATCTATATATCTATATCTATATCTCTATATCTCTCTCTCTCTCTATCTCTATATCTCTATATCTCTATATCTATATATATCTATATATCTATATATCTATATATCTATATATCTATATATCTATATATCTATATATCTATATATCTATATATCTATATATATATATATATATATATATATATATATATAGTCTTCTGCTGGGATGGGAGGAGAGATCATTGAGCTGCAAATTTTCATTCAGACTTTCAATTAAATCTACTATTTCAAGCCTATCTATGCCCCTGCTTTCAAAATGACACTAAGCCATAGATTCCTGAGCCTCTTTGCGTTCTTCCACATGCATAGGCTTGCTTCTGGGAGACCCTCATAATAAGTTTAGGATTCAGTCTTCAATTGTCTGATAAGTTAAGTACTACCTTTACATCTGCTTTCTAGTTTCAAAATTTTATTGCTGTCACCTTCTTTCCCATTCTCTTGTTATTGGGTATTATATATATATTTTTGTATCTTTATACAATTGTGATATTGTTTTCAGAGGGAGAAATGGCAAGTACTTGTGTTGAATCTTCAATTTGGTCATAAGTCCTGTAATAATTTTTTTGTTGTTGCTGTTAATCCTAGCCCAAGAATATTTTTCCATTGATTTTTAGGGTGAGTAGAAGAGAGAGGGAAAGACAGAGAGAAACATGGATGTGAAAGAAACACATCGATTGGTTGCCTCCTGCACGAGCCCCCCACCAGGGCCCGGCCAGGAAGGAGCCTGCAACCTAGGTAAGTGCTCTTGACTGGAATCAAACCCGGGACCCTTTGGTCTGCAGGCTGAGCCAAACCAGCTAGGGCCTATAATAAGTTTTTGAGAGATATTGTTAGGGATGTTTGGGATGAAATGGAGGATTTCAGAGTCAGAAACCCGAATTTTACATCTTCATTCAGATTCTTCATGGCCATATGGCCTTGGGCATGTTACTTAACCTTTTTTGGTTTCATAGCTAAAAAGGGGATAATAACACCTACCTTATAGAGTTGTTAGAGTTAGAAGCATTTGTAAAGTATGTAGTTCAGAAGTGGATATATGACAAATACTGAATAAGTGGTATAACTTTCATTATGTTATTGTTGAAGAATAGGGGCACCATTTACTTACTGTTTTATCTCCTCTAAGGAAAAATAATGAGAAACGCAAAGAAAATTCCAGATGTCAGTCTTGTTAGTGGTGTCAGGAAAATGTCAAGTAAACCTCCCTCCATATTTATCAAAGGCAAGATCCTCGAATAGCAACTAAATTGGAGAATGGTGTAAGGTCTCCTATTTTCCCACTAGAATGGAGAGAAGTTGCATATGTCTAGTGGAAGCAACTTTATTTGCCTATCTCATTGCAAGTAGGTAGGAAAGCTGGGAATTGCTCTATGCCAGCCGTGGGCAAACTACGGCCCGCGGGCCGGATCCGGCCCGTTTGAAATGAATAAAACTAAAAAAAAAAAAAAAAAGACCGTACCCTTTTATGTAATGATGTTTACTTTGAATTTATATTAGTTCACACAAACACTCCATCCATGCTTTTGTTCCGGCCCTCCGGTCCAGTTTAAGAACCCATTGTGGCCCTCAAGTCAAAAAGTTTGCCCACCCCTGCTCTATGCTCTACAAGGTCCCTGCTCAGGAACTTTTATCCTCTCTGGAGCCTGAAACTGCAAATAGAGTACAGTCCATGTAAACACAGGAAAGTTCAAGAAGAAGTGGGAGATCTCAGATCATAGTGGCCTTTTGAATGGATTGATCCCACCCTTTGGTAAAACTGCAACCCATTGAATGACAGACTGTTACCAAACAAACTAGTTCCACAGTGAGTCAAATGGTTAAAAGAGAAGCTGGAAGAGTTTACTCCAGATCCACCTCCCAGGCCTGTTCCATAGGAGGGGAGTGAAATCCCACACCATGATAAGCACAGAGGAGTAAAGGTTCCCTTCTGAAAGAAGAATTGACATTACAAAGGCCAAATGCTATGCTCTGTCATACCTCACTCCATGTTTCCGTCACCTTCAGAACATTGGCCATTATTTCCTTATATAATTTTTTTCTGACTCTCATTTCTCTGTAATTAGTTTATGTTGTCCATAGCCTAAAATAGATCTGACTTCTTTAAGTTCTTGAGGTAGATAATGCAATAACTCTTTTCCCCCTAAAGCAGTGGTTCTCAACCTTCTGGCCCTTTAAATACAGTTCCTCATGTTGTGACCCAACCATAAAATTCTTTTCGTTGCTACTTCATAACTGCAATGTTGCTACTGTTATGAATCGTAATGTAAATATCTGATATGCAGGATGGTCTTAGGCGACCCCTGTGAAAGGGTCGTTCGACCACCAAAGGGGTCGCGACCCACAGGTTGAGAACTGCTGCCCTAAAGTAATTCATTCATATCAAGTTATCAAGGAGTGGGGATTTCAGACAAATCAAGAACCACTCTTTAAATTCTTGCTTCCTTGATGGGACTGTGGTCTACAGAGGTCTAGTTTGGTAATAGAAATCACATATCCAGTTTTCTCCCTACCCACACACTGATGTGAAGTTTCTTTCCAGGGGCAGGATCACACAGCTGAAGGGTCCTTCTGTGGATTCTTATAACTTCTCATGCCTTGGTCTTCTAATCTGAGATGAAGGAATGCTTTTCCTGTGGGATTGGAATGCAAAATAATCTTCCCCAGTGACTTCCTTTCTCTGGAGGGTGATTATTAAGTCTGGATTTTGGGCCATGTTTAGCATTTGTAAAAGTGACATTCCTATACAAAAAAAGATTCCATTGTGAGAATAATGAATATATAGAAAAAAATTAAATGCTCTATTGGGATGGAGAGGTTTTTACTCACTGACACGATAGAATTTCACATCTCCTACGCCTTCATTTCCTTCTTTATACCCACCTCTTCCTTTCTCTTTTTATTTCTCCTTTTTTTCTTTACATTTTTGTCTTAGTTTGTTTTCATCCTTCTGTTCTTCTTTGTCCTCCTCTGAATTTTCCTTCTTGTACAACTTTATCTTTCTTGGATTGTTCCCATTCATCTGCATTAGTTAGGTAGGACACTGAGCAAAGGCTTGTCAAAGTTATTAAAAGAAGTGACTTCTGTTTCCCATTTTCGAACATGAGGGGGCATAGAACCAATTTAGAGAGGAATCTTAGGCCAAATCTATGGGTTTCTGTTGGAATTGTTCTTCCCTGAAGAGCCCATAGGTATCAAATATGGGTGGTGAATAAAAAGTTGTGACCTCCCCTGGGACCTCCAACTCATTTCTCAGAAGGCACAGGGAACCCAGCAACCACCACAACTTTGTGCAACTTTCAACCTCAGACAAATCTGAACTGATGACCCGAGGGTGAGAGGCTCTGTATAACTTGATTACATTTTTTAAAAATTCCATTTTTCTCATGAAAAGACACCTTCAGAACACAATGTCAGTTTATCTCTGCAATTTTAGACATCAAATAGCTTATTTTTTCGTTCTCTCTGGGTCAAAGAATGTTATTAAGAAGAAAAATGTAAAAAATATTGGTTTTGTAACAATTCGGTACCCAAACTGAAGGCTCTAATAAACTCACAGAAATGTTCTTGCTTTGAAATATTTTATAGTATAAAGGAAAGCTAAAAAAATATTATGCAGGGCAAGAGTGTTCTAACATTTACAATGAAAAATAAAACCAAGCAAATAAAAACAGTCAACAGATTTTGAATGTTTATATGCCAAAATACCTTTTTGGTGGAAATTATCATGTAGGTTCTAGATGTCATGAACGTGTGATTTTACTAGTTGACTCTGTGAGAGATCACTTCAGAATCTAGAGTGTAGATTTTCCACAAATAGGAAAGAAGGAAATGAGAATTACTCCTTAACTTATCAATTCATGTAAGAATCTGTCAACCGAGATGTTTGCCCCATATCTCGGGGCAGACAAAAGACATTGTTTTAGGACCCCAGGATTAGACCTTCATCTCCAGATAGTGTGAGGGGCTTCATCTATTCAGGCACTAAGAAATTAAAACAACTGGCACAATGTAATGGCAATGAACAAGCCATACAAGCCATTCTTTTTTTTTTTAAGTGAATGGAAAAAAGATATTTTGTCTTCAAGTGCTTACACCTATGCAGGAAAGAGAGGTGGAAAACTGAATTGTTCCATCTGTAATTTCAAGCCAGGAAAATGAGTTACAAGCATATCAGCAAAATACAGACAGAGGTAGACCCAGCGAAGCAGAAGGAAAATGACTAACCATCATTTCCCCTTATTCCCATAACTGATTGGATGTAAGCAAACATTCTCCCCTAAATGAGAAGCAGAAGTCTGATACTGAGCAGTGGCTACTTCTCAAGATATCTTTGTCAGCAAGATGGGTTCAAGTTAAGATTTCAACGTTTCTATGATTGACATTGTAATGGTTCTTAGAGCAGTTACCATGGAAACAGAAAGGCCTTGCATGCATTTGAAGTAATTCACCTGACCTAGTGCTCAAAATGAGGGAGGGCTGAGCACTAGTATTTCTCCCAAGTATTCCCCATGATCTGGCCAAGTCAGGCATAGTCTTGGCTGTGATATGAAGAGACTGTTGAGCAGTGCCTGCGAGAAAGGATGAGAAAAAATGGGAAATTTCTGTACGTGCTTAGACAAAGCCTAGCCTCAGTCTCCTCTAGGGAGTAATGATGCTGTCAGTAGCCTCTTGTGCTTTCTCTTTACCTACTGGGAGGCCTATGGAAAGGATCTTCCAATCAATCTATAGCAGGGCATTTGTGTCACCTCTGGGCCCGAGGAAAATGGGAAGAGAAGTTGAGATTGAGAGAGAGACATTAAACAAGTGAAAGGTGGTTTTCTGCCTTGGAGTAGATGCATCCCATTCTACTAGAAATGATATCTGGATCACATTAACAATCAGGCTGTGGTTCCCCATCCCTTTTAGAGCGCAGGGTGAAACTCTGGGAATATGACTACCACACCATCACAGCATCTCTTCAACCTCAACATTGGTCAGATCTGCCCAAGAGCCAAACACTCCTTGTCCTGCTTCCCCTTTCACTAATATATTCCAACGGACTATCCCATGTCTCATCTCTTTCAGGATGTTCACATTTTAACTCATGGGATCAAGAAGGAATACTGGCAATTTTTTCACTCCTTCTTGCTTCCTTGGATAATTTTTCTACCACTACTCTTCACTCTTCCTTTTGAGAATCCCAGATGAGCACTTGAGCCATTTCCTTCCCATTCTCATTGCTGTCTTTTACTTTTCTCAGTAACCTTAGCACCTGGTTTGGCATTTTACTTCCAGTCTTCCCCCTACCTGATGCCAATAACTCTTCTAATACACTAGAGGCCCGGTGCACGAAATTTGTGCACTGGAGGGAGGAGGGGGGTCCCTCAGCCTGGCCTGTGCCCTCTTGCAGTCTGGGACCTCTTGGGGCATGTCCACCTGCCGGCTTAGGGCTGCTCCCCACACAGTCTGGGACCCCTCACTCCTTACCGCCCACCTGCTTGCTGCTCCTTACTGCTCGGCTCGCTGCTCCTTAGCGCTGCTATGGAGGCGGAAGAGGCTCCTGCCGCCGCCGCTGCACTCGCCAGCTGTGAGCCTGGCTCCCAGAGTGCACTGACCATCGGGGGCAGCTCCTGCATTGAGCATCTGCCCCCTGGTGGTAGTGTGCATCATAGCGACCGGTCGTTCTGGTCATTCCGCCTTAATGGTCACTTAAACTTTTATTATATAGATTGGTCCTCCCCTTTTCTTGGCTTTCTCAACTTTGATCACTGTCATATGTCCTCTAAACATGGTCACTGGGGTGGAAATAATTGTATTTGATCTTTCTTTCACCCAAGACTGAGATGATTCTGTTACTGTCACAACTTCCTATCCTTTTATTTGGTACACTCTCACCCTCAGTGGGCCTCCTCCTGCTCCTATCATGGCTCCAGTCTTGGGAACCACGCTGTTCCCTGACTCTCAGACACTCTTGGCCTCTCAGGGATATTTACCTATCTGGGTCATTATGGTAAACGAGGAGCCCAGCATTGTGCGGTGCTGCCCTGCCTTGACACCTGAACCTCTCCACACAGAGCTCCAGCGCGCCTGGCCCAGCCCCCAAACCCTCTGGCCTTCTCTGGCCGCTTCAAGCTCTGCCCTCCATCCCTCGAGTCGCCTCGGGCTGGTCCCGCCTTCTCTGGGTGCCTCCCCCCTTCTACCCCATCTCCGGAGCAACGTGGCGGCTCTGCCCCGTCATGGCGCCGGAGGAGAGCATGGAAGCCTCCTGCCTGCTGTGCAGTGCTCCTTCCCCTGGCAGGTGGGCCTCGGGGCACTCAGAGTGCTAGTGGTGGGTGGCGAAGGACTGGTAAGGGGGGTGCTATGCGCTCTCACCCCTGCCCTCCCTGGCATGGGATGGTCCTGCCTCCTCCCCGCTTCTGCCCAGTCTCCGGAGCAACCCCCCAGCTAATATGCTAATGACCTGGTCGTTATCATTACGGTGTCTCGACCATTAGCATATTAGCTCTTTATTAGTATAGATGAGTTTAGCTTCCTTCTCAACAATAGGTAGGACTCTCTTGGACCTTACACACTGAATTGGGTGTGATATTAATTCACTCTTTCTTCCATTCATCAAATATTGACTGAGAAGTTGGCATTCTTGTAGATACTGGGGAAATTGAGCAGCTCTCTACCCTCTTAGAACTTACGAAATAGTGGGTGAACCAGACAATAAACGTGAAACACAGAAGTACAAACTAAAATGTTAAAGGGATGTGAACAGGGTGCTGTGGTGATAATGAGCCTGCACTGAGATTCATATTTAATGATCACAACCAGCCTCTGAAAAACTATTTTATGTTATCCCCATTTTATAGTGGAGAACAGTTAAGCTACTTGCCTACTGAAATACTACTGAGCACTAGTATTTCTCCCAAGTATTCCCATACAAGTGATGGAACCGGGGTTTGAAATTAACCCTTAATCTACCTTCTTCACCACTAAATCCCTGTTTCAGAGCAGTGGTTAGGGTACTTTTTAGACAAGCTTGTCATTAAGGGCCTTTTTGAGAAGGCATTTAGCCTCAGGCTTCAGGAAAGAGAAGGAGCCCCCTACACAGACATAAGTACACAAAAGAGCCAGGAGCGAGCATTTCAGTGAGGGTAAGTAGCTTGGAGAAGTAGCATGTTCCCGACGAATAAGGAACATGACTAATTTGAAAACTGGAAAGAAGGTCAGCATGTCTGGAGTAGAGAGAGGGTGAGAGAATGACACATGATTGGGCTGAAAGGAGAGCTGGACCAGATGATCTAAGACGGTTTTGGCAGAGTAAGACATTTTTACTGTATCCAAAGGGCCATGGGGGAGCTGCAGTCAATTTCACTTTTGGAATCTCTCTCTCTCTCTGCCAGATGTGTGAAGAATGAATTGGGGGTTAATAGAGGAAGTGGGGAGGACAGCTGGAAAGCTTTTGCCAGGGTCCAGACGAGGGACAGTTGTGGCTTGGACCGCGATGGTGGCACTGGAGATGGAGAGAGTGGCTCTGTTGTAGATACACTTTGGAGGCGGGAGCAATAGGACTAGGTGGACACAGTGCGTGAAGGAAGGGACAGAAATGAGGATGAGTCTCAGGTTTCTGATTCAAACCAGTGGACTTTACCCTCATTTTCCTGAGTAGATGAGACCATCAGGCAGCCCAGCCCTCAGCTCTCTTTCTTTCACCTTCTGAATTACCACGCATCTTGTTCTCTTTTTCCTATCAGGGGAAGTTGCCTTCTTACTCCATTCCCATATAACATCTCTGATCAGCAATTCTGAGCCACTCCTGTCTTCTCTATGATGTTGCTCGGTCTCTTTTTCTGTTTTCCTTCTCTGGTGTCCTCCTTAGCTTATACAACAAACTCAAGTTTTGTCTACTCTGAAACAAAAACCCTGCTCTCAGCTCAGTTATTTCTTGAGTTGCTCCCTTAATCCCCCATCTTCCTTTGAAAGCAAGTTGTTTTAGTAAGTGGTCCATATTTTTTATGATTGTTTCCCAGAATAGATGTTCTCAGCTTGATGTCACAGGAGCAAAGAGTGATGCTGGGCCATTTTGGGTACTATCCAAGCATGTGATTTAGCCAACAGTCCTGAATGCTTTGTCTCACATTATATTCTCCTTCCCCCCAATTCCCATGGCCTTTGTTGGAAGAGATTTACCAAAGATAAAAATTGCCTAATGCAAACACATTGGGAAGGAACTAATACTTGCTTCCTTGGAGTTTTTCTCTCATGGAATCTTCTAGTGTCCAAAGATTCCAAAGTTTATTAAGCGGAGCATCTCCCTTATTTGCTTCTTACTTCTACCCCTCATAAAGTGCAGGGAAAATTGGGTAATGGTGTACCATTGAGATAATGAATATGGCAAAAAACAAGGCCTTCTTAAACATATGGCTAAATACCTGGGATCATGTTTAAATACCCAGTGTTGGATGGTTATTTAAAGGACATCAAACAGTTGGTGTTTTGAAGCAGCTTGGTTATCCATGGTTATTCTTCACAGAATACTTGTTCTGATGAGCCAATAAAAGGCTGCCTGTGGAATTAAAGAGGACCAAAGAGGAAGGCAGAAGATTGGCTTTGTAAACACAGGATTCTAGGGACTCAACTTTAATAGAATAGCTGGGAGGGAATATTAGCCAGGCAATTTTAAAAGGCAGTTTATCAGCTGTGGCTTCTGTCCATGTTTTGGTCTTTCCCCCAGTTTGGCTATATACACTGTTCAATTATCTTTAGACACTGAGCTTCCATACTCTGGTTCCTGCTGTTCCCTCTACACCGATTCTCATGACCTTCTTTTCTGGTTTGCAGACTGCTTCTCCTACAAGTCCTGGTTCCTGTGTCATAAAGTATCTCATCATATTCAGTACACTGCAGTTTCTGAAGTGTGGGCTCTGGGTTTAGAATCCTTGGATGAAAATCCTGGCTCTGTGTCACATTAGCTGTGTCCTTGGGCAAGAGACTTGACTTACCTGTGCCTCAGTTTCCTGGTGTGCAAAATAGAAATAATCATAGTAGCTATTTCATAGTATCATTGTGATGCTTAATGAGTTGGCACATGTAAAGTATTTGAAATATGGTTTGGCACATAGTAAATGCTCAGTAAATGTTGGCTAGTATTTTTCCCTGGGCAGAATTATTCATCCCTTCTTCTGAACTCTCATAGTATATTCTTCTATGATGTGATCATCACAGTGCAGTGATTATTTGTTTCTATGCTTATAGGCTGTGGGCTTATATAAAGAAGCCAGAAACATTGTTTTTTCCATCTCCCACAGCATTTCATGTGATACACAGCCTGTAGTGCAAATTCAATAAATGCTTTTTGAATTAATGAACTGTGAGAAATTTTGTGGTTCATTTAAAGATGAGTTAATAGGGGACCCAAGGTGATGTTATTGCTAATAAAATCAGCTATGGTGATTAAACAGATTACATAGTCATTTGTATTTTGTAATTTTAATCTTTGACTATATTATGATCAAATCTCTATATGTTTGTGTACTGTGGTAAAAGAAGGAACTAAAGATTTACTGAGCACAATCTATGCTCTCTATGAATCATAATTACTGTACTCCTGTAAGTTATTATTACCATTGTACAGTTGCAGAAATTGGTTTAGAGAAATTTAGTCTCAAAACGAATGAGTTGGCAGATCTAAGTTCCCAATCCATAGAGCCAAACTGTAGACTCTAAGTATCTTCTCTTTAGTTTTTTGACTTATCCCTCTCCATTGTTGGTAACTTCCCCCCATTACCCGTACCTCAACTCTCTCTCCCTCTCCGTTTCCCTCTCCCTCTCCTGCCTTTCTCTTGCTCCTTCTTCCACTCTCTCCCTCTAAAAAAAAAAAAAAAGAAAAGAAAAAAATCAATGGGAAAAATATCCTCTGGTGAGAATAAATAAATAAAAATCACAAGCCCAATGTTTCCTTTTCATTTTTACTTTTTCTTCATCATCTATCATAATAGTTATTACATTCATCTGAATATTTTGTTTGTTATTCCTCACTAAAAAAATAAGCTCAACTTGGGTGGGAATCTCATTGTTTGTTCACTGCTGTAGTCACAGCATCTAGAACAGTGTCTGGCACATGTTAAGTGTTCAGTAAATTGTTAAATTAGTGAGTGGCACAGCCTATGATTTGCCATTCTTTTCATTGATTTCCCTCGAGTTCTCTGATAAGGCTACAGATAGGGGCATGGGTCAGACTTCTTTTTCTCCTTGAAGAGACCGCCAGCAATTTGAATCTGTCACAAAGACCGGAGCAGTACCCAGATCTGGGCCCCGGAGAGCTCTCTGGGTGGGTCCTTGTTCTTGAAATTCCTTTTCTCTTGTATTTTCTTTTTCCTTCTTATAACATCCCACGTATAAATGGCACTCCAGTACATCTGCAATGAGGTCATTCAGTCTTCATATTAACCCTGTGAGACAGATTTAAAAAAGAAGAAAAGAGAAGAAGAAGGAATTAAACCAGCAATAACTGAGGATTCCTTTGTGCCTGGAATAGAGCCAGGACCTTTCACAATGGTCACTTCACTTATGCATCAACCTTAAGATAGAGATGTTTTTATTCCTATTTCACAGATGTGGTTCAGAGATTTGGTGACCAGTAACCTGCCTGAGATCCCAAGTTACTCATACCTAAGCCTCTTATCTACCCTCCATCCTCTTTCCTCCATGCCCTCAAAACCTGTTTTGTGGGGGATTGGTTTCATTTAAGTCATATTTTAGGTTTGCTTCTTCTCTAAAGGCTTTCTGCTTTGATAAAAAACAAGTTGATGTAGGTTCTTCATTTTGGTTACTGTTTGTCCTTAAGTGTGAACCCAGGGACGGCAGCAGTGAGGCACAATTTAATGAACTGCAAATAACAAATGAACTGCTTAGGGTTTTAACTAATTGAAAGAAAGTTACCCCATCAATTCAGGGCACTGTAGGTTGCAGAAATGAGATTGTCTTCGACATTTGGCTTGGCATATTGACAATGAGCACTGGGGGTTTTATTTGAGAAGAACATTGAAGGCCCTTCATCCTGCGAAGCAAAGATTTAAACTCAAGGCAGCCTCTGAGTTTATTTTCTGTATTTTCTGAAGAAGAGAGGGTTGACTGGGAGGAAGCATTTCTCTCCCAAACAAAAGTGCACACAACTTAAAAAATAAAACATCGAATTCAGCCAAGTTTTCTCTTTGGCAGAGTTTAAGACATATCCTCATCTTATAATCAGTCCAGTCCTGGGAGAACTTCTCGAAGTTAAAAAAGTCCCCAAATTATCTAAATAGTGAAGCTTGAAAAATAGCCAAGGGGAATTGCATCTTTCCTATTACTACCACATGTGCTTCCTTGCAGACCCCAATTCACAAAGAGCTGAATATGGCGCACCGTCTCCCTACGCAGCCCCATACCATCCCCTCGGCATGAGGGCGTTCTGAGCACAAAGCCGCAAGCCTGTGGTTTTCCCAGCTCAGGGTCCCATCCTCGCCGCCTGCCTCATTCTCACTCGGCTCATGTGCTTTGAATTTAAGTTTTTTTCCCCATGTAGGCTCCATGTGTTATGTTTACACACAGTGAAGGGATTTATTTTTCATCTGAATTGTCTTGCTTTAGTGCTTTCAGGATACATGCAAACAAGCAAAATGATTTACCACCCAAGAGAACATTTTTAGAAAGTGTCTAAGTACAAGCATGTCTGGAAGAGGCTTTTATAGGGAGCCAAAGCTGGCTACTGGGCATGCAGGAAGATGCAGACTGGGTTTGCCAAATGTAGAAGGCACGGGGGCTTGGTGCAGCGCGCTTTGTGACTTGTCATTTCGGTGACTGCTGTGATTGTGGGTTCTTTGTATAATAATAATAATAATAATAATAATAATAATAATAAAAGGATGGATGGAAGGGAGGAAGGAAGAAGGGGCAAGGAAAGGGAAGGGGAAATGCTATCTGATTTTAGTTCCAAAAACATCTGGGTTAAAAATGTCAGCCTTGTCTGCTACTTGCTAAGTGGTCTTGGGTATGCCATTTAACTTCCCCAAGTCTCATCTATAAAACAGAAGTGATAATCTCCCCCTTATAGATTTTATAGGGAATAGGTGATATTTAATAAAATAACCACAATGTATGTAGTGTATTTCTTCCCTTTCTTCACAGTGATCGCCTTACACTGATGGCTTATTGTTCCTCTGGGAATAACTGGGTGGGTTTTCCCCTCCCTCCCACTCTATAATAGGGTTAGATCATTCCCTCCTCATTCTTTCTCCTGAAAGACATGATTTCAGCTATGCTTTCTGGAGAGGATGTGCCACAGGTTAAATCCTGAGGAGGTCTCTGCACTGAACGTTACATAATAGTCCACTGTTAAATATCAAAACTACCATTTATGTAGCACTTTCAAATAGGCCGTCCTTTTAATTCTTAAATTTATTTTATTGAACTAGTTATTAATATTTTTTTACCCTATTTTCAGGTGAGGAAATTGGGGCTCTGAAATATTCGGGCTCTTGGCCAAAGTCACGCAGCTGGAGGCACTGGAGTGAGCATGCTCCTCCCAGTGCACCTCACAGTACAAACAGACGCTTCGGGTTCTAACCGTCCTCTGTATCCCCCATTCCTTGCTGCCACTGTCTCCCAGTGCCCCTTGTATTTCTAGGGTTCCTGGGCTACTTTCCTAGGTCCTCACAAACACATCCTCTAGCCCACTGCATGGTGTTGACCATTTGCCTACTCTCCAGGTTTGGTTTATTTTGGTGAGGTCTGTGGCCTGAAAAGAAGAATTGTGAAGGTGCCTCCCTGTTGCCATGGCTACTGGTGCCTGTCTTCCCAGGAGCTTATATTGCGGGCCTGGTCTCATTGTGTTCCCAGTCACTTGTGTTGGTGTTTCTGCTTACCAGTGAAACTATTTGAGCATAGTGACCTTGCTATCGGGTATCTCTGTGGGAAGGCCACCCAAGTTGGGGGGAACCCTCTCCCTGTTTTTTGTCAAACTCCGTTCCTCAGGCCCCAAAGCAACACTACCTTGCCCCGACCCCAATGGCTTACAAAATTTAGTGAAAACAGTGCTTTTCATTTTACTGTCACTTCCTTGAAAGTCCTAGTGAGGCCTTGTATTAGGATTCTTCAGAGAAACAGAGTAGGATAGATGGATAGGTTGGTAGATAGAGATTTATGCTGAGATTGGCTCATGCGATTCTGGAGGCTGAGAAATCCCACAATTGGCCATCTGCAAGCCTGAGGCCCAGGAAAGCCAATGGTGTAGTTCTAGTCCAAATCCGAGAGCCTGAGAACCGGGAACACAGATGTATGGGGCAGGAGAAGATGAATGTCCCAACTCAACCAAAGAAAGTGAATTCACCCTTCCTACATCTTTTTGTTCTTTTAGGGCTCTCAACAGATGGAGTGTTGCCTACATGCATTCCATGTGAGGTTGATCTTCTTTATTCAGTCTATGAATTCACATGCTGATCTATTTTTGAGACACCCTTATAGACACGTCCAGAAATAATGTTTTGCCAGCTATCTGGGCATCTCTTAGCTCAGTCAAGTTGACACATAAGATTAGCCATCACAGGTGTTCTTGAGGAAAAGATGACACCTGTCCCTGTTGGGAGCAGAAGACATGCTGACCTTGGAATTGTCGTCTGAATCCAACCACTGATCATTACTGATGGGCCTAATGGACTATTTCTTATCTTTCAGTACGTTTTTTTTTTTCCTTCTGAATTTTCTTAGTTCTTCAAATAAGCTACCTTCTGGTGGTCCCTACATATTTTCAACCACAACTGACACTTTGGGTGACCATCCACGGATTATTGTAGTGGTACTCTGACTTTGAGGTTTCACAGATCACTAACAGTTGAGAAACAATTTGCAGGAGTGACAGTGAATTGCCAACTGTTTATTTTGCCAACTGAGGAGAAGAGCAAAACCAACACAATAGCCATTTACTAAAACCATACAGAGAGAACAGGCTAGACCTTCGCCAGCTCTTTAATTTAATAACAGAAAGATGCTTTCAACACCAAGAAAGTAGAAAAGGTATGATATCCAAATAAAGGGTAGGGAAGTTACTGAATAAATAGCTTTATTAAAAATTTATGCATCGTTCTCCCATTTTGCTGCAGACTATAGCATGTTTGTCACATTCTGGCATTTGAGAACTATTATATTGCTTCATTTGCTCTTCACAACAATAATGTGAGTGTTATTGTTACCCCTATTTTACAGCTGTAGAAATGCAGGACCACAGAAGTTGGGCATCTTGCCAAAAGTCACAGAGATAATAAGGAGAGTAGCTAGGACTTAAATTCAAGCTCTCCCCTGCCAAACATGTCTTTGCTTGGCTGACTAAGCTGCTGAAGATGGGGATGCTCAACTGGAATGAAGTCTGCTCATGTATTTAGAATGGTTTGAGTATTTAAAATAAGTTTATTTAAAATAGATCATTGTTTATAATTTCCCCCAGCATGTCATTTTGGCCATGCAATATTTATTAATAAATGTGCATACATGTCTACAAAACTTGTCACTCTCAATAATTGGCATTATAATTTCTGTGCAAATTCTTTTGTCTCGATAGTTCCTGAAGAATCTACTATAGAAAGAAAGAAGGGATTGTTATTATAATTTTAAATGTTGCAGAGGTCTAGCTCTTTCTGTGTGCTCAGAAAAAAAAAAGGATAACCATGAAATCTTTCTAGATTTCATTTTACATACTTCTCTTTCCCTTTTGTCTTCTATCTCATTCTTCCTGCATCTTTCTCTCCGCTAGACTTTTTCTGTCTTTTTCTTCTTTGAGATTGTGACCGTCTGGTCATAGGAAAGGTTTCCAGGTAATAAGTTCTTGATTAATCAGCCTTAAGATTTCCTCATGCTGAGATGTCTCTTTTTTCCCCAAATTAATCTGCAGTTTTCATGAGCATGTATAAAATGGTTTATTTTCGTTATGGGTGGGCCAGAGGGATGAAGAAAATCATGAGGCATGCACAGATTTAACATTTGATATTCTACTTTTTATGAATGAGTCTAGAGGCCAATGCTTTGTAGTCACTTGCAATTTTGCCAGGGCATCAATTTCAATCAAGTGCATGAACTGTAAGAACTACCTAGAACCTACATTTTAATATGGCTTTTATTGTTTATATTTACTATTTTTTTAGTTCTTGTGAAAAGTCAGTGATATGGATCTTAGAACCCCATTTTATTATTTTTTTATTTTTTTAAAATATATTTTATTAATTTTTTACAGAGAGGAAGGGAGAGAGATAGAGAGTTAGAAACATCGATGAGAGAGAAACATCGATCAGCTGCCTCCTGCACACCTCCCACCGGGGATGTGCCCGCAACCAAGGTACATGCCCTTGACCGGAATCAAACCCGGGACCCCTCAGTCCGCAGGCCGATGCTCTATCCACTGAGCCAAATGGTTTCGGCAGAACCCCATTTTATAGATGTAGAAAATTTGGCAAAATATATAAGACAGGCTTATGAGGTGGTCAACAGTCTAGGTATTCAGAAAAGTTATTGGTCCCATCCTTCTTAAATATAAAGGCTATATGATATATTTGAGCCCATTTCTGCTAAAATTTATGTTGAAAACCTCATTTCACCTCACGTTGTGGGGAATATATTGTTCTTTTGAAGCTGAGCCCTTTAAAAAACATCTTTTGGTTGTTCACATGTTTGTTTTTAATTGGGAAAAGTGAAGAGGATTTGGAGTCTAGAAACTTGAGAGGGTGGAATATGAATTATGTGAGTCCTTTGTTTTTAGGGGAAATTGTTTCAGCTTCCCGTTTTCATTAGGACCTAAGTGATCATGATACAAACATGTTGCTGTTCTGTCCACCAGTTCCTTATTTCCTGAGACAGATCCTTGCCGAGGAAAGACATTTCCTCGAAGCCCTTTGATTTTCCAGATGGGAGGACATCTAATTTTCTTTTAAATTGGGTTACTTCCCTTTTTCTCCAGCCCTTTGCCAAGAAGCTCCTCATGGTTACAGAAAAGTCTACGAAGACGTTGGCGTCTGGTTTTCTCTTCTGGAGAAGTCTCTCTTGGGACTCTGTGGGATGAAAGATGGAATGGGGGTAGGAGTGGGAGAGGCAGAGAGAAGGAGGAATATTTATTTCAGAGCATCAGCTAGAATGTAGTAAATTTTATGAGTGAATTTATAGAGTTTGGTAAAGTTTAGTAATTTCTCAGAAGATGTTGTCTGGGCTAAGTGGCTAGGTTCCTTTGTGACAGACTGATAAAATTCTATCTGATAGGATTTCATCCCATCCGCTCAGTTCATAATTTCCTGTTAACTCGTGAGGAGGCTTGAGATACCAGCTATTTGGGGGAGCCTAGGGCATTCAAAACAGATTCTCTGGAACGTGAGAGGTTAAATGTCATAGATCCATTCATTCATTCATTCAATCAATCAATCATTCATTCTACAAGTATATACTATGTAAAACTGTTCCAGGCATGACTCCTGGGTTTGAGTATAAAATGAGGAGCAGCTATACGGTCTCTGCTTTTATAGAACTTAACTGTCTGGTAAGAAGCATGAAATAAAAATGAAAAGTGAGAATTTTGTTGAGGGCTCTGAAGGACAAGAGGAAAGAGAACAAAGAGGAGAGAAAGAATCTGGGTCTCTTCTCAACCTTGTCTCTTTATGGTTTAGTGCACTCACCACTCATCATTCAAAGCCCACTCAACAAAGAGGGCTCCCATGTGCCAGTTCTGGTCCCAGAAACAGCTCTGAACCACACCCTACCTTCCTGCCTTGTTCTTTGTTTCTTGCCTCCTTTTCATTCATTCATTCACTCATTCATTTATTCACATTTGTTGAGCACTGAATCACTTCTAGGCTTTATGCCAGGCACAGGGAACACGACAGAGGAAGCCAGGTGTGGTTCCTAGCCTCATGGTGGGCACAGGCTAGTGGGATGTGAAGACACATTATCAGACAGTTAAAACACAGTGGATATTGGCTCTGGTAGAGAAAAGGGCAATGGAAGGCAAATAACTCTGACTGGGGGTAAGAAACCATGTGTAGAAGGCTCAAGATGAAGGGAAAACAGGGTGTAAAGAGTATTCTAGGCAGAAAGAATAGCATAGATGGAAGGGGAAAGAAAAAGCAGGTTTTCCAGTGAACTGAATAAAGTTAAGAGCGGTGGAGTGAAGTTGTGAAGGGACAGAAAATTGGAGAGGGAGGCACGGACAAGGTAATGCTGGACTTTGAAGGTCATGTTAATTAGTTTGCATTTACTCCACACCTGCTATCTAGGCATCTTGTCTTGGTTTGACCCTTGTGTCCTTCTTGTTTTTTTTTTTTTTCTGAGAATGCTGCTGGCTTGATTATACCTCAGTCCCTGGAACCCAACTCTATTATCCGTCCACTTTCCTGGTATTCTTAAATGGTCTGCCCTGGGGAAAAGGACTGGATAATAGGTCTTAGACTAATGGAAAATTTTAAAACACCCCTGGACTTACAATGTGGTCTTGATTGTTTTCATGAGATAAATGTAGTGAGCATCAAGCAAGATGAAGAGTTGGACTTACCTGAGCTAGGGTAATAGGGTGTTAGAGTGCATCCTGGAGATGACAGGCCTTCCAGAGCCAGGTGCCAGGAAGCTTGTGCTAACTGTGACTTGTATTTCTGTCTCTTGGGAAAACGGAGGCAGCTCAAAGGATAAATGTTGGTGAATTTTGCTCCCATAATTCCCTTAAACCCCCACCCTTGAGGAGCGGATTCATTCATGCAAGGGGGTTTATTTAGGTCCATAGTCGTCTATCTGAACTGTTTAGAACAGGGGTGGGCAAACTTTTTGACTCGAGGGCCACAATGAGTTCTTAAACTGGACCGGAGGGCCGGAACAAAAGCATGGATGGAGTGTTTGTGTGAACTAATATAAATTCAAAGTAAACATCATTACATAAAAGGGTACGGTCTTTTTTTTTTTTTTTAGTTTTATTCATTTCAAACAGGCCGGATCCGGCCCGCGGGCCGTAGTTTGCCCACGGCTGGTTTAGAACCAATATATTTCATGCATCAAATGCTTATGATTTAGGGGAAGTAAAATGGAGTGTGTATTTTATATTTTGTGGCACCTTCTTAGGGTCTGGTGTGCCACCTTGTAATCATCTACAGCAAAACATATGCATGTCCACTCAAAGTTACATAAATAGAGATTTAAAAATGTTTTTTGCTGATTTTAGAGAGAGTGGAAGGGAGAGGGAGAGAGAGCAAAACATCAACTGGGAATCAAACCGGCGACCCTTCAGTGCACAGGATGACTCTCAACTAACTGAGCCACACCAGCCAGGGCAATAAATAAAGATTTTAAAATGTTTCCAGAGAATTCAGGTCAGGTTTTGCTGCTAGGTGAGTTATGTAAAGATTTAGATTTCAGAGCTCTGAGATTTTAGAATTGCAGATTAAAGAGTCTGTGGATCTGCAGCACATCAATTTGTTAGGCACAATGAAAAAAGGTATTCACCATAAAAATGAAGAAACTTAACTAGAGTGTGTAGTTCTGGTTGGAGACCTACTAAACCAGACCATGTAGGAGTGGGCTGGGAAAAGGTACTTTTAACAAGCTCCCTGGGTCAGTGGTCGGCAAACTGCGGCTCTTTGGCCCCTTGAGTGTGGCTCTTCCACAAAATACCGACTTCTGCGCATGGGCCACGAAGTTTCAATCGCACTGTACGTGCGTGCCCGCACATGGTATTTTGTGGAAGAGCCACACTCAAGGGGCCAAAGAGCCGCATGTGGCTCGCGAGCCGCGGTTTGCCGACCACTGCCCTGGGTGATTGACCCACATCAAAATTTAAGAGCCTCTAGAAGAAATTTCCAAGGCGATTGTGAAAATCTTTTTCTCTATACATTGAAAATGTTGACCTTCTTTAGAGCTCTGTGAACTCATAAACATATCAACTTTGCATCAGACAGGCTGCTGCTGGAGTGACGATCAGGATTCAGGCAGTTGGAGCTTTCTGGGCCTCCCTGTCCCTTTAGAGATAAAGACTGTCCTGCCCGAAGACCCCTGGGTGATGCAATGGCTGTAGTTCTACCGCAGTCTCCCCTATCACCCAACTGCTTTGACACAGCTTCTCCTGTAGATCAGCCTCTGTCAGAAACTGTGGAAAGAAGGTTGATTCCTGCTCTCCAAGAGTTCACTGTCGCCATAAAGAGAAAACACCTGCACATGTTAATGCTAATTAATGCCAGTGCTTTTTAATTTGGTACAGTTCAACTCCCCACTGTTACCACTTCAGAGCTACATTGACACATGTTCTTTTAAAACTTTTAATTAACATTTCCTTTTTAACTTTGGGGGAAATAATAAACTCATGTGGCAGAGATACTAGAGAGAGGGGGAAGCTAAAGAAAAGAATATGGGAGAGACATTTTGCAGTGGATCAAGGTATGAATATGATTTACCCCTCCCCCCCCTTTTAAAAAATAAACAAGGAATTAATTGGGAGTGGAGTGAAAGAACAAGGACTTTGGTGTCAAACCAGCCCTGACTTTGAATCTTACTTCTGCCCTTATCAGCTTTATGACCTTGAGCACATTAACTAAATCTCTGCATCTCATTTAGCTCATATATAATATGAAGACCATGACACATACTTCATAGAGTTGCTGGTAAGCTTCTCTCTCTGGAATCACCCGGAACAGTGAACATTGGTTCCCTCATTCTCTCTGCCCCACAGCACTTGGTTTGTTTGTGTTTCTGCACTTGCTGCTGTGTCCTGTGCCATTTGTCTGTTGCTTATTGGCCTCTCACATTGGACTGTGAGCTCTTGGAGAACATGGACCTCATCTTTCTAATTCTTTCAATCTTGTGTTTGGCATGTGGTAAGCACTCAGCAAAGGCTGATTGAGAAGGGAAGGGGCAGCATGGATTATAGATTTTGTGGTTTTTAAGCAGTGGTATGCTGGTAAGTATTTAATAACCAGCTTGCCAATAAAAATCTATGTGTGTATGTGGTATTTCCTATGATAAATTTTACTGATATAAAGAATATATAGCACAAAATTACAAATCATAATAAAATATAAAGTGTCCTTTATGGTCAATTCCATATAGCCAGTTGATTCTCTTAGAAGGCTTCCCTAACTTTAGATCAGGGGTTGGAAAACTGTGGCCTGAGTCAAATCTGACCCGAAATCTGCTTTTGTAAATAACATTTTACTGAAGCACTGCCATTGTGCTAGGGTGGCAGAGTTGAGCAGTCCCTAATAGAGACCACATAGCCCACACAACGAAAACATTTATTTCCTGGCTTTTTAGAGAAAAGGGGATCTCTGTTTCTTCTTCTTCTCCGCCTTTTTCTTCTCTTCTTCTTCCTCTTTGTCGTCGCTGTCGCCCTCTTCCTCTTCCTCTTCCTCTTCCTCTTCCTCTTCCTCCCCCTTCTCCTCCTCTTCTCCCTCCTTTTATAACCCTTCAAAATGTTAAAGCCATTTTTAGCTTGTGGGCAATACAAAAATAAGCTAAGGGCTAGATTTGTTCATTGAGTCATAGATCACTGAGCCCTGGTCTAGAAAATCAACAGAACAATAAATCAAGCCCTGATTTGTAGCATTTTCTGCTATAAACTACACTTTCTGTGGTGTAATTACTCCCAGCCTGGTGATTTCCAGCCACCAACCAACGTGCTATTCCTGAACATGGAATTGGAATAGATGCACAATAGCGTCCTCTTATATAGTATTTCAACCACACAGAATCAATAGATGTAAATAACCATAAGAGCATAGATAATAGAAAAGAGTATAGGTAATGCAAGATAATTATGAAGTGATTTTTGAATATTTATTACCTTTGTTTTAACATTTATCCTATATAATAAAAGCCCAGTGACCATAAAGGCAGAATGACCACTTGACCAGTCACTATGAGGTGCACTGACCACCTCTTGGTTCCTTCCCCGGCCGGCAGGCTCCAATCGCCAATGGTGAACGGGGACCCGGGGTGGGTGGCAAGGGATGCAGGTGGCACCAGGCCAAGGCCCCTGCCCTGCTGGTTGCCCCCCACACACAGGGCGACCAGCAGCGGGGGTGGGGCCGGCAAGCGGACAGGAACGGCCAACCTCTCGGTCCCTCCCCTGGCCGTCAGGCTCCCATCGCTGGATGACGAATGGGGAACTGGGGTGGGTGGTGGCGGGGAGCGGGCTGGCTGCCGGCAGCTGGGAAAGATGGCCCTGATCGCAGGCTAGGCCTAGGGACCATACCCGCACACAATTTCGTGCGCTGGGCCTCTAGTAAGTTTATAAAACTTTTAGTAATAGCTGTGATCCCCAACTGTCTTGCACAATTCCTGAAAATTTAATTGTCAGCTCTTGCAAGCTGATGAGAAATGGCTCCATCACATCCCTGGGATTTTGAGTTAGCTCCAGTTGAAGGACTGAATCTTGATCAGTGAATGTAGCTGAAGAGAAGCAGGGCGGCAGGCATTCCAACCTGTATCTCGCTTCTTTGTCCTACAGCTTGCAGCTAGTTAAGATCCTACTGACACTAATGCAGAATCTGACCCAAGTAGGACTTGCTCCCTGCAAAGGTCTAACCTGGACTAGCAGAGGTGAGGATGGGGGGAAATCCAGTGAAGGAGCCACATAGAGGTTCAAGTTGCTAAAACAGTGCTCTTTCCCGTTGCTCACTCCAGTCTGTCCTGCCGACATTGGTGATCATCCTCCTGAGCCTATTCTTACAACTATCCTTCACTTGATTGGGTAAATAGAGCTTTTGGGGAAAGGAGATGAAGTTTTAGAGTTGTTTGACCTCATTTAGTATTGGGTACATATTATTGACTGGACATTTGGCTTCTGTACTTGAAAGGCTTATACTTTTCTCTAATGGCAATGTTATGCCCTATTATTTGCAATATTATGCTTTTAGGGAAGAGTCAAAGCCAGCTGATGCAGTCATTATCATGAACCAACAACAGGGCAAAGCCACCATCATACCATGTTTCTCATGTTGTTAATGGGTGTAATTTTGTTAGTCTTACAGGGAGGATTCTTTAGGTCATTTACAGTATGAGAAGCGAGAAGGAAAAGCTAATGTAGCAAGGTTATCACCCTCCTGACAGCATATTCAAAGGCTTGCTACCTTGCAGACATTAGAATAAAAGGGAGGGGTCAGTGCTGAGAGCTTTCTCCTTTCCCCCCTGTTTTACTTTTCTCCATTCAACAGGGACTTTTGGAATAAAATATGTCTAAGGAAAGGAGAAAGGACAAGAGAGAAAAGCTACATTTCTTCCTTTTTTTTTCTTTTTGAAAGCTCCCCATGAAGGATCTGTGGCTTGTGCAGAACGAGTGGGGTGCTCTGTAGCTCTCGGTAGCTCTCAGTGACATTACCAAGGGGAATCTGGGGCCAGAGGTGTGCAGGTGGGGCTGTCAATCAGAGACAACATCAAGGGCTCTTACAAAAACAAAAGGTAAGAAAATGGATGTTTAATCAATACAGTTGCTCTCTGCTTAACCTTTTGTGTTTTAAGCAACATTCACTGGAGCCCAGCAACGGAGTCCAATATTTAACACATAAAAGGTACTCAAAAAGGCGAAGCCTTGGAGAGCAGCTAGAAAGCGAAGATGGGACTGAGGGTTAAGAAATGGAAAGAAAAAGACTTGGAGGAGCAGGAGGTCAAATGGATGTTTAAAGGTTGGAGTCTATCAAGAACCGGCTGGGGGTCTCTAGAAGGACAGATGGGAGAAGCCAGTGTTAGACGGCAGGGGTGTGGGGCACCTGGGGATCTTATGCTACATTCAGTTCACTTTTCCTCACACCTGGAAGGTAATCAGAACAACTCAAGCTTTGGTTGAAAAAGAGGAAGCACTAACCATGGTAGGTTCAACTTATCATTTAGTCTCCTGTTGCTTCTGACGGCACCAGGTCAGCTGTCTATGTCCCCTCTGCCTTAGGGTACATACATAATTTATGATGGTGAATTGGGGCAGCATCAGGCGAGTGTCAGAGAAAAGAGCCTGGCCGCAGCCTTTGGCTCTTTGGCAATACCCATGTGAGGCCACTCAGAATCTGGACAATTGAAATAGCCTCCGAACTGTCAGCCTGCTTGCAATTTCACAGCTGTATTCCACACTCACTGGGATCACGTTTCTACATTTTTTTTAAATATTAATTTTGAAAATGTAAAAATTACAGAAATATATGAAGAAGGAATTAATAACCATCCATTTCTTACCCACCACATTTTTATTTCCTTTTTTTTTTTTTTGTCGTTTCCTTCTTTCAACATCCATTGGCCATCTATTATGTGGCAGGAACTGTTTTAGGAGAGACAAAGATGACTATAACTGACCTCTCATCTCAGCCTGGAAGGAAAGAGGGAGACAGATGATGGCAGTATTTTGTCCTAGCATATGTACATACTTTAATTTTGTTTTATTTTCGTAATTATTTTGCTTATTCATTTTGATTAAGAAATATATGCAAACAGAGCAAAATTCAAAAATTACAAAAGGGCATAGAGTTAAAGATAAGTCTGTCTCCTATTCCCATCCCAGAGGCAACCACAGATATCAGTTTCTTATTTTTCTTTCTTTTTCCTTTCCCAATGTGTATATATATATATACACATATATACATATTTATAAGTAGATTATTGTAATATACACATATGCCTATGTATAATATGTAAGTATTATACTATATGCTTTATTTTATATCTTGCATATTCTACTTAGTACATTTTGGAGGTCATCAACACATAATGAACAGCTTATCTTTTTATTGTCTGCATAATAGTCAATTGTATAAACATTAAAATACATATAAATCATAGATGTTTGATATATATATAACTATATACCAATCATATATGTTTTTAAAAATATATATATTTTATTGATTTTTTACAGAGAGGAAGGGAGAGGGATAGAAAGTTAGAAACATCGACGAGAGAGAAACATCGATCAGCTGCCTCCTGCACACCCCCCACTGGGGATGTGCCCACAACCAAGGTACATGCCCTTGACCGGACTCGAACCTGGGACCTTTCAGTCCACAGGCTGACGCTCTATCCACTGAGCCAAACCGGTTACAGCCCAATCATATATGAATATCATAAACACATAGTTTGGAAGTTTGACTATTTATTAAGAAATATTTATTTTCTGGTAGGAAGTATTGAATTAATGGTACTCCTCAATTCATAGAACATCATCAATAATGATCTTCACAAGGTTTTTTCTTACTTTTCACTCAGTACTGTGTTTTTAGATCTACTCATGTTTTGTGTATATGTAGTTTGTAGCTAATATAATCCACGAATGAATCCATGAATATGTTTTGTTCTGGTCTCCCAGGTAGTAGCAAAAATGGCCACCTTCTGGGGAGCTTTCTTCTTGGAGATGTGAAATTGTAGCTCTTATCCTACCCCACCCGCTTTGGAGGCTCCAGTCAGAGGGTGGAGGCTCAGAGTTGCCAATTTCCGGCTGCATTCTTAGAAATTCTTAGAAAAATTTCTAAGCCATATTTAAGGGTAACATTTGGATAAGTGAAAGAAACATTCTTGCATTTCCTACAGTTCCCGTGGGAGCCTTATCCTCACTATTGAGACTGTCAGGAACTTCTGTCTCTGCACATGAACTTTAGAAGGAGGTAGGCAAAGATGCTGTATAGTGGGATATAGGCTGCTTACTTGGAAGGCATCTTTGTATGAGGCAGCAGGAGAGATTATGGGGGAAGGAGCGGCAAAGTTCAGTGCATAGTGGGAACCTTGACCCCTTGGGGGTGCAGGGAGGATCAGAGACTGTAACAGCGCCACCTGGATTCAGGGAGCAAAATGTTGGGTGTGGTGGAAACTAGTATATGGCATTAGCACTCCCTAACAGTGATGGCGAACCTTTTGAGCTCGGCGTGTCAGCATTTTGAAAAACCCTAACTTAACTCTGATGCCGTGTCACATATAGAAATTTTCTGATATTTGCAACCATAGTAAAACAAAGACTTATATTTTTGATATTTATTTTATATATTTAAATGCCATTTAACAAAGAAAAATCAACCAAAAAAATGAGTTCGCGTGTCACCTCTGACACGCATGTCATAGGTTCGCCATCACTGCCCTAGAAGCATTGAAGTGTCCCAGGTTTTACCATCAGAGTTTAGGTCTCACATGAACTAGATGATTATGGAGACCTTTCTTCCGTAAGTCTATGGAATTGCTTTAGTAGGCAGCCCTCTCTTTCATGATACCCTTGGATATCCTTTCTTTCTTCTTTCCTCTGGGCCAAAGAAACATACATGAGTCCAGAATGTATAAGTTCATCTCAGTCATCTTTCAGGGCCTCTTTGGGAGAAGAGAAGACTCCTTTGTTCCTGTCATCCTGCAGCATTATCTTGGCACTAGTGATGTATCCAAATGAAAAACTTCTTATGTTTTCCTCATAAATTACATCATCCTGTTTCTTAACAGGGTGACTAAAGGCTGTGCAAATCGGATTCAGGGAGATCACTCCTCCATGTAATCAAAATCTTCTAACAAAGTCCCAATAGTAAATATCGTGTGGTCTGGGAATTTGTAATTTTTAGTCCATTCTTGTCTAAATAATCAAATGATGAAAAAGAAATTAACCAGGAAATTTCCTCCATGTTTGTAGAAAAATCTTTAAAGAGCCATCAAATGCCCACAGGGACTTTCCAGCCACCATTTCTCTTTCACTGGAGTGATTGGAAAGGTGTCCAGTTTCCTAGAAGCATCCTGGATAATTTCTGCAATCCTGACTTCCCATCTGGCAGTGTCTTGGTTTGGATGATGAATGATGATGAATTATATGATCATCATATCTATAACTAGGTTTTAGGTCCTTGGAGATTGAAGAGTAGTTGGTTACTACTCTGTAGACCCTCAGGTGGTCCCTCACATGCCAGGCTCGAAGGGTGTGAGAGGAAAACAGGCACGTGGTGGGACAGTGGGGAGACCAGACATATTGGGACATGCAAGCTGCTAGATACAGGCTTCGACAAGAAGGATGTCCCTCAGGGGAACAAAGAGTGTGCCATGCAGCATGTGTGGTTAGAGGAGGGGAGTGCCTTTGATTCAAACAGAAATATATTCAATCATGACAGAAGTTCTCTGAACAAAAAACACTTACATGGGCTGGGGCAAAAGTAGGTTTACAGTTGTGAGTATGCAACATGGAGCTTATTCTTTAATTATTATTTATTAGTTATTGTATTACTGTCCATACAAACAACTGTGAACCTTGTTTTGCCCCACCCTGTGTGCATGCAGAAAATAGGTGAATATGAACAGCTCATCCTGAGTCAGACTGCAGTGGAAACTCAAGAGGGAGCACGTGAATTCCCTCTCTGTTCTCTGAGAGGAATTACACTGTTTCCTTCTTCTTTTTTTCTCAATTTTTGAAAATCCTTTTCTCCTTTAGTTTATGGATTCTGAAAGCAGTAGAGGTAGTGGTGATTGGGGTGATGTGGAATTTTGTGTATTATGCATTCATTATTAATTTCAAAACTTCTTTTTTTTTTGCTATTGGTCTGTAGGATACTTATATGAAATTTATTTAACTGTAAATGTTAAACATGTGCTTAAAAAGTAAGTATATTCTTTATAATGTGAAAAGATCTCTATATATCTAATAAGATAACCTTTTAAATTATTTATATATTCTGATTATTTTTTTCACTCTGATCTATCACTTTTGAGGGCAGATATTAAAATCTCCCCAGTCTTCACCACAATTGTCAGTTTATCTTCTTCCTTCTGTAGCTCTCTTTATGGGTTGCATTATATAATTTGAGACCTATGCTGTTAGGTCCACATAGGTTCATGATTTTTATATTATATGCTCTGCTTTTTGTTCTACATGAATATAATATTTCTTTTTGTCACCTATTATTGTCTTTAATTATATTTTGAGAGATTTTATGCATTCTAGATTTATTTAGTTTCTTTTGGTTTTGTCTGTTTAAAGATATTTCTGTCCCAAAACTTGGGGGAAATTATCTGAAAGGATTTGAATAGTTTTTTTCAGCATTGGCACCATTGAAATTTAGTCCACCTCATTTGTTGTGGGGGGCGGGGGGCATGTGTATTGGAGAATGTTTAGCAGCATCTCTGGTCTCTAATCAGTAGACACCAGTAGCACCCTTTCCCAAGTTGTGAAAACCAAAACTATTTCCAGATATTGCTAGATATTCCCTGATGCTTGGGGTGGGGGGAGGGGGGTGAGTTTGGTGGAAAAGATTGTCTCCAGTTGAGAATACCTAGATTAGAGGGAACAGTCTCTAGAGCTCTGCCAAGACCAGGGATAATTTGTGTTTCCACCAGCCCAGTAGAAAACAAAACAAAAAACGCACAATTCATGGAACAGGAAGTAAAGAACTCAGAGTGGCATTGCCTCAGTAGTGGAGTATAATTAGCCTTCTACTGAATATTGCTCTTCTCGTGCTTATCAAAGCTTAAAATAAAACCTCAAAAATATCACCCTGTTTCCAAAGAACTTAACTGCATCCCAGAGAAAAGCTCAAGAATATTTATTTATAAGAATACAAAAATATCTAGGACTCAAGAAGATAAAATTCAAAATGACTGATACTCAGTTAAAAAATTATCAGGTATATAAAGAAGCAGAAAAACACTGTCCATGAAGAGGAGAAAATTCAGTCAATAGGAATCAGTGTAGAAATGATACAGATGATAGAGTTAGTACATTAGTGCATGAAAACAGTTACTTCAACTCCATTTTATATATTCAAGCAGGTAGAAGAAAGATGGAGCATATTATGTGGAGACATTGAAGATTTTGAAAGATTCAGATCAAGACTTCTGTTTTTGTCCAAGAGAGGATTTACTCTCCACCTAAAAAAAATTAAAAATGGAGAAAGTGTATGAAACAAGTTTTTTAGACACTGGACAGTAATCTGAGAGAGAAAGAAAACAAGATGAGTGCTATGTTTTCCTAGGCTTACTGCACTCAGGGAGTTTCAGACTGTGGCACAGGGAGGAGAATCCAGACAGGGACTGGCAGACTCCCTGAGTCAGAGACCAAGGCAGCTGGAGTTTGTAAGACAGAGTACCAGAGAGAAGAAAGCTGCAGGAGAACTCGGGAGATCTTCAGAAGCCCTCCCGAGTATTCAGGAGCACACTCTACTGTATAAGCTTCTATGTGAAGAAGAGGTGAGGCTGGGTAAAGAGAGCACTAACAGGATTAGAATAACGGTGCCCATTGCTCACACAGGCCAGGAATACAGCCCATGTTGGCCAGCCAGAGGGGAAGAAAGCCTCGGGTTTCATGGGGCATTGGGTAGAGTACATGGAAGGCTCTTGCCTCAGCAGTGGGGAATAAGTATCTTTAGGCTAAGGATTGGTCTTGGCTTGCCCCCAAAATCACAAATGCAAGACCAGATTTTATATTGATATCAGACACTCAAAATGTTCAGTAAAATTGAATCACAAGAAAGAAGAAAACTACACCCAGGAAAGCATAATCAAATTGCTCAAAATCAGTGATAAAGAGAAAAATCTTAAAATCAGCAAGAGAAAAAGGATACATTATGCACAAAGAGCAAAAAAATGAGAATGATAGCAGTTCTCGTTAGAAAGAATGCAAATGAGAAGACGGAGCAAGGTCTTAATGTGTTTGAGTTAATTTCCTAGTGCTGATGTAACAAAGTAGCACAAAGTAAATGGCTTGAAAACCAGAAAGATACTGTCTCACAGTTCTGTAGGCTCAAAGTCCAAAATCAAGTTGTTGGCAGGGCCACACTCCCTCAGAAACCTTGTCCTTGTCTCGTCCTATCCTCTTGTGCTTTGCCGGCCATCTTTGGCAATCTTCAGCTTGAATAGAACTTCAATTTCCTGCCTCCATCATTACATTGCATTTCCTCTTTGTGTCTCCGTCTTTAAGGGCATCAGTCATGATGAATTAGGACCCACCATAATGGCTTGATTACGTTTGCAAATACCCTATTTCCAAATAAGGTCACATTCACAGGCACCGAGGATTAGGACTTGAACATACTTGGCAGGGGGCGAAACATGTTTCAACATATAACAGTAATGAAAGAAAAATTGCGGACATAGATTTCTAAGCCCAGTGAAAAACATTGTTCAAAAACAAAGACAAAATGAAGACCTTTTTAGACAGTGAGCTTTGGTAGTTTGTGTCTTTCAAGATATTTGACTATTTCATCTAAGATGTGATATTTGTTGGCATATATTTGTTCTCAGTGTTTGCTTGTTATTCTTTCAATACTGTAGGATTTGTAGTGATGTATCCTCATCATTTCTGATTTTGATAATCTATCTCATATTAGTCTTGCTGGAAGTATATTTATTTTATGGTTGTTCAGTGTTTAAATGACATTTTTCTTATCCTCTGATAAGAAATGATGAACCACTGTTTTCTTGCATCCAGTGTTTGCTCTAGAGAAGTGTGATGTTATGATTGTTTTTCTTTGGTAGGTCATCTGCAATTCCTTTCTGGAATCCTTTTAAAAATCAGTTTATCTAGTTTTCTTTTTCTCTTTGATGATCTAAAATTTATTTTAATATAAATCAGTTTGGGTTTTTCTATATTCTGTTTGGCACTCTGTTGAATCTTTAAGTTAAACATGTTTCATCTTTTTCATCTTTTTGGTTTTTTTTCAATCTGGAAGTTTTTATCTTCTTTATTTCTTTCTTATCTTCTGAGACTTCTATTATTTGGAAGTTAGTGGTTTCCAATTCTCACCTACATTCTGCCTGGATTTCTTTTCATATTTTTATGTCATTATCATTTTTGCTGCCTTCTGGAAGAGCTCCTCAATCAGCTCTCCCAGCTCACTAATTCATTAGCCACTCTACCACTTATTCCATTTACTTATATTCTTTACTTTATCTGTTATATTTTGCATAGGTAATATTTTATTTGGTTCTTTTTATGAATTCTTATTTCTGTTTTATTTACTCAATATCTTCTCTTAATCCTTTGAGAATATTTATTATGCTTAATTTAAAATGTTTATGTGTATGTTCCTATAATTGTGCTCCATGTGGCATATGATACTCAGTATGCTTATGTTTTTAACAAAAAAATCATTGTCCACCTCAAATGTCTACTTATTTTGGCTTATGAGCACATGTTTTCCTTGGAATTATTAACTACTCTGCCTATTAACGTATATTGGGGAAGAGGCCAATGGTTAAGCTCTATTACATTTCTCCAGGTGAATATAGGAAGGAGGAGAGAGAAACCATTGACTGTCCTTTCTTTGCCAATACTCTACCAGACAACATCTCTGGTTAGACATGTTTTTCCTTAAACTATTTGGTAGAAATAGCACTGGGTGAAGATAATTTAATTAGATCAGTGGTTTTCAAACTGAATGTTTAGTGGAATATAACCACTGCTTAAAAAATAAAGTAGAGCCCTGACCGGTTTGGCTCAGTGGATAGAGCGTCGCCCTGCAGGCTGAAGGGTCCTGGGTTTGATTCCGGCCAAGGGCATGTACCTTGGTTGCGGGCACATCCCCACTTGGGGGTATGCAGGAGGCAGCTGATCGATGTTTCTCTCTCATCGGTGTTTCTAACTCTCTATCCCTCTCCCTTCCTCTCTGTGAAAAATCAATAAAATATATTTTTAAAAAAATAAAGTAGAATTGCCCTGGCTGGGTGGCTCAGTTGGTTGGAGCATCCTAAGGTACACCAAAAGGGGGCGGGTTCAATTCCCCATCAGGGCAGTTACCCGGCTTGCTGGTTCGAACGCAGGTCAGGACACGTGTGAGAGGCAACTGATCAATGTTTTTCTCTCTCTTTCTCTCCCTCCCTCCCTTCCTCTCTCTAAAAATAAATTTTAAAAAATAAGTGGAATTTAATATAACAAAAAATATCAGAGTAATTCAGTTGATAAATATAAGTACTGTTTACTGAAACTTTTGTTTCAGCTCTATATCTCTATGTCATTACCACACACAAATACATGTACTGGGGGAAAGTGCACTTTTTACTGTGGATCAACTTTAGAGGCTGTGAAAGCCATTGTCTTGGGTTATAACCCATCACTCCTTAGGTTGGAGCAGAGAAGGCCGCTGACCCTCCTCTACCTTTTCTCCCTGGCCCTTCACCCCCAACAGGGTTTTGGGTCTTCTCTGTTATTGTCCTGCTGACACCATGATTTTTATCTTACAGGGGTAATGGGGAAGCCATGACCCTTTCAAGACCATACTGGAGAGAGGCAGGAGCAGAATGTAAAAGCTGTCTTCTAATTTATCCTCTGCTGTACCTGGAGTGTCTAGTCTATTGGCGTACTGCTTCCCCGCCACCCCCTGCACCTTCCTCCCTAAGATTACCATCCTTCAGGCTCCTCAGGGGGTTCTTACAGAATTCAGATGTTTGTTTTCCTCTGTCTTGTTTAGTGTCAAATCAGTCTTGTGTAGACTGATTTTGGGGGCTGGGAGAAAGACAGTCACACTAGTTACTCTTCTACTTTTTTAGGGCTTAGGAACACATACATTTTGAATATTTGATATTAATACCTATGTTAAATTCAGAATCCTGGCATTTCTAACTTAGTATTATAACATGCAGTTTTCTATATCGCCATAAGTCTAAATGAATGCCATTTGAATGGCTACATAATATTCTATCAAATAATTTTACCATAATTTATTTAATCATTTCTCTATTATTGGATATTTAGATTGCTTCCACTCCCCCCCCCCCACTGTGAAATATAACTCTAGGTTGGGAATTTTTATGCCTAAATCTTTGCCCAGGGTTTAGATCAAAATGACCTTTTAAATTTGCATTCCTTCGTTTACAAAGAGCTCATATTTTCCCACTGATGGGTTGTTATAGGCAAAAGGAAGGATTGCTATCGAACAACAGCCATAAAGTGACTTGAACCACTTCTGTATTCCAGGGGTCCTGAGAAATTATTCTCCAGGAGAAACCTGATATTTTGCTTAGAAGACATTTAACGGCACTTTCGCTATGAAAGTCAAGATGGTGCGAGCTGATGTGATAAACTGTAGACTAAAGTCACTAAGCTCTTCTGCATAATAATAACATGAGTATTCGAAGCTTTTCTGCTGTGCCATCGCTTTTGGCTTTATCAGAGTGCATCTCTGATCAGTAGTTGGTAAGAAGCCTTGGCATTGGGAAGAGGAGAGGAAATGGTAGGAAGGACCTGGTTCTGAGTCAACACAAATCCTAGGAAGATGGCAGGAGCTAAGAGACTAATGAGAGAGGAGGGTTCCAGTAGGAGACGCCCTGCGACAAGGTGTGTGGTGGGTAGCTAATGCAAAGACAGCTGATAATCCAGTCCTTCCTCTTTCAGTTTTCCTCTTTCTCCTTTCTTCTCTTTACTCACTGCAGAATTTTAATAGAATTCTATTAGTGACTAATGTAGAGCTAGCCTTGTCTTATAAATGCTGCTAAAGAATGAAGGACCCCTCTGGTCGTGGTGAAATCAAGCAGGGAGAGTTGGCATGGGCTGAGAAGGAGGCTCACAGGGATTTAGAGGAAACTTCAGCTGATCAGAGGCAACCTGGACTTGTAAGTACCTGCCCAGGGACTTCTGGGGAATATTCATGCAGAAACAGGACTTGCAGTCAAATCAGAAAGGAGCTTGAGTTTTATTCAGGTAGTAAAGCACAGGTCATTATAAAGCGAAAGCACTTGGGGATGTTGGGCTAACAATCCTTTCTTAATATTCTGTGCTTCTTTTTCATGCCACCAATCCCAGTGGTAGTCAATTAAGTATCTATTTTAGTTATTCAATGTCTGCTTTCCCTTTAGAATATGAGGTACACAAGGTCAGGAACAGTTGTTTTGTCTGGCAGCATCTAACACAGTCACTGGCACAGATAAATGATTGATAAATGTTTGTGAAATAGAGAAATGTAATCAACCATCGTTATTTCTATTGTTATGAAAAAGAAACACCTAAATGCCACAATACCTACGTTAGAACATTGGGATGATGGGCGGTATTCCCTTTTATTTTTCATACTTCATGTACACCTTTTATATTATTTTCACTAAGGGAGAAAAAAAGGAATTGACTCTTGATAAGATCTCTTTAAACTGGGTCTTACATTCCTTAGAGACTGCCTTCTGCTTCTCTGTTCTTCCTGATAACCCAGTGCTTGGTGAAGCTGCACTAAGATGCCCAGCTTTACCCATCAGAGGGCTAATTATCATCATCCAGTGGCACTCCTCTCACTACCTTCTGAATCTCCAGGTTCTGTCTTTTCATCTACCAATGTGGAAATTTACTTCTAGATGCTGATTCTTCTTGATAACTCATGAAAATATTGCTCTGATAAAAATTACTGTGAACCTAAGATTTTTATATTCATGGGCCTATGCTGTGTCCCCAGAGCAAAGGGAAGATTTCCATAAATCAAATAAATACATACTTTCCTCTTTTTTGGTTGCCTTCATCAATAATTACTTGGCCTTCACTTACCTTGGAAAATGTTATAAATTTTTGACCAGTTAATCCCTTTGAGAATTGAGAGGGGATTCGATGCATTGGATATAATGAGCAGGCTGGTAAATCCAGACTCTTTTGGGTCACAGACATTCTGTCTCAAAGTTGACATCCTGTGTTTATTCTAGTTCTTCTCCTTGGCCCTTTAAAACAGCTTCCCTTTAATGACATGCTCTGGTAGAAGCAGCTGCAAGAACCAAAGGGAGAATGAATCTCCTTTTTTGAGACTAGGCTGAGAATCAAACAGGATCCTGAAAACACAACCCTAATGGGATGGAAAGATATGGATCCTGCTTCACTTTCCCACCGTATAACAATAGCACTCAATCTCTTTGCTGTTTGTTCTTCACTTTCAAACTTTTGATGAATGTAGTCCACCCTTCTGTTCGCTCCCTTACCTCTCTTTCACCCCTCCACTTACGGCAGCTGGATTCTATCCCACATCACCTTCCTGAAATGCTTACGTGATTAATCATCTCCTAATTGACAATTGTGAAGTATAATTTTCAGTCTGCTTCTAATTTGATGTCTCTCTGCTTTGTCCCACCCCCTTTTCCTGTTGATCTTCTCTCCTTGAGAATCTCTCATGAGGGTTTCATGACCTTGAAATCTCTTCTTCCTCTTTTGGGTTCTTTTCACTGTTTTTTTTTATGCCTTCTCTTTCCTCACTACCCTTTATGTGTTGGTATCCCCCAAGGTCCCATTCTTGGCTGCCTTTGCCACTTTACAAGCCCTTTAGATGCTCTCCTTCAACACCATGAGTTTAACTAGCACACAAATGCCAGTATTTCCAAAATTTATATTTCCAGCTGGAACTTTTCTCTTGAAACTTCAGTTGCATATTATCACCTATGGGACACAGCTTTCAACAGTGTAACCAAAGGCAGTGCAAACTCAATATGTTTAAAACTGAACTTACTTCATTGTCTTCCCTACAAAACACCTGGATCTTTTCTTGTATTTCCTATCTTAGTTAATGAGACTGTCATATGCCCTCCAGAAATCTATTCTCAACCTCTTTTCTGCCTATGTAATTAATCACCAGGTCCTGTTAATTATTCCCAATAAACATCTTTCAAGTACATTTTTTGCTCGCCATTCCACACGCCATTGCTCATATAGCCTCCACCAATTCCATCCTCTCTATAGCCACCAAAATTGTCTTCCTAAGATACAGAACTGAATCTTGGCACACACACCTGCTTAAAACCCTTTATAGCAAAGAAGGTGAAGTCCAAACTCCTTAACAGGGCAACAAGGTCCCCCTCATGAGAAAAATCAGCCTCCTGTACATTATCATGCACTTTGTACATAACTGTATTGTAGCCCCTGGCATATTTTATGTGATTATTATATGTGCTACATATGTGATTACTGAATGGGCCACAAACTCCTTGAGAGCAAGGGTCATGTCTTTTTTATTTTTATATTTCCAGTGCTAAACACAATACTAGAACTACATTTAAATAAAATGGGAGAAAGGGTGAACTGCGTGAAAAATGTTGAACGATTCTCTCTGCAGAATGACAAAGACCAAGGGATCAAACTATAAGAAATAGTTGGAGTGATGTGAAAATTGCAAAAATAAGAAAGGTCCCCAGGAAATAGAAGTCCATTAACTGGGACATTGGATAACTTGTTATTCCAGAACCTGCCCTATGCTTTCCCATGGGCTGCCTCTGTGGTGGTTTTAAAATATATCTGCAAATTCGTGAGTCTCCTTCCTTCAAAAGGTGGAGCCCGATTCTCCTCCCTTGAGTTTGAGTCAGACTTAGTGACTTGCCTTTCACCGTAGAATGTGGCAGAGTTGATGCTATGCCATTTCTGAAGCTGGATCATTAAAAAGATAGCTTCTGTCTGGTCCTCTCTCATTCTCTCTGGGGAAAGTCAATTGCTCTGTGGTTGAAGACACTTAAGCAGCCTGTGGAGAGGCCCTTGTGGGGAGGAGCTGACAACCAACCAGCCTCAACTTTCCACAAACAACCGGCCCCAACTTTCCAGCCATATAAGTGGGTCATTTTGAAAGAGTATATTCTTGTTAGTCAAGCTTTCAAAAGACTGCAATCCCAGCCTCAGGAGTGATCCCAAGTGGATATCGCCCAGCAAGGTTGCTCCTGAATGCCAAATCCACAGAAACTGTAGGGATGATAAATGTCCATTTTTGACTTAATCTAATTTTGCAGCAATTTGTTATGCAGCAATAGCTAACCAATACACTATCCACGATGACTCTCCTCTATATCTTTTAGAGTCCTACATATTCTTTCAGGTCTAGTTCAAACAATTTAGTTGGCCTGGATTATTCCCAGTTTCCTCCAATTAGAATTGATGTTTCTCTCTTGTAGTTTTACCACTTTTTGTTGCTTAGTATCATTTTTTCTTTTAGCCAAAATGTCTTTATTACTGTGTGCTATATTTTATTCCAGTCATTATAGACTAAAAGATAAGGACCTCAGAACTTTTGAAAATGTTGTTTTCTTCCCATGCCTCAGTATAACCATTGTTCTCCAAGAAAATTAATTTCTTCTGATTGTTCTTCATCTTTAGGTCATTGCAGAGCTTAAGGGTGTGAGCTCTGGGGTAAGGCTGTCTGAGCTTTGCTGTCTTGGCTTACTATCTGCCTGATTTTGGACAAGCAACCTCTCAAGGTTTAAGTTTCTCTGTCTATAAAATGGGCAAAACACTAATCAGATGGTTATTATGAGGATTAAATGGGATCATGCATGTGCAGTGCTTAGCATGGTATTTGGCGAGAAGTTAGTGCTCAATAAGCACTTGTTAGTGTTGTTGACTGTTCCACTCAGTATCTGGCGTAGTGACTGGAATTCAGTAGGTATTAAGGAAATGTTTGTTGAATTGAACTATTAACGGGAACGTTCAGTGTTGATGATGTTGGGGAACAGGCAGTCAGAAAGGGTCAGACATGGGGTGTCAGACATTGTGCATGGAGCTTTGAGGACAGTCAATTCAGTTATATATTAATTGGTTAATTGGTCAAACATTTGTTTATCTCCCACTAGAGCCTATTAATAGGGACATAGGAAGATGAGGGAAAGGCATTTGGATGGGCAAATGTTTGGACACTGAAGAAAATATTCATAAACTCAGGAGCTTCCAGAGGAAAGCAACTTATTCAATAAAAAGTTATTGAGCAGTTATTATATGCCAGGCACTCTTCCAGGAGCTAAGGGCAAAGTGAATTTTTTTTTTTAACTTATTGAACACCTAGGTCTCAGTCATTTTTCTAGGTTCTTGGGATTCATCTATAAACAAAACAGACAAAGATTTCAGCCTGCATGAACTTCTCATTCTCACAGGGGGAGACAAACAATAAATAATATTCTTCATAGTTGATTACATACTATGTTAGAAGACAATGGATGCTATTACAAACCCAGAAAGTAAAACAAGGTAAGGGGAATTAGTAATGCCAGGGGTAGTGTGTGCAGGGGACTTGGCCGTTCGTTGTATTTCTCATTGAGAAAGTGAGATGTGGGAAGAGGCTAGACGGAGGCAAAGGGAATTCATTTTAGTGATGAGCTAAACAAAACCCTCCTTTTACTATCTAGTGGGAGTGACAGACAATAAATACATAATTTAATTTCAAATAGTGATGAATGCCTTGAAGAAAATAGGATAGCGTGAGAAATTCACAGTCCTAGCCCTGGAGGTCTGTGCTCTTCACGAAGGAAGCCCAGCCCGTTGCCAGTTAAGGCCATCCTATCACAAACGCACACCTGCTAGGAGCTGGTCGCAACCCGCATGGCTGTGAACAGGAAGGTAGGGTTGTTATGAGTCATAGCAGGTACCATATTGCGGCCGATTAGTCGACAGAAGAAGAAATGTTTATAAATCTGTTAGTCATACTTCTGGTGGCGTAAACAGTTGATGATGGATTGTCTGACTCGCACACAGACTCTAGCCTCTCTGCATGGACAGGAGGAAAAACTATATGACGCCTGTCACTGCCCAGACAGTGGGATGTTGTCAGAGAGTGGGAAACATCCTATTAACACATTTATCATGAAAACAGAATTCCTCCTAGGCCTGAATTTGATCTTTAAATGAGGACTATTAAAAAGGAGACGGCTCTTTCAGTTTTCTAACGTAAGTCTTAATGTTCTTACTAATAGATGAGATATGCTTATTTTTCGTCTCCAAGAAGGAGTGAGCTGGGTTGTAAAATGTTTGTCTCTTTCAGCCCATTGGAAAGCAGGAGGAGCTCGGAGTTTACACACTCTTAAAAGGATGTGGAGAGTGGGGCATGTGCAGAGCAGAGCCACAAAGGTGATTAAAGGGCCCAGGGAGGAAGGGAAATCAAAATTGTTAGGTCTGCAGAAAGGCATGTGTGTGGCCAGGGTGGTGGAGGATGGGAGAGAGAGCTGACTTAATAGGCCTTCTCTCTGGACTAGGGGTAGAACAGGAAACAGGCCTAAATGAAAACAGGACCATTTAAGATAAGAAAGCTACGTTTCTTCACTGGAGGCTGGAGTCTCTCCTATGAGTTCTCCAGGGAAGATACATAGCAGTCTGGTCTAGATTGTCTCAACTTCCGTAAACATTTTGCCCAAGTTGTCCAGCTCTGTGCACCCCATTCAGTGCTTCCAGCTGGTAAAATGAGAGTTCAGAGGATGTCCCAAAGCCACACGAGGCTGAAGAAATCGGATCAAAGTGTTGGGTGTAGAGTTTCCAATTAGAACGTCATTTGTCCTTCAGGCCACATACTTTGAGCCCTGGGCTAATTGAAGTGGAATATTTTCAGTGAAGTCCTGCAATACACAAATATTTCTTATTCAATTTATGATGCTTGACACTCTTGCATATGATTTTTAATATTCTCTATGTAAAAAACAGAATGTCTGAAATAACCTCAATTATGTAAAATTACTATATATTTTTATATATATATATATATATATATATATATATATATATATATATATACACACATATATATATACACACACACACACACACTCACACTCACACTCACATATATAGGTCGAGAGAGAGAGAGAGAGAGCGAGAGAGAGCTATAACAAGATATATGAAAGATGGCCAAGAAAATGTTAATGATGCTTACACAAAGAAAGTGAAATTCATGTGACCTTTATGTTCTGTTCTTTATTTTTTACAATGAGACTGTGTCACCTATATAATCAGAAGAAAAACAAGCCACAGAAGAGCTCTGAGGAAAAATACTACTAGCCGCATTCTGAGGTTATGATGATGTCTCAAAGAGGAAAAATAATTTGCTCAAGATTCAAACCCAAGCCTTACTCCAAGCCTGGCTTGGAAGATACAAAAGAGCCACTGGAAATTAATCTGAGTGAAGAAAAAAGTCTCAAAGGCCTGAAACATGTAATAATAAATAAAACCAGTGGCAGAGTGAGGGAATGCCTTAGGGATTCTGTGACAAGGTCAGAAGGGCTTCCTGGACAATGCAGGGTACCGAACTTGGATTGCTTCAGGGGAGGGGAAGAGCATTCCTGGTGGAAGGCTGAGTGTAAACAAAACTCTAGGGGCAGGAGTGTCCAAGACAAGTGTGGCAGAGTCATTTGTTGAAATGTTAACTTGTGTCGTATGTTCTCTTTTCTTTATTCATTAGTTTGTTTTTAAATTTATCTTTATTTTTGAAAGTATTATAAATGTCTCCCTCCCCCCCTCCCATTGACCCTTTGCTCCCCCCAGGCCTTCACTACATTATTATCTGTGTCCATGGGTTATACCTATCTATCTATATAAAAGCCTAATATGCAAATTGTCCCCACGGGAGTTCGACTGGAAGACCGATCGCTCGCTATGATGTGCGCTGACCATGAGGGGGCAGCGCGGTAGCTGGCAGCTGGGGAAGGGAAGCCCCAGCCAGACGCTGGAAGGCCCCGATAGGCCCTGATCGCCGGCCAAGCCTAGGGACCCTACCCATGCATGAATTTCATGCATCAGGCCTCTAGTATGAATATAAATTCTTTGGTTAATCTCTTTCCACCCAGCCACCAATCCACACATCCCCCCCCCCCCACCTTCTCTCTGAGAGTCCACAATCTGTTCCATGTTTCTGTGTCTCTGCATCTATTTTGTTCATCAGTTTATTTTGTTCATTAGATTCCACATATGAGTGCGATGATACTTGTCTTTCTCTGACTGGCTTATTTTGCTTGGCATAATATTCTCCAGGTCCCTCCATGTTGTCTCAAAGGTAAAAGATCCTTCTTTTTTTACTGCTGCGTAGTATTCCATTGTGTAAATGTACAATGGCTTTTTTATCCACTCATCTACTGATGGGCACTTGGGCTGTTACCAGATCTTAGCTGGAGATGATACATCTCCAGAGTTTTAGCTGCAGGATTGAAAGCAGAAGTTGCTTGAAGACAACAGACTTGGCTAGCTTTTGTTTTCAGAAGCCTCAGTTTACTGAGAGACTAGAAGGAAAGTGGGAGTGGCTAGTGCCTGTGTTGGGATGCAGAATGGTGAGAACAGGAGAAGCCATTTCCCTCAAGACTAGGCAGGGATAGGTTTAGGTTTGTGAAGGTGGCTGCACCTGTCCCCTACACCTTTACAGAGCCCCAGGGAGGTTGCAAGAATCAGGTAAGGAAGAGCTGCAAGGTACTTCTAGGTACTCCCAGTGCCCAGTCTTGACCTGGTGCTGAGTGAAATTCCCACATACACACAGACAACTGGAGACTTTCAAAGAGCTACAGAAAATATATAACGACACATATACAGCCACATGTGGGACTGTATTACCTTGACCAACTCAGTTACCTTCTGAGACCTCAGTTTCTCTAGCTGCCAAAAAATGCAGGTATCAGTCCCTTCCAGTTCTAAAATTCACTGGATTTATGAAATTGGAATGTCTGTGTCTGGAATCTTCATTTCCAACAAAATGCAGGGAGAGTGGTGTGGAAACTCCATTTTCAAAGATCTACCACCAGAGTCTGCACATCTACATGTTGATTGGCTGGGGGGAGGGGGGGAGTAGGAATACACCATGTGGTGACAAACTGCCTTTTGAATCTTCTAAGCCAGCAGGGTTCTGATCCCTGATCACATGAGCACTGTTCCTTCCTGTAAAATCAGCTAAAAAAACGGGAAGACTCAAGTGCAAGACTCGAATCCATTCATCCACCCGCTCTCTCTTCTCTGTGCCCTTTATTTATTTGTGAAAATTCTTGCTTTCAACTAAAGGGGCACAGCTCCAGAGAAAGACAAATGATGCACAAAGAGAAAGGAAAATCGCTTCCTGGACCTGAGTATTTAGTGATGAACCAAACCTTCCAAGAGGGGAGAAAATATGATTCTGTTGCGAAGAGAAAATAAATGTCCTCCAAATCAACGTGAAAATGGAGACCCAGGGAAGTGAACGCAGCTTTGGAAGGATGGAGGCAGAGACAATAAATGATATATCAGACATGGCTCTCTGCTTGGAAATTGCAATTCTAAATGTCAGACGCCGTGAGCCTCTCTCGCTCCCCCCATAATTCAAGACGATTCACAAGAGATAACCTCTCTTCTCTGCTGTAATAATATTCTCAGGCTTGTATCCCAAATAAACAACATTGGTTACTGCTGTAAGCACCACCTTCTCCATTATCCCACACCACTTAAATCAACAACCCCTTTCCCTGTGTGAGCTGAATCCCAAGCCCCCATCCTTACACTTTGCTGCAGACACTCCCTGTTCTGAATTCTTGGCCCTCATCTCCAGTGTGTTAAAGAGCAGGCCAGCATTGCCCCCATTCATACTGGAGTTTTCCACGACTCTAGATACGATGGGAACATCTTTATCTATATATTTTTTAAAACTGGTGCTTTTGCAGAGTGTGGATTTTTTTTTATATTATTCATCTTCCTGGACTTCAATTCAGTCATCTCCTTACTGAAACGAGAGGTCTGGTATTCACATCATTGAACACAGTTGGTTTTGGAGCTCAGTGAAGATTAAAAACACAGGAAGGCTTGCAAGCAACCTAGAGTGAATAGAGCGGTTGCCGTTAACGTGTTTCTTCATTGAACAGAGCCCGTGCGTGCATTAGGAAATAAAGAGAAAGTGACTGTTCAAAGACACTGGGAAAAGTGCTATCTGGGACATTTTATCCTAAGATTTCATTGTAAATGAAGAATGGCCCAAAGTAAAATGGGGCATTCCTGCAGATGATGCCATGGACACTCCCATTAATGCTGGCTGCTTGACGAACAGTAAGAGGGGAAGAAATTGTTTTCTGGGCAGAAAAATAGAAATGGCCAGACTTTATGAGGCCCAAACCTGCTTGGTGTTGGCAGAATATTCAGTCCTTTGCATCCCTCTGGTCCTTCAGAATTCCTCTTCTTTTCCCTGCACACGTCAGCTACAGTGAGGTATCCCCAGAATTAGGTGATGAAGTCACCCTCTGAAGGTAAAGCATCCAAAAAGCAGCAAAGAATCAGTGAATTGAAGCATCTTAAGATATGGTCAGCCACCAAGGTGTTCTATACTTGTGTGATCAAAGGGACATGGGAGTTGTAGATTGAAACATTGTGTTTAGGATTTGTCTATAGGACCAGAATTATAGAAATTTAAAGAAAGAGTAGATTTAATGAAATTAAAGTAATAGCGACTATAACAATAACCACAAAGGCACTGTGCTAAGTATTTATATACATTCTTTCTAAGACTCATAGCCACTGTTTTATAGATCAGCAAACCGGTTCAGAGAGGTCAGTGATGTTTCCCAGGTTGCACAGCTTGTCAGTGGTGGAGCAGGGAATCAAATCAAGGTTTAGTTGACTTCAAAACCCTTACTTTATGGATGGGGGTGTTCTATGTGTATTTTGAGGAATGGGGAACAAGACTTCAGTTCTGTACACTGGAAGGAGACACGATATTTGGTGGCATCATATAATGGCCAAGAGCATAGAGATCTACACAGGGATCCAGATGCCTTGCTTAGACATGTGTGGCAACCTCTCCAAGCCTCTGTTTCCAGTAAAACAGAAGTATCTGAATGTCATGCACTTGACATGAATCCAAGTATTCAGATCACTTAGGAGGCGGAGTCTATTGTGGGAGAGACCATTTAGCTTTGACATACCTGGATAAATATCCCACGGGACCTTCCAGTTTCCCTTGATCTCATGCTCACCACATCATCTTCCAATGGCTAATTTGGTTTCCTGTTTACTTGATGTGCTTAGGTTACTGGAAACGGATATCTGAATCTATAAATGAATGTGTTTGTGTCCGGTTTCTGTACCCGTGTCTTCTGAGTTGAGGAAGTTTGTGCAGCCTGCTGCAGTTCTTTTAGGGACACTGTTAACCCACCAATACTGGGCACAGTCATGGCCAAATTATGGAGCAATCATCTGATGGGCTCCTTTCCCCTCACACTAACCTGGCTCCACATTTTTTCTTTGATTAATCAAATTAAAAATATTAGCAGCACAATAACCACAATGATGACTGCTATCATCACCTGAGGGCTTTAGGTGTGTCAGTTTCTATGCCAGACACATCATGGACTCTATCTCCTTTAACCCTTCCAATCCCTCCCTCCCCCCAGCGTAGTTCTGATTTACTGGAAATAGAGCCTTGGAGAGGTTGCCCAACAAGTTGAAGCAGGGCCGCAGGGTTCCTGTTCAGATCTGTAGGCTCTTGGCCATTATGATGTGATGCTAGTTTTGTCTTAACTTCATCTTTTCAGTATGGGCCAGTCTTTTGCCTTTGGGGCTACAACTGTGGCTCACTGAATAGGCAGCTTTGCATCAAGCTGCCAAAAGGAAACACCCCACCCAGCTTGTCTGGTTTTCTGAGACTTTCCTCTGGGGGAGCATCTTCAAGAGTCTGATGGGCACTGGATGTACGGACATGTTTGAGTGCCTGGGCCTGTGGCATTGAAGATCAAACCCCAAGCTCTGGTGTTCCCACCCAAGGGGACCTGGTATGAGAAGTGTGGAGGGGCAGGAGGGAGCAGGGCGTGGAAGAGAAGATCCTCTCTACATGGCCAGCTCAAATTCCATCTGACTTCCCTCTGTAACATCACTCTCTTCCCTCTCATATTTCCATAGATTCAAAACCTCAGGCACTAGCTGCCACTGTGTCATTGAAGGAGGCCTTGATAGGCATCCCTTGAGGAGTCATGCATGATGAGTTATGATTTCTTCAACACCAAATTTATTATGATGATGATCATCATTAATAACAACCCCTTAGATTTATAAAGCACCTTTCTCCTAACAATCTCTCATCTAGAGAATGTCTCATTTATCCTCACAGATCCTGAGGGGTGAGGAGGAGGCAACATTATCGTTTTTACATTATGGATTGCTATGATCAAGAAGTTTTTATTGCAGTCCTTATTTCCATGTGGAACTGCAGTAGGTGCCATGTGAAGAGATTCCACTAATTCATCAAGTATTTTTTGAGTCTTTTATGTGCCAAAATAACTTCGTGATGTGATTATACTATCCCATTTTACAGATGAAAAAATGAACTCTGAGAGAGGTTAAGTGACTTGCTTAGCAGTATATCTGGATGAAGAATAAAATGTGGTCCCTGCCGTCACCAAGAAGACGGTACTATAAGTAATAAATAGCCTTTGTTGAGCATTTACTGTGTGGCAGGTGCTGCATTGAGAAAAAACACACAGGAGTTATCTTTATTAATCCTTTTAACAACCTTTTAATAAGTTTGTTATACTTTAGCAATCTATAGTTACCTCCATCTAGCAGATGAGGAGGCATGGAGAGGCTGAGTATCTTACAGGAAGCCATGTAGCTGATAAATGGTTGACCTTGAGAGGGTGAAGAGCAGCATGGAGCCAAGTTGTGTGAGTTCTATACGAGTATCAAATGTAACTATACGTATGTTGCTTAGAATTCTGCCTTGCATGTCAGCTATGAGTATCTGGGATTCAAATCCAGGCACACCGACTCTGGATATTGTACTGTTCTGCTCCAAAAATAACTCTCCCAGGGGCAGAAATAGTGACATTTGAGTTGACTTTCCACAGGACGGACAGTCAAAGGCTTGGTGCTAGTTGTCTAGTTCTAGTTTAGTCGATGGCAAGCCACCTGTAATGATTCAGATGTCAGGAGGTAGAGTAGCCTTTGTTATCCCTTTGTAATTACCCCCCCAAATTGGGTCTTTGAAGCCAGAGCATCTTTGGATTTTCTCTGTCCAGAGGTCATTCAATTTATTTCCTTTAAAAGGTGCTTGGAAATTCTGCTGACCATGAAGGTTGTTGTCTACCCTCTAGTTATTGAAATATATTTTTTTTTCCTGGGAGATCCCAAAATTGTGCTTGACCATTTATGTTGACAAACTGATTTTCCTTTGAAGATTCAGCATTATAAACATGGGCCAATCTTATCACTAAAAACAAACTATCCCAGAAAATGCTGCATTTACTTCAGAGAATATAGCAAAACTACTAAATGTAGAAAGCTTAAGTTTGCCTCCAACTAAAATTGTCCACTAAATTCTTAAGAATTTGATTTAAAAGACATTTATCAAATATTTTATCTTTCTTTTGAATCCTTGAAAGCTGTTTAAATGGACAAAGTCTTATTTTTCAACAAAATTCAATAGAAGTTTATTAGTATCATGTCTATGGTGAACTCTACTTACTTGAAGCAGAAATATAATCTATGTTTATTTTTTAGGGTAGGCAAATTTAGAAACATTTGCCATATTAATATCAATATAACAACAAATAAAAGTAATAAATAAGGAGTGTCCAATCAATATTTTTATTGGGAAAAATTTTATATGTTATAGCTGAGCTATTTAAGTCTGACAGTTTGCAATTTAGGCAAAGGATATCATAAAATATATTTCCATTGAGGAATTTATGTTTCTTAATAATAGTTACTATTTGCTCAGCACAATCTGGTATGACTGTCTCCATTTTATAGATGGTGGAATTTAAAGTTTTGAGAGTTCAATATAACTCTCTTAAGGTGGTAGGACCAAGATTTGGACCTGGATCTATTTGAATCTCAAATCAATACTCTTAATTACCTTCTTATCCATGTTATACTGTCTATTAAGTGGTAACAACTGGATTTGAACTCAGGTACCCTGATTTGACAGCCCATATCACTGTACAGCACCTCACTCCTTTTCCAAAAGTGTATCTTGTTCTGGCTCTCTGAGGAGCCTTATTCTTTGAAGATAGTCAATTCCCTATAGTTCCTTTATATGGAGTACACCCATCTAAGAGATGTAATTTGAAGCCAAGACTTGCATGCCTGATTTAGATCAAGTTTCTATAATACATACCATTGTGGCATAGATCTCTGTAAACTGAACACAAACAATTCTAAGTTTTTACTCTTAGCCCACTGGCTTAATCAATAAAGTGATTCATTCATATTCCAATAGAGCTGAAGAAGCAGAACAATCCATTGGATTTTAAAATACTTGGTAATAGAACATTCAAGCTCAAACTCCTATTGCTGTGTAGAAATAAAAACCCTCATTCGGTACATTTCTCTATTTCAAAAGGCACAGGAGAGGCGGCATGATATATTAAAAAGAATACTCTGCCCCTGATGGCTCAAGGGGATTTTGACCATGGCCTGCTGTTTACAGAGTATGAGTTAAAAACACAGGTTTTACTAGCCTGGGTCTGCCAATCGGGTAAGTCTGTCAATGCTCAGAGCCTCATTCCTTCCTGGTAAAATGGGACTGGTCCCCTCTGCCCTGCCTGCCTCCCAGGAAGGTAATGAGGCTCACAAGAGAGAGCACACACGGCTGTTTTAAAGAGCTCTGAAGAGCCACGTGAGCTTAACACATAATTATGATTATGCCAGGGAGGGGACTGCTCCTAATCAAAAGTGGTGCCCAGTCCTGACCTTCACGTACCCCCTCACCTTCCTCCCGCTGGCTTTCTCTTCCTACGGTCTCTCTCTCTTCCCTCCCTCACTTTCTCCTCCGCCTCCTCTGCTCCCTCCTGCTGGAGTTTATGACCTAGGCTAATGAGACAAATATGGCTCCTCGCATCAAGGGTGGGGAATTAAGGCCTGGTTATAGCCCAATTTAATTTTCATGATCTCTTGAACAAGTGAAAGAATGCTTGGGAAACAGGCTGCTCTTGGCCTGCTGCCGGCCCAGCCCGAGTCGGGGCAGCCGTTACCCACGCTCGCTCATCACACTCCTGGTAGACATTTCAATTAGAAGTCATTAGCCTTTCTTCCATGCCTTGCTCAGCAGAGGCAGCACCAGCCCTGGATTTTGGTCCCAGTTCTGTCACTTAGCAAGCCACCTTGAGTGAGTCATTTAACTTCTCTACGCCTTCATTTCCTCACTTGTAAAATAAGGGCTATTAATGACATCGGCTCTACCTTCTTTGCAGGACTGGTTTAAGGATTGCACAAGGTGATTTTAAACAAGTTCTATATATTTTTTTAGTATTAAGGAGCACACCTGGTTATACACATTTTTATGAATTCGTTCAAGTAAATATTTGTTATGGAATATTTTTGGTAGCATGTTTGGTAGCCTTTCTAGTTCTCGTGTTATTATCTGTGCTATAGAGAAAGCACTCTTACAAGACTCTTAGGAATTTAATAAATGTAAAATGTTATATATCCCATATATGGACTGTTAGTCTACAGACTTCTTGTAGAAGTTAGAATTCTGTACAGAATTGCTATTTCCCTACACTGCAACCAGGGACTCTGTCCTTTTTCCTGCTAACCATGAGAGCCTTGGAGATATACCATTATTCCTGTCTTGAGCCTCTTGACTTTATCGAGATTTCCCTGTATTCACCAAGTCTTTCGAATGGCTGAGTTCCCTCTCTGGGACCCATCTCATCTGTTTGTGGACCCAACCCATCTCCTGAGTTGCTTGGGAAATGGGCTCTTCACTTTTAGAATGAATGTTATCTCCTTTGCAGCTTGATTTCCAAGCTAGGATGTGTTCTTTTTTAATTTCTGACATTTCTCTTTTCTTCCTTGTGTTCAAAATAGGATTTATGGAAACTTATTTCTTTGACTGGAGAAGCTAGAGCCGGGGGAGGGTCGTATTACCAGAGTTGAATAAAGTGGTCAAACTAAAATATAGCTTCAGCCTCGAAACTGGGAAATGGGGGAAAATAATTAGTGGCGTGAAAATCAGAAGGTTTATGTACCACAGTAGTTTTAACACTAAACTCTTGAGCATTTCAGGGTTTCTTTTCTTTTTTAAAAATATATTAAATGGAAATTAGATAGGTTAATCTTAAAAGATCCTGTCAATTCAGGGGGAAAATTAAGCAGTTCAGCATTCAATGATTCTTTAACTATTTAGCAAGAACCCTCCATGAGGACTGTGCTAGGTGCTGGATAGGCAGAGGTGAAAGAATTATTGTCTGTGCCCTTAAGAAGCTTTCAGTCTAGTGAGGGAGGTGGACAAGTAAACTGGCAGGCAAGCAAACAACTAAGCACCGTGTTAGAGGTTTTCCCAAGGCTCTGTGAATATAGGCGAAGGACAAATTCATTTGGCATTCTGGAATCAGGGAGATGCTGGAGGAGGTACCATTTGATTTGAGATCCTTAAGGAAGACTCAGTGGAGAGAGGAGAGGAATAGTCCTGGGAGAGGGATGAACGTAGGCAACATCAAAGAAGCATGGTGAGCCCTAGCTGGTTTGGTTCAGTGGGTAGAACATCAGTCTGCGGACTGAAGGGTCCTGGGTTCAATTCTGATCAAGGGCACATGCCCGGGTTCCATGCTCGATCCCCAGTAGGGGCCATGTAGGAGGCAGCCAATCATGATTCTCTCTCATCATTGATGTTTCTGTCTTTCTCTTCCTCTCTGAAATCAATACAAATGTATTAAAAAAAAAGGATGATGGTCCATGCAAATCGGGGAACAGATTTTATTTCATTATGGGATATAGGTTCATGAGAGGTAGATAGTGGCTAAAGGTGAGGCTGGAAGGGTAGATGGGAGTTAAATTGATAAAGGACTTGAAGGCCAATATATAAATTTTTTTCTTTAAGTACTAATAGTTGATCAGTTAGGAATGTTTTAGGCCACAAGTCATAGACTACCCAGCTAACCGTGGCTTAAATGATAAAGACATTTCATTTTCTCATAGAGCTAGGAGTCTAGAAATCTTTCCAGTTTGGTGCAGCATCTCGACAATGTCCTCAATGACTCTGGATCTTTCCATTTCTTCCCTTGCATCTTTATCTGTTGACTTTCCATTCTTAGGCTTTTTGCCTCATGGTATAGTCCACATAATGTTAGCTATCGTTCTAGACAATTTTATGTGGCATAATGCAAGAAAAGTTTATATTGCCTTTCTATAAAATCCAAGACAGGTTCCCTACTAAGGAGGTGGTTTTTCTTCTCCTCTTTCAGTATATCTCCCGAGACGAATGTACTGATTTGCATCAAGCTGGGAGGGGAAAGAACATGGAGGCCCATGCATGGGAGCTCTTGATGTGCCGGCCCTAGAAGTGCTATACAGTCCTTTGCCCCATATTCTGTGGACTAGAACCCAGTTATACTTAACTGCAAGGGGAGATGGAAAATTAAGAGCTCCAGTGAGCCCAGGAAGAAGAGGACAAGTTTGCTGATCGGTTGGCAGTCTCTGCACAGGTTACAATATGGAAAACACAGCTTTAACAATCATCTCTGTAAAAACAGTGTATCAGATTATCGTAAGAAGAAAGAGGGAGGGGTAGTGCCAAAAACCTCTGCTTATGAGTTTGCAGCAACTTTCCTGGAAATTTCCTAGGTGACTTCCCCATACATCTCCCTGATAAAAGCTATGTAAGATGCTACCCCCGGCTGGCTGCCGTGAGTTTAGAAAAGTAAGCATCCGAATGGAGAGTGATTGACAAAGGGTGTTTTGAATTGTGTCCTGGAATTTGGGAGGGATGTATTTCCTGAACACATCCTATCTGTCTAATGCTTGGGTAAAAAAATCTGGTTTTGGTTAGCCATGAAGAAGGGGAAGAAGAGAGGTTGAGTGTCCATCCAGCAAGGAAGTTGAGGAGATTTTTAAAAAGAGGAGCGACATGATCTGTTTTGTGGTTTAGGATGGTCTTTCTGGAAAATAGTTTGAGAGAGCCTTCTTACTCTCAGGCAGGGACACCAATTCATCTCACAGAGTGCTGCATTCTAATAAGGTCAGAAAATTTTATAGAGCACTCAACAAAGTGAATGTCTCAAAACTTTTACCTTGTGAAGAAAGATCCAAATCTTTGATTCCAGAAATAAAATTTCTTTTTGAATAATTAAAGCCTGTGTCATTGTGATTGATGGGCCAGGAAATTTTTTTTTTTTTTTACTATTTTTCATGAAAAAAATGTTTCTTTTCTTTTGAAACCTTGGATATATTTATTTCTTACACAGACTGGGGGTCTTCAGTTATGAAGACCTTTACAATCTACAAATGAATGCCACCGTATTTCAACCATAATATGACTTGGATGGGCTCACACGGTTGGTTTCTAACAACTGCATGTATGAGCTTGTGTAAGAATGACATTGTCTGTGGTATTGATCAGCATTTTGATCTTCCAAAAGGCAGAGATTAGTAAGACGGAAAGAAGGCAATTCAAATCAAATAAAATTTGAGATATAAATAAGTTCAGAACATAGAACTATAATTAGGGATATTATCACTCATTAATGTATGATCTTGGATATGTTGTTTAAACCCCCAGAGGCTCACTGATGCCCCAAGGATCATATAGGTTAGTGCTTGCCAAGGATCCATGTTCTCTGCAGTCTGACACACCCCTTGCGGACAGGTTCTGACCATGAGACTAATTCTGGCCAATGAAATGTGAGCAGGACTAATGTTGGTCTTTTTGGGTCAAGGCCATTAAGGATCCATATACCTCCTCTGTCTCTCTTTTCTCCTACTATGCTGGCCTTGGATGCCAGGTGTTTCAGACGGCATAACTACAGGATGGAGAAGGCCACTGACTCAACCTTGCATGAGCAAGAAACAATCCTATCCCGATAAAATGAGTAAGAAAATGCTTTGAAAATGATAGTTACTACTATTGGTGCTGTTAAAATGATAAAAGCAGGTAATTCTTTTACTGACACCTTAGGTCATAGAGGTTAATCTTCAAGTGGTTCAGTTAGGTTCACTTGGGTCAGGGAGCAAAGTTTTCCCTGCTTTTGCAAAGGTGTCCGAGGGAGAACAGAGGCCACCATCTATTCCAGAGCTTATAGTTGTCTTGGACAATGGACACTGGAGTGTCCATGCCTGGGAGGAAGTCTGTGTTGAGTTTCACCTGGCTCTCAAGTTGACAGGTCCTTCTTCTCCCTGATATTCAACTGCCTCTCCTTCTTCCTCTCCAACTTCAGTCTCTCCTCTGCCTTTTTATTCCTCCTTCTCCATTTCTTGGGCAAATAAAGTCTTTAGAAGTAGAAATGCCTGCATGCAAACATTTCTGTCTTGTGTTTAGATCAGGGGTTTCTTTGTGCCTTTATTTGTGCTTTGGTGAGCGCAGCAGAGGGGAAAATGGCCCTCAGCTAAGAGTGAGGGAACAGAAGAGCAGAGAAATATTCTAAAACACATAGATTCTGATTTGAGTTATGACCTGTTATGTTAATATCTTTGTTGACATGGTTATTAATAATGAATAGATGAAACATGGGCTGCTGAGAGACAATGTCATGTAATGAGCAGGGAAGTCACAGAAATACTTTTGGAGAAATGTATTATATGATTTACAATCATCCTGAATTGCCGAAGCACTTCTCACCTCTATCAGAAGTAAACAATACACCGTGTTGGGGTGCACATAGTTGCCATATGAATGAAGAAGCAGACCAACCAACAGTTTCTAGAAACGATTTCTAAAGCTACCTATACTTTATCACCTTCTCTCTATCTCACATGTAGTAGGCATCTTCTGACTTGGGTCCGATGATCCTTGCTTCCTCATACTCATGACGCTATGTAATCCCCCCTTCTTGAATATGATCTAGTTCTAGTGAGTGCAGAAAGGAAGGGAGAGGGAGAGAGAGAGAGAGAGAAACATCAATGATGAGAGAGAATCATTGATCAGCTGCATACCCCACACTGGGGATCGAGCCCACAACCCAGGCATGTGCCCTGACTGGGAACTGAACTGTGACCTCCTGGTTCATAGGTCAACGCTCAATCATTGAGCCGTGCCGGTTGGGCCAATTTCTTTCTTTTAAGTGGTTCATAATCTATAGAAATAATACAATGCATGTTTTAGTAGAGGCATTTACAAAAGGTTGTGGCAACACAGGTGACGGAGCAGTTGACATTATCAATAAATAATGTCCATAACTAGAGAAAGTGATGCAAATTTTCTGAAGGTGATACAGTACAAAGCAGGCTATTTATATAACCTGTGATAGGGCATCTGAGAGTTGTAGACAGACTGAGACTGGATAATATTTCAGCTCTGGTCCAAAGATGACCACCTGAATGGAACCAGCATGGATTACCTTGAAAAATGCATATGACTCAGAAGATGACACAGAACACAATGACAGGTGAAGGGATCTGAGTAAGACCTGGATGGAAATACTGGTCTCAGCTACCCTTGCCTGAGCATTTCCCCAATGGTTATCAAGGGTGGTTTGGAACTTAGCATCATTCTCTCTGTAGAAATCCCTGCATGTTATTTTCTCATACCATATATTTTACAGCTAAATTATCTTCAAGCAATGTTTATACATCTCTGTTACCTCCTTTCAAAAACTTTTTTGCTAAAGCAAAGCAAACACCCAGAAAAATAGACAAATCCTCAATGTACAGTTTGATGAACTTTTCACAAACTGAATACATCCATGTGGTCAGCACCCAGATGGAAACAGAACATTATCAGTACTCCAGACCCTATCTTTTGCCCCCCTTTGAGTCCTTTTTAACTTTTTAGTAACTTTTATTTTAAATAGTTTTTGACTTATAGGAAAGTTGTAAAAAATAGTATAAGGAGTTCCTGTATACCTCTCACTGTTTTCCCTTATATTAACATATGACTTAAACAGAGACATGGAAGCAACTTGAACTTGCTCCTAATGCTCAAAAGTTGGGTGATTTGAGTAACAACAACAAGTAGATAAAGTAATGGATTTTAACCCATAGGATAAAATAAATATCTATGGGTCATAGCTATATAAATAATTGAATAAACAAATAGGAAAGAAAGGACTGCTCTTTCGTAAAGTGGAATTCCAATTAATAAATGTAGTAAAAATGATGGAAATAGAAGATCACATTAAACACCACCTTGATAATTGTGTAATGAAAGAATCACTGCTAGGTGTTAAAAGTAATGGGCAATGCCTGACGGGCGTGGCTCAGTGTTTAAGCGTCGACCTATGAACCAGGAGATCATGGTTTGATTCTCGGTCAGGACACATGCCCGGGTTTCAGGCTTGATCCCTAGTGGGGGGCATGCAGGAGGCAGCCGATCGATGATTCTCCCTCATCATTGATGTTTCTATCTCTCTCCCCTTCTCTCTTCCTCTCTGAAATCAATAAAAATGTATTTTTTAAAAAGTAGTGGGCAAAAGTGTGATGAGAAACAGGACATTTGGATAGTCTCAAAGTATTTCCCTGTAAAATTTTATTAGTTACACAGGGGAAAATAGTAGCTTTTCAAATGAAGAAACTTGGCAGATACTACCTTAAAGTAGTAATAAACTAGTAACAGCTCCAGTATAATAAGACGTATGGAAGTCATGTCCCTCATGATAGAATGCAGAGAAAGGCACCGAGTTACTGCTGCAATATTCTTGCCAGAATACCCCCCACCGATTCAGTCATCCAAAACATGGAACCAACCAAAATTGAGAGACATTCTCCAAAAAGACTGGTCAGTCCTATTGTTGGATGTTGCCAACTTTAAGGTATTATAAATAAATCCATTGTGATAAAAAAGTGCCATCGTTATGAAAGATCAAGTCTGAGGAACTGTCCAGATTGGAGGAGTGCACAGAGCCATGGTGACTTAGGGCCACGTGGGATCCTGAATTAGATCCTGGACCAGCACTGGAAGCACCCGTGAAATTCAAGCAAGGTCTGTCCATTGGTTCATAGTATATTAACATGAATTTCCCTTTTAAGTTCTGAGAGATGAGAGAATAGCTGCTGATACATGTATGCTGTTTACTTGGTGCCAGGCTCCATTTCCATTTTACAGATGAGGAAACTGAGACCCAAGCGATTAAGCTGGGTTCAACCAGAATTACGGAGCTAGTGAGCAGAGAGCTGGGATCAAACCCAAGCTGCCTGTTTCCGGAGTCTGTGTTTAACCTCCCTGCTTCCTGCTCTAGCAGAGTTCCTTCAGGGATTGTCTGGGTTCACTTCTGGGCCATGGACTCTTGAGCAAGCAGACTCATGCCAAGCAAGTAGCATTTCCCCACCATCTTCAGAGAGCATGTGAGCCAAGCCTTCCTGCCTGGCTTGGGTGCCCCTTACAAAGGCTTTTTTTCCCTTTTTCTTCTTCTTCTTTTTTTTTGAGATTCTAAAATAGAAGCTCGGGGCTCTGTCTTCGCACAGAAAATATCAACATCTATATTTATCCTTTCCCAGAAGCTGAGGAGACCCGGTTCATGCTAATTGCAGCTTACCAAACAAGCTGATTCTTAACCCCGTGAGTATTTTTGCCATTGAAAGCGCCCACAACTTGTGAAAATGAACAAATGGCAAACAGCTCTGCTCTTTTTGCTTCCCGCACATGATTACATTTTGTTGCCTATTAGCTCAGCAGTGGCACCGCGGGCATCACAGAGACGTGACCAAGGATCCCAGCAACCCTGATCCGAGCACAGCGTGGACTCAGGCTGGTCTGTACACAAAACCAGGCTTGGGAGAATCCGGCCAGACACTGCTGGAGTTGCTTAGGCCAGCAACTCAGGATTTAATCATTTATTTTGAAAACACTGTCACAGTTACAAAGAATAGCAAGAAGAGAACAGTGAGCACACAGATATCTATCACCCAGATCCAACAGTTGTCAACATTTTGCCAAATATGTTTGACGCACACGTGCTCCTATCATAGGCACGTACACACATGTATTTATTTGCTCAACTCTTTCAAAGGAGACTGTAGATTCTGGACATCAGAGGTTTAATGGAGCAGCACAATGCAGGTTCTATAGTCTAGAACTGTTCTTAGGGGCACCCCACTTTTGGGAGGGGCAGGGTTGAAAGCTCAGGAAGGAATGGCATTGATTAGCCGGCAGGGTAGAGTAACACCTGTGGAAAGTCCTGCAGTCACAGAAAGTAAATGTTCCGTTTCCTGGCTCCAGCCCCCCGTCCCCTCTCTTCTCTCCTCTACCCTGTGCTGTAGTGAAATCGGTTGCTGCACCATCAGAGCACATGCTCTGTGTGCCCTACCCTTGTCTTTGTTTAGGATTTCTCCTCAATTGGGTCGTTCCCTTTTCCCTCTCCCTTTACTACCACCTTACTCATTTCCCAAGACCTGACCCAATGGCCCCTTCTCCCAGAATGCATCTCCCCCTTCTTACACGTACCTCTCCTCTCCCTCACAATATGGAAGTGTTATTGCCCGCTCTGAGCTCCTATTCATTTTATCTGTAGTGTCTCTGTGCTCCTTACCTCTTTTCATTTTGTCTTTTCCTTAGTTGGGTGTATAGCCTATCTTCTCTAGATTATAAGCTTTCTGAGAGTAGCTGCCACACAGTATTGATCTTTATATTTCTCAGAGTGCCTTGTAGCTAACAGTGCTTAATTACTGGCTCGCGAGTGAATGCCCAAAGGCCCCATAATGATGGGCTAGCTCATTAATGCTCAGAAATTGGTGTGGTCACTTGGGGCCAGCCTTTGCAATGCATCAGTCTTTGGTTTGAATGGCCGGAGAAAGCCAGAGAGTGCCAAGACCCATTTCAGGGCTGTGGTCTTAGAGAACAGCTTCCGTGGGTACGACAGTCCCTGGCTCAGCGCGGGGTCCTTGTGCTGCTGCTGTGGGGCCCACTGGAGCAAGGGTGCGAGTAGCAGTGCCACTTCAGGGGCCTAGAAGGCCGGCGGATGGCAAGGATCTTCGGTCCTTGTTCACAGTGGATTCCCAGTGCAATTAGAAATAAAGAGCAAAGTGACCAGTTCACCAAGTACATCCTTCTTTATTCAGCTAAGATATGTTTTATGCGCTTCAGGAGGTCAGTGCCCCCTGCTCCTGATTACAACAATCTGATTGGCATATTAATCAGGTTATAAGAGAGAAGGAAGAACCGCAAAAGAGGCAGCAGCTGCTCCTTTGCCGCTGAATCCATTCAGGATAGAAAATGTTTGCTGAGATATTTATTGTAAAATAGTTTTTCTTCCTCCTCCTGCTTTTATTTTTAGCTGGCATCACCCCAGCATCTGTTCCACCCCATGTGAGAAATGTGTCGGAATAGGAGGTGAGAGGAATGTACTTCTGCAGAGAGTGAGAGGAGAGGCAACTCGTCTTGCTCTAATGCAGTGGTTCTCAACCTTCCTAATGCCGTGACCCTTTAATACAGTTCCTCATGTTGTGGTGACCCCCAACCATAAAATTATTTTCGTTGCTACTTCATAACTGTAATTTTGCTACTGTTATGTATCGTAATGTAAATATCTGATATGCAGGATGTATTTTCATTGTTACATATTGAACATAATTAAAGCATAGTGATTAATCACAAAACAGTATGTAATTATATATGTGTTTTCTAATGGTCTTAGGTGACCCCTGTGAAAGGGTTGTTCGACCCCCAAAGTCGCGACCCACAGGTTGAGAACCGCTGCTCTAATCAAAGCCTGAGAACCTTGGGAGGAGCTTGTGTCCCTCCACTGGGCAGTCATATTTTCAGTCCCAGAGCTTTGAGAGATACCTGGGAAAGACAACTTTTATCAGCAACATCCCTACCAAATGCTTGTCTGACTTTTGCTTGGTCACTTTCAGTGACGAGGAACTCATTACCTCTCAGTCAGCTTTAAAGAGGAAAATAAAACAGAGTGGTTTCCTGGGTCTGGTTGCAAGGAAAAGCCAGCATGGGGAGCCAGTCTGAGTTATAGAGAGCAGCAGCCCACAGGTGGTGTGGTTCCATGACACTCATCTGTTAAAAAGGTCTTTCTTATTTATAGTTGAAGCTTCCACTCATGACTCCACCTCTGGTCCACGGAGGCCGTGTGTACCACATCGATTGCCTCTGCCGATATCTAAAGACAGGATTTCTCTTCCGAGTGTTCTCTTCTCCAAGTTAAGTGGCTCCACTTGTTTCATCAGTTCCTACCAATGCATTTTTTTAAAGGAATTTTACCATTCCAGCTACTCTTTCTCTGATGACCCGAGTCTACTCGAGACATGGTTTCCAAATCTGAATTGATTGTTCTCCCTGAAGAGTTACTTACTTTGCAGGTATTGGGAAAGAAAGAGATGCTACCATCGTATCTCCTTGCCATTATCATTTGGGGTGATGCAAGGCAGCGTTGATACATTGATAACCTGGACTCTGGTTTGCAGGTTACCAGAACTTGTTCCTAGACTGAATTGATCTGTTTTATAAGGAAGACATTCTATGTTATAGAGGCTGACATTTCAGGGCTTCAGGTAAAGCACTAATTTATTAAGATATGCATCCTGACTTCTGCAGAAAATAATCCAGTGGACAACAAGCTTACATTATATGAGACAGGATGGTCCCCAAAATTGTCAAAAAATAATTTGGAATAAAATGAAGAGGCATTTATATTTGGATTCGGATAAGAATTATAGGAATGGAGCCTTGAACACTCCAGTAAAGACAGAAATGAAATAATAAACCCTTTGTTTCTTTCAGGTAGAAGTAAAAGTGTCCATTTGGTGGACAAATTTTGTTCTACAAAGAATTTACCACATAGTCATATACTTATTTATATCCCACCTCATTCCTTCTGAAAGTGAGCTCTGTGACGCTGGAGACCGTGCCTGTCTTGCTCACTGTCCTCTTGTTGAATATAGTGTTGACATTTGTAGACACTCAAAATGATTTTTGACTGAATTTCACAAAAGATTTGAGGCAGTTGACTATCGGGTCACTTGCAACACAACATTATAAAGTAGAAATCAAGAATCAGAATAAGGAGGACCAAAAAATAAAAAGTAAAACATGAAGTTTGGTGACAGAAAGAACACAAGCTAAGTTACTGTGAGAATCAAAGGATCTGGACTGTGACTCTCACAGTAACTTCATATTGGATACCAAGCTTATGGTGGCCAAGGTAAAGAAGAAGACACAATCTGCATCATGGATCCTATGACCAAAATAGAAAGTATCTCACTTATCCATAGAAGCAAAAGGTTTTCTAAAACTATTTTGGAGAAGCAACGGCAGAGGTGTAGAACTACATGGAAGACATGGAGGGTGTGGTGAGCAATGCTCCCACCAGCATTGTGATGGAACATTCCTAATGGCTGTCCCTGGAGCCCCCTGGGATGACGGTAGAGAGGCTGCAGTGACCGAGTCTGTGAAGGCAGAGTGCATCCCTTGGCTCCTCACAGAGAAAAGCTCAGGATTGGAGATTATGTTCTCTTGAGCTTTGCTTTTCTAGGCGCTTCCTCTAGGTCACTAAGGATTCAGAAAGAAGTTAAGTCTGATTCCTAGAAGAGGGAGGGAAGTGATCAGGGATCAGCATTGTGCCACTCACTCTGCTGGGGATTTTTACCCTGAATCCTGTCATGCAGGGGAAGTTGTTTTAATGGATCCTGAAGGGCTCATCAACGGGAGTTAACTGTGAATGATGTTCCCCAAGGACCTGACTGAATCAGCCTGACTGATGTCATCTTAGTTTGGGTTCCCCTGAAAGCAGACTCAGAGACAAGCCCTTGGGTGCTGGTAGTTTATCTGAGAGGTGATCCCAGGGAACACAAATGGGGTTACGAGGAATACGAGATAGGGAAATAGAAAAAACAATGAGGTGTTTGGTAATGATTGGTGTGCCCTCCACCTGGAGAACAGCTACTCAGTGTTTACCTCTTTTGGGAAGTTGACTTCGATCTCCAGTCAGTTATGTTTTTACCTTTGTTTGCTCCCATTGCATTTTGTGCTGGGCTCTCCTGTATCCCAAATCAGGTCATGTGATGCCTTGGCATTTGTAATACATTTGTCTTTTCTACTGGACTGTGAGTTCCTTAAGAAAAGGAACGACAATATTTTAATGTCCTTGGTCAGCTCATAATAAGCATTCAGAAATATTTGTTAATTGAATTAATGTAGTCAAGTGGAGCAGTCACGTCCTTGAGAATCCATCGCACAGTTCTCTTCCATGTGGCTAGACCTGTCCTGAAAAAACAAATTCTTTGATAAAGGGTCAGCAGGAATGTCTCTCTTCTTTTGTAAATAATACCACCAGAGGTGATTTTAGGTTTTTGTTGCTATAGAAACCTCTGAAAGTACATTAACTTCAACGCAAAGGCATCTTATTCCTTAAAAATTTCATGTTTGAATGGTTTAAATGCAGGTCCCAGCTGGGTGATTAAATACAATTCATATGAAGGAAGAAATATAAAGTAGCAGTTAAACGTGTAGGTTTTAGATTCAGACCGCCTGGGTTCAAGTGCTGGCTCCATCCCATAATACCTGTGTGACCTTGAGCAAGTCAGATGAAGAAATTGAGGCTCGGAGATGTTAAGTATCTTTTCCAAGGATTCATAGCTCCACCACTTAAAACTTTTCGAGGTAGTTAATATTAGCTTCAGAAACGTGTCCAAGGGCACACTCTTAGTAAATGATGGAGTCAGAGTTAGAATAAAGTAAAAGAAAACAACTCTTCCCTTCCTTTCCCTCCTCTCTTTTCTTTTTCTTTTTTTTAAATATATTTTATTGATTTTTTACAGAGAGGAAGGGAGAGAGATAGAGAGTTAGAAACATCGATGAGAGAGAAACATCGATCAGCTGCCTCCTGCACATCTCCCACTGGGGATGTGCCCGCAACCCAGGTACATGCCCCTGACCGGAATCGAACCTGGGACCTTTCAGTCCGCAGGCCGATGCTCTATCCACTGAGCCAAACCGGTTTCGGCCCTCCTCTCTTTTCTTATCTTCTCCATTTCTTTCTTTTCCCCCTCCCCTCTCTTCCTTCCCTTTTCTTTTCTTTTCCTATTCTTTTCTGCCAGAGAAGTTCACTAGATTTCTCTTTCTAGAAAGGGATTTAGTTACATTTGTGTATGAACAAAGACAAGAGTACATTTCCAGTAGCAGGCATCATTATCCTTCACAAATATTATAATCCCTTTTGAATGGAAACATTTGTTTATTTTAGTAGCCACCAATTATTTGGTACCTACTACTTACCAAGTTCTTTACCGATTGATTTGTTATAATAATTCTGTAAGGCAAATTCCAGTGTCATAGTTTGGTTTTAAGTGTTCGGAGAAGCAGTCCCGAAGACAAGGTTCAAATGCAAGTGATTTATCCGGGAGGTGATCCCAGGAGACACTGGTGAAGTAGGGGGGTGAGCAGGGAAGGAAAGGCAGCCAGTTAAAGGCATGTTATCAAGCAAGTTAACTCTGTGCGGTTCACTGGGCTTAATCCTTCAGTGCAGCCCTGGGAGCCAGCGTGGAACAAGGCCTTAGAGTTGTTCCAACCAAGGTGAGGGAGCTGGGGCATGTTCCCACCAGTTCCTATTGCTCATTGGCTGAGGTCTGTGCTCTGGGGCATGTTAATTCTCCAGTGCCGTGGCCTCCCATGGGTGAGCAGAGTGAGTCCTACCGACAGAGAAATCCTTGGGCAAAAAAAGTGCAGATGCTGGCCGGTGGAAGGTGCAAGGGAATGTGGGCGGGGCACCTACAAAGTCTGCTGCAATTTATTACCATTTGCATTTCAAGGAAGAGGAAACAGAGAATGAACTGACTTGCCCCGAATCCCTGGTGTGTAAAATGTTGGATCTGACCTCAGAATGCAGGTTGTTCTGACTCCTGAACTCTGTCTTCCCTGCGTCATGGGGCTGGGGAGTAACTAGTTAGTCTGTGTGAGCTCAGACTAGTCTGAGGATTATGCCTGATGTGAGGGAACGTGCTTTGGGGGACCCTAAGGGGGCAGGAGTAGTGTAACTGTTCTGTTTATATTACTGGGTATCCACCCTGTCATAAATTGAGTTGTGTCGTCTAAAAAAGATATGTTGAAGTAACACCCAGTACCTCAGAATGGGACCTCATTTGGTAATAGGAAAATTGCAGATATAATTAAGTTGAGGAGTTAAGTGGGTCCCTAATCCAATTTGATTGGTGTCCTTATAAGAAGACGGCCACGTGAAGACACGGACACACATGGAGAGTATCCTGGGACGATGAGGCAGGATGTGGAATGACATAGCTGCAAGCTAAGGAGCATCAAAGATTGCAAGCAAACCCCCAGAAACTTGGAAGAGGCAAGTTTCAGGAGGAGCATAAATCACCCTACTTAGCACCTTGATTTCAAAATTCTAGCCTCCAAACTAGTGAGACAATACATTTCTGAGTTGATTTAAGCCACCAGTTTGTGGTACTTTGTTATGGCAGCCCTAGGAAACGAATACACACCATTGTTGTGTTTTGTTTCTTTAATAAAACCCTTTACTGACATTAGTGATTGTGAAGAGGGGGCTTGGTGCCAGCTTGTGGAATTGTCTGAGTGGGCAGCTCCAGCTGCACTTTGCATGGCTCCCTTTCTGGGGGATGTGGGTGCCTTGAGCATCAAGTGCCTCTGATGCAAAGAATGTAAAACAACTAGGTTTGGACAAAAGAATTTCCTCCTTTAGTACTGACTAGACTCTCCTTGTCTGATGTACCTACCACTGGCCCTGTGAAGGTAAACGATCCTGTTTCATAGACAGGAAAGTAGAGCAGTTGAGGCATGCGTGCGAGCCTCCAGGACTCGGCTCCTCTCCACCATCTGAGGGGGCCCCTTGCAAGGTGTTACCCTCCGACCCCCAGGGGCCAGGAGCAACTTTGCTGCACTGCCAGCATGTGAGCAACTGGCCTGGGGCAAAGGAAGACCTGAAGGAACACTCATCTTTAGAAATTATAGTCCTCAGACTCGGGAGAGGAAGGCACTGTGGGTGAGATGGCTCATGTGCTGGTGGTGAACCATGGCCACACCCAGGAGGACTGCACAGAGCTCTTTCTGCTTGTCACCTGGAGACAAAATCACTCTAGTGCGGCTTCAGCTCCCGTCACCTTGGACACTGGCATGGAAAACAGCTCCAAGCTCGAACGAGCCTGGTTTCAGAGTATTTGGCCTTGAGCCTGTTTTCAGAGCATTTGGCCTTGCTATCTTGGGTGTGGCCTACCCATCAGCAAGAGGCCCACCTAGGAGAGAGGCAAACCTGCACACCCACTCTGGCTGCTGTGGGGCACACAACATAATGGGTCTTGGCGACAGGGAGGTCAGGGGTTGAATGCAGGCACTGCTTACGGTCTGTTTGCTTCTTCATTGTATATCTGTAACTACAGTGTGGGCACGAAAGTACCCATGTCACAGCCTTGAAGGAGCGAATGAGAATTTATGGCACAGGGCTCTTAAGAGGATCCAGTGTATAAATCATGAGAACTGTGCCTCTGAGCACTCAATGCCTATTAGCTTTTCTTATTGTTGTTATAGTTATCTATTAAAAGAGAAAATGTAAGAGATATATCTGAAAATACGTATTCCTCTCCCCGAAGGCTGCTGATTTGACCATTGCAAATGTGTATTTAGTCTAAGAGAATGGGAAATGACATATGTATGTATGTATCTACCTATCAATCCATCTTATAACAGTATCTAAGTAAGTTATTTCTTTGGGCATTTATGAAGACAAAAGGAGCGTTGTTGCGGCAGACAGAAGTCACCCTTCAGACTGACGGGTTAGTCATGTACAGGCATCACCATGGGCAGTGGTAACTATCAGTCCCTTCTCACTTTGATGATGAAGACCTCTTTGTTAGGTGTGGCTTTAGTATTGCGGGTCTCAGTTGTGGTCTAGATCAGTGTTTCTCCAACTTTAATGCGCCTACCAATCATTTGTGAGTCTTGTTAAAACAAAGTCAGATTCAAGGGTCTGGGTAGACCCTGAGGTTCTCCATTTCTAACAAGTCCCCAGGTGGTACCAATGCTGCATATTGACCACACTGAGCGGCAAGGCAATGGATGTTCTTTTTGTTGTTCTTATCTTGTTCTGCATCTACAGATCTGATTCTTTGTGGATCCCATTGCTCCTCCACCCTTCACATCAGACCGATCACTTTCCTGACTCTTTCATTCTTTCAACACTCACTGAGTCCTTACTGTGTGTCAGGAACTGTGTTAAGCACTAAATATCACAGGTATAGTCTGGGTTAGGTCAGGGGCATGGATTTCATTGCTATGAGTTCCAGCACACTCCATAGAGACCGATCCCTCTGGTCATAATGTCCACTTTTGGTATCCCCTTCATCTTTCCACGGATCAGAGCAGTGGACTGGGTCAGGATCTTTCCAAATACAAACCAAATGGCCACAGCTCCTAGAATCTGCATAGCCTCTTTTTTTCCCCCCTGCCCATTTTGTCACAACATTCTACTCTGTTGTCAGATTCTACTTGAAATAGAACCACGGGGCCATATTGTATTGTACATAGCAGGTGACTCAGGCAAAGTGTCTAAGATATGTCTATTCTCTCACGTCTTTCCATATTTATTACCAGAGGTTTATTCCAGCCCACCCCATGCCCCATCTCACTGGCTTACTTCTTCCCTTTTCCAGATCTTCTCCCACCCTCATATTCTCATCTGTCTCTTATGCTACCCAGTTTGGCTCTGTCCCAGCTCTCTAATACTTGGGTGCAAGTTTTGGCCATCAATGGGAACTCCATTTGTCAGAGCCCACCCTCCACAGACGGTAGCAGGATGCTTAAATAATAAACATTTCTTCTTTATAAAACATAAAATCTCAGAAATGACCAATGCAAGAGCTTAGTTCATCTAATGTCCTATAGAAAGAATTGTTCTAAAGAAAATGATATAGATTGTAATGCAAAATAACATACCACCAACGCCTCTTGCCACACTCACGCTGCAGAGGGCTGAGGCAATCTTGCAATTGCATCAATTTGTTTCTGCTTTCAGTTTCAATGGAGAAACAGAAGCTGCTTGGCATATTCTCAATACAGATTTCACAGTTTTTAATCCTTATGAATGAAATTGCTTAAGTTCAATCTATAGAGTAAAGATTTCTTCTTGTATTTCTATTTCTCCAGTGGTTTCTGTTTTTATTTTCTAGTGCACAAATCTATGAAAATGCTCGAGGCAGAATATTCTTTCAGGAAAACTTGCTTTGTAAAATTCTTATTACAAAATGCCTCCTTCCCTGCACAGTTGTGATGGGAAGGCCTTTATAGCTCTCTCTGGCTTTCGGTGGATGAGACAATTGTTGGGCTGAGTGTTGGCTAAAATAATTTTTTCCTCATATTTCTTAAAAATCATTTACTCTATGATTGCTTCCAGGGGCCCACTATCAAGTGTGTTTTCTCTGGCTACTGTCCCCACCCCCTCTCTCTGCCTATAGCAGCTGCTCTGAAGTGCTATGCACTTGCTTTGTAGTCTGGTTTTGTGCTTAACAGATTCATGTCCCCTTACATGTAGGCCACATAAATCAAAGAAGGAAATCATTTTACATTCTCTATGTTTACTGAGGTTGTGTCTTTTCTTCTTTGACCCAAGCTCTGGGTTGCTGGTGTGTGAGCTGATCACTCTGGGTAAAACACGACTTCCAATTTGGATAGGATATGGCGCTTCACAAGTCTAAGACCTGGAAAGATCTCCGGACTTCAAAGAGCTCTTAGGTGCTGACATTTTGTGGAATGTAAAAGAACCTGGAACATATGGATTAAATTCCTCTTAAAATATACACTTTCCTCTTTAAAAATTGCTTGAGACAAGTCACATTTGGGCTTCTCTATTTCCCCCCTCTGACCAATGTCCTATCTCACTTTGAGGACTATATTTGGGGTGGCCAAAGACAATGCCTTATTGAATCTATATCCATCCTAAGGAGGTGTCAGGGACCTGCTTTTTAATTTTCACTCACTTTTTAGCCTTTCTGATGGATGGTTCTAATAGTTCAAATATGGGCTTTAGAGAAGACCTTTGGGCAATGTCACAGTTTGTACATGCTGTTTTATTTTTCTGAGGTCCTGGTAAGAAGAATAGGCTGTAAGTTGATGTGGTTGACTGCCAGTTTCTTTCGGAAACTTCTTATTGGACTCCTGGATAGTACAGCATCCTGGGTTCCTCTCCACATCTCTGGCTGTTCCTTCTCCAGCTCTGATTGTGAACTGCAGGAGACCTGGACTTCGTTTACTGCTGTGTCTCCAGGACTCAACAGTGCCTAGCACATGGTTGGTATTCAACAGACACTGACTGGATGACTGAATCTTCTGAATGAAGTTATGCTTCAAGGCTTAATCCTTAAGCTTCATCCTTGAATTCTTTCCCTACTCTGACTTCCCCAGAAATCTCAGTCACTCGTACTCGCTCAACTGGTACCCCCTGACCCATCTATCTCCTGCTTCCTGTGTCAGAACTCCAATTATTTTCAGACATAGCAATTAGCTATCTTCCCATGACCTTAGGGAAAACAGTCTAAATGCAATTCACAATCTTCATCCCAGCCTCGGAGTGAATCTTTGCTCCAATTTTGCTTTTCTCTTCGATTATCTAGATGTGTACAGTATCCTTTACATTTCTCCATTTATTCTATTTCTACTACCAATTCTCTAAGTTGTTTTTTTTTTTAACACAACACAATATTTTCTCTGAGCTGGTCTTCCTGCCTTTCTTATCTGTCTTTACACTGCTGGTAGATTTATAGTGTACAACCTTGCAGTGCATATATCATTTTTTTGTGTGCTCAGAAACTTTCAATGTAATAGTACCTTCCAGAGTAAGAAGATAATTTTTAAGCTAAATTCTCAAGGCCCTTCACCACTCTGCCCCAGTCTATCTCCCCAACCTTATCAGCAATTGAAATGTCGTGCTGAGGTGATTTATTAAGAAGTAATGCAGAGCATGACTTGGTGAAGAGAGGGCATGTGTGACTTGGATCTGGAGCAAGTATCAGTGAAGCTAGTCTTAGAAATAAAAACCATATCCATGAAAAGAAAGGAGCTGGGGACTAAGAGACAATTCAGAAAGTCCTCATATGCTCCTTCTTATGTTTGGATACTTCTCAGATGTGTCTAGAGTCCCAACGGTTCTCAACCTATGGGTCGCGACCATCGGAAAACACATATAGCATATCAGATATTTACATTACGATTCATAACAGTAGCAAAATTACAGTTATGACGTAGCAACGAAAATAATTTTATGGTTGAGGGTCACCACAACATGAGGAACTGTATTAAAGGGTCGCGGCATTAGGAAGGTTGAGAACCACTGGACCGAGAGTTCCTTAAGACTTGGAACTGTATATCATTGAGGTAGAAATTGTTACTGGAACTGATAGTATACTATCACAGGTTCTGCAAGTGGTCAGATGTGGGTTCAAATTCTGATTGCCATTTTCTAAGTTATGACTTTAGGCAAGTTATTTAACTTCTCCAAGACTCAGTTTTTTTCATTAATAAAATGGAGGTAAAATATCTAATATACATAATTTTGTAAGATTACAGTGAGATTATTCACATACTATACCAGATATTGTCTTGAAATATCACAGGTACTCAGTAAATGGTGGGTATAGTTATCCTTATTGTTCTTCTTTTTCTTCTTTAGCCCTTTTTGATTTTTCTTTTTTTGATTCAGAAAATCTGGCTACTTTAACATCTCTGTATATCTGGCCTCCATTATAGGGGATGAGAATTTTACAATTCACTGGGTTTTTTTTTAATCATGAGAACAGTGTTACTGATTTATTAAAAAGGCTATTTTGGTTTGGGGAGAGTTTTTATTTTTATTGTGAAGATTCTAAACCACATACACAAAAATCTAATGTTGACCAGCAATCCACAGTTGCTGTTATCATTGGTGTGTTTTGATTTTTATGATTCTATTATTCAGAGCTCTCTATGAAGATAATATGATCCTCCAAGTATTAGCTGAGACTGATATTTATTGAGTATTTACTAGGTGCTTGGTCTGAAATAGGTGCCAAAAATACTGAGGCCAATCCTGCTTCGGGAAGCACATATTGTAGGGACATTCCAGCAGCTGTGAGGTGTTGTGAGAATGACTGAATCTGCCTGGAGAATCCTACGAACCTTCTTAGAGGAGACGATAATTGAGCTGAATCTAGAAATGATAAATGGGCATTGTTGTTAATGGCAGGGGTGGAATCCCAGGGAAAGGAAATCACTTGGACAAATGATAGGGAGGTCTGAAAGGAAACGGCTTGCTTTGCGTGGACAGGCAATTAAGCATGATGCCTTCAGAATTCCTACATGGGAGAGGTTTGGTGGGGAGTGGTCTGATTAGAGGGAAGTACTAGGGGACTTGCATTGAAGCTGAATTTGCATAGCATCTTGACACACAATTGAGAGATTCTCCATTGCCCGTTTTTAAAATGAGGATGTGTGGCTGGACATTGGTGGGGATGCGTTAATCTCACCCCAGTCATATCCATGGCTCTGCAGGTAGGACAGGCTGGAGAGTCGGCTGATACGGGTTGCAGAAGAGCAGCCGCAGGGATAGGTGAAGCCAGGTTATGGAGAGCTGGAAAGCATGTGAGGGATCCATTGCAGATCTTAGCGTGATCGACTTGATGCCTTAGGAAGTTGACTGATTAGTGTGGAGGGGTCACGGGGAGAGGATAGCGGAGGCACAGAGCTGAATTAGAAGCAATGCGATGGACTCAAAGAATGAATAATTGGGTATATTCTGTACTATGACTTTTTTTTTCTTGATTCTGAGAAAAACTATTTCTGAGGTAGTTACAGTAAAAGAATGTAATAATACCTAACTAATATTTATCAATGAGACAAACACTGTTTTGGGCTTTTCCCATGGATTAATTTGCTTAATCTTTATGACCACCGTGTATTTAAGAATCTCCTATTTTTCTCATCTTCTAGGTAAGAAAACCAGGCACAGACAGGTTAAGTAACTTGCCCAAGGTCACACAGCTCTAAAGAATTAGAATTAGGCTTAGAATATAGGTGACCCAATTTCCTAAATCCTTCTGCTATACTCTTTACTCATGACAACAACGTTTTTATATTTCTGTAATGTTATTTTGAAGATGAGTGAGGTGATAGATTCATTACAGTGTTCTGCACACAGTATGTGCTTAATTCATACTGTTGAATCAACCAGTGAACTTTAATAAAAATAATCACTCTCATTAATTGAACATTTACGTGCCAGGCACTGAGCTAAGTGTTTTACATAAATTACTAAAACCTCATAATAACCCTCTGAGGTAAATACAGTAGAATACTAATACTTAAAATTTACATGATCAATTAGGCTTACAAAACAGGTTTACACATGGCATCTCTTTTGACCCCTGTTTTGAATCTAAAGGGTGGGCCCAGGTCATGCAGCTAATAAACTGTGATAGTAGGGCTTGAACCCAAGTCTTCTGAACCTGAATGCTACTTACTCTGCAACATGCTGTACTGCCTTTCAGAGATCTTATGCATTGTAAAATATTATTCACATGTAAGGGTTAAAACCGCCAGGGCCTCTGCTCTGGGAGGGAAATTTTGAGCTTGCCCTTGAAAGGTGGGAGCACAGATGTCCTGAGAGAACATTCCAGGTGATCAGAAAGGTTGTCAGAAGAAACAAAGGTTGGAAAGTGTGAGGTGTTTTCGATGATGAGCAGCTCAGGTGTGTGACAAGTACTTAGCAAACCATAAAGGCATTATATAAACATTAGTAGATATTACTATGGAGTTTATGAGTATTTCCTGTTGGAGCCTGCCAATTGGGATTCTCGACACATGCTATGTTTTGTTTGGATGAAAGGAGAAATCTTAAACCATTCAAGCAACTGGAACCCACATTATATACACATATACGCTGGAGGACTGGACCCCTGCCATTCCTATTTTTATATGTTGAAATCTCTAAATGTCTCATCGTGGTGGTACAAAGTTCACTCCCTCAGCAGCCAAGATTGATTTTTCCTCTGAGTAGACATGCTTCACAGAAGTACCCTTTCCAGTTACGTTGTGAAAGTCATCAGACATGCTGTTATAAATGATCACGGAAGATTACTGGAGATGCTGCAAAATAATAGTGAACCAAGTAGCATCTGTAATTTCCAAGGATGGCTCGCAATCATCACTCAAAATGAACCCTCTCGGAGAGCCGGGCTGAACTTTTCCTTCCCTCCCTCTCTTCCCTTTACTACTTTATAACACAGCTGAAATGGATACTGCACCTCATGAATTTTTATGCAAAATATTAAGTTGCAAGGCACTGCTGTGCAGACACACTCTCCTGGTGGAAAAGAGAGCTAGCTTGCACAGTTCAATGGCTGACATCCTTCGATAAAAAGTCTCCACGTCAGACTGGCCAATTCAAGTAAAAGTGCGTGCTGGTTGCTGACCCCAAAAGGGTTTTGGGTGCCTCTTGGTTCAGATTCCCATATAGGCGGAAAGGAAAGTGATTCCACATTTGTTGTCAGAATTGCCACCTGCTCAAGGTATCTGTTTTCTTAAGACATTTTATGTATCTTAATCTCGCATATGGGTACTCCATGAGAAAATGAAGTTGTCTGAGCGGGCAACTGCTGAGCCCTCCTTCCCAATTCCTTCTGGGCTCAGATGCAATAGGTTCAGATGCAATAGATTCCCAGGTTCTGTTGATTCCACATCATTAATCTCTCTCGAATTCATATCATCTCTCTCTCTACCACTCTGCCACCGCCCAGCCCAGCCTCTCCTCTTCTCTCAACTATACCATTGTAGCTGATTTCCCATCCCCTTAACCCTTCCCCTGCCATCTAGCTCTTTCTCAGTTACCAGAGTGATTTTTCCACCTTCTAATCTGGACCTTGTGTGGCTCTTTGTTGTAGAATCTGATGGCTCCCACATTGCCTAAGGGAGGAAGTCCGTGCATCTTGACATGACAGTGATGGCTTTTCACAACCTTTACCACACACAGCCTCTACCAGTGAACCTTCAGGGACTTCCTTCCCAGCCAGGCTACCCCTGACTACCAGTTGTTTCCAAAACATTCCACATAATTTTCTGTTTCCGTTCCTTCTTACTCACTTTCTGAAGCTTTTCCTGATTTCAACCCTCTTCCAAGGAAGAAGAAAAAATGTTTCTTCTTCTTCTTCTGTGTCCCCAACTTAGAGGAAGTGCTTCCGTTAATGAATTTAATCCAGCAAAAAATTATTGAGGGCCTATTGGGTACTGGACACTATATCTTGCACTTGAGACTGTTATGTCATAACTTCAGTTGGGGCAGTTGGAAGAGGAATGAGGGAACAGATCATCATAACCCAGTGACATAAAAATTATAATAAAGAACTGCTCAGCTAGAAGTCAGAGGGAGACCTTTTTATTTTATTTTAAAATTTTATTCTTGAAAATAATAGTGAACCAATCTTTTTTATAGATACCTTCCTTTCCCCCACATTGACCCCTTCTAGCCTGGCCCCCCCACTCCCACCCCAGGACTTCACCACACTATTGTCTGTGTCCATGGGTTATGAATATGCATATAAACTCTTTGGTTAATCTCTTCCCTCCCACCCACCTCTGCCTTCTCAGAAGGAGACCTTCTTAGACAACCTATCTGAAGTTACCCACCTTTACAGATCCAGTCTCCCTCTATCACATTATCCAGCATTTATTACCTGAGCTTATCTTATTTATTCTGTTATTTTCTTATTTATTTTGTCTCCTCCACTGGGACATAAGCTCTGTAAGAGCAGATCTTTTGACTTTCATTCAGTCTGTCACACTGCATTTTGAATCGTGCTTGGTGTATTGCAGGTGCTGAAGAAATATTTGTTGACTATATAAATGTGGTTGAAGAGGGCGTCTTGCTCCCTTTTCCCTATCCTCTTTCTTTTTACCCTTTCTCTTACATTAACTAAGAATGGCCTGATCTCATACTAATTGCACCCACTGAGTCATTCTAACTGTGTTGTGCTTGATGTGAAGTGTTAAGTTTTATTTCATTCTGGGGACTTATCTGACCATCTATTTCTCACAGTCTTTTATTCATTTATGTATCTATTCATTACCCATACCACAAATGTGCTGACCACCTGGCTAGATGTAGAGAAAGATGAATAAGATGAAATCCTGCAAGTAACTCATTACACTAGATTAAACAGATTACTCTACATTGAATAGTGTTGTTAATTGCAGTCAACAGGAAGGTTCTGAGAAAGGCATAAGTACCTTTCATTGCACCTCAGACAATATGAATGCTAATCACATTCTAGGCTTTATCTTTTGGGTACCTTTTGTTTTTATTAAGTTCTCTCAAATGTACAAATCAATAGATATTTATGAGCAGCTACTGTGTGCCCTCTGCTTAGATGTGGGGGGTTCAAATGGAACTCTCAAGCACCATGCTCTTAAGAAACTAACAGTTGAGGAGACTAAATCCTGGGATTAAGGAAGTGAAGCAAACATGTTAACCAGGGTCAATCAAATATAAGCTGTTATCACATTTGGATTTGAGATTCCTTTTTGCAAAATGAGAGCCAGGTTAGATGACAGAGATTGTCAATGTCAGAAAGCTGATATTCTCTGTGGATATTCTGTTTTCTTTACATTACATTCCTTTCTTTTTTTGGGGGGAGGGGTTGGGGTGGGGAGGGGAAAGGGGGAAGGGAAAGGTAGGCATGCTCCCAGGAAGGAGAGTGCCTAGATTACATTCTTAAGAAAAATTTTCATGAAGGACCCAATATCAGAGACATCAAATGATTTAACATACAATGTCCTATACAATATTTTTTATAAGCACAATTAAATCCAGTAACTTGCATTTATTAAGTTGGGAGCTACTGTAAACACAAGTCTATTCTTTTCACTTAATTTCTCATCCTATGGAGTGGATGCTCTTATTATCCCCATTTTACAGATGGAGAAACTAAAGCCTAAGAGGTTAAATAACTTATCAGGGACACACAAACAGTTAAGTGGTAGAGCCAAAATAACACCTAGGCAGCCTGACTATGGAGCCTGTGCTCTTGACACTTCTTATGATAAATACAGCAAGAAGTAGAATGAATATTTCTGGTATGATCCCTCCATGAAAACAGTGGTCATGTCATTAAAGGGCAACTCAGGATAAATCTGTGGTTATTTGTGGAGCCCCTGATGGTTTCTTGACCCCGTGGTAAAATGCCTAAAAGAATGGCTTCATGCTATGAATATCTTCCCTAAATACTTAGGAGCTTCTGTCGGGGGCCAGATTGAAGGCATTATGAGACTGATACTGTCTGAGAAGGATTAGGATATTGGGCCAGGGCAGGGCTTTATATTTTGGAGGCCACAGGAGCACGTGGTAGAGTTGACATTCCATATGAAGGTCAAGCAACCCAACGAGCATTCCTCCCTGAAGGACAGACCACTTCATTTACTAGTACACATGGAATCAGCTTTTGATTGGTTAAGCATTTGAATTCAGGTTTTGACTGGCTAAAACCCCTGGAAAGATTTCGGTTGCTGCCTCTTGGGGAAAAGAAAAAAAATGGCCAGGTGGCACCTCTTGTTTTGTCTATCAAATTGAAGAGAACATGGCTGAAAGAATATGCTAAAATAAACCAAATGATAGAAAAAATAACACAGCCTGGGCTCAATTTTGTACATTTTCTGGCTTTTTAAATATATACTGCAGGCGAACTTTACAATGAATGCTTTGAACTACCAAGTCCTTTAAATGACTCTATAACGAGAAAACTCTTTGTATGAATTTGTGAAGTTCACTGTCAATTCAGTTGATTTTTGCTCCAGTTGATTTTTAAAAATGCAATTTATTGGAGGGGGTAAAAGGCTACATGGATTGGATTGCTTGTTTCAGCGTTGAAAGAACAGACACAATAGCAAAGAGACTAAAGAGACTCCAAGCCATCTCCCACTCCTTTTTTTAAAAATTAGTGTCCTTCCTACACTCACCCCGACTGGGGCTGTTGCAGATTCATCAGGAAGTGGTATTTTGAAAATTTCAGAGAAGAGATATGATATTGCCGGGACAGTGGACGTAGAATTCCAGCAGCTCCATTCATGAATTTCTTTCATACCTTTTCTTATATCCATAACTTGGGAGAACACTGTGCTAAAGTGCTGTGGGCTCCATCCTCAGCTCTAGGGTCCCAACTTTCCAGGCAGAACTGACCTCTTGGAAATGTTTTAGGCAGCTCCTTTATTTAGGAGGTTGTCTTCCTTCACTAGAGTAGACTAGAAAATGGATATTAGAATTTAATGCCTGGTTTCAAATCCTAGCTATATTACTTAGACCTTGGGAAATTCCTTAAGTTCTCTGAGCCTCAGTTTCTTCATCTGTTTTTTTAAAATACTTTTTTATTGATATTTTAGAGAGAGAGGAAAGGAGAGAGAGAAACATCGATCAGCTGCCTCCTACATGCCCCCTACTGGGGATTGAGCCCCCAACCCGGGCATGTGTCCTGACTAGGAATTGAACCTGCAACCTTTCGGTGGTGCTCAGAATGACACTCCACCCATTGAGCCACACTGGCAGGGCCAGTTTCTTCATCTTTAAAATAGGTATAATAGTGTCTTCCCTCATAGGGTTCATTAAGATGTCAAGTGCTTATGTATAAATTATAGTGCTTTGCTTATGTCAATTACTCAGTTAATATTTCTTATAAATATGAATGAGTATGTGTGTGTGTATATAACTATTACTGTCTTCAAAATAAGGAATGTATCTTACTCTTCTCTGAGTCCCAGAATTTAGTACATGCTCTAGCATATGGTGCTCAGTAAATGTTAAGTGAATTAGTGACTGTAATGAAACCTAGCAATGATGATTCCATGGATTTTTTTTCAGTTTAACTCCTAACTTAATTGTCTCCTTTGAAATTTTGTCTTGGCTCTGCTATAAATTCAGAGTGACCTTGGGGTGGGGGTGGGAGGTGGTTTTCTTATCTGGAATGAGTACTTGGCATGCTTAGGTCTTTGGAGCTATGAAATGCCTTGCTCCCTTCCTGTTCTCTCTGCTTTGCTCTGGTTTGTGAGAGTAACCAGAGGTCAAGCACTGTCAGCATGCAGGCTATTGGCCGCTATACTTTCTGTGAGGCCACCAGACCCAGAAGTCTTGGGCCAAGAAGCTGACTGAGTCTGAGTGGGGTGGGAGGTAGGCTCAAACTTTAGGAGTGAAGAGGTTTTACCAGGAGTTACACGACCTTCATTCTAGTCCTCGTTCTGTCTTTTTTTCCAGCTGTGTGATCTTGGGCAAGTCACCTAACTTGGCCTGCTTTCTAAGTAGACATGGTGATCCCTGCTCTGTTTAACACTCTTTGGTGGTGAGGCTTCAGGAAGATTGGAGCTCTTTGTCAACTGTAACATGAACACAGGTGTGAGCATGTCACTATGGCTTTTGGGTTAGGGTGCAATAGTTCCCTTGCCTTGAGATTTTACAGAGATGGGGGCACAGAGAACTTTCAGAGTCATAGACATTTCCTCATATTTAAGTTATGGACAGAAAAAGAGTTGTGAATTATAGGCTGTGAAGAGCACGGGACTCCATCCACCTGTCCAATAACAAGTGGCCATTATTCATCCTGCTTTTCGCTTGAGAAAATTGAGAGCAAGAGAAGTCACACAACTTGTCCAAGGTCACACTGCTTTTAAGAGCACATACTTGAGATTCAAAGCCAGGTCTATCTTAGCCATGTTCCCCTATTGCTTCCCAAAACTGAGATGAAGGAAGCCTACCTACCGTTAAATTTACATAACATCTGGTAATCTTTTGTCTGCATGCCGAAGCATTGTTTGAAATATAAAGGAAAACAAATTAAATACTTTCCCACTTTTGCATTCTATCATTTTTTTTTTTTTTTGACAACCAGCACCCGCCTACATAGTGTTATTCTGGCTCTTTGTCAATTACGTGAATACGCTGATAGGGACATGCTGTCCTAAGAGAGCAGAGCACAGAGTTTTCACTTCCTGCCTGAAGTGCCCCCTCTCCCCTACCCCTGGCATGGAGAAGGCACCTGTCCTGTTGCCAATAGAATGAGCAAGCAGTAGTCAGGGGGACTAAAGCCCAAGAGAGGTGAGGAGATGGAATAGAAGCATTGGCCTTGCAAAGTGAATGGTAAAACCCAAACACCTAAGAGTAGCTACAAGCGCCTTCCTAATTCTACCTCTCTAGGCTCATTCCTTGCACTCCCCCCCCCCCCCAACTCCCCTAATATCTTCCAGAACTAGTACTTTAGCAACATTAAATATCTTTCATCCCTTGGAATTTGTCACGCCCTTTTTTTTGTTTCTGGCCAGAAGCATGTGCTGTTCCTTTTGCTTCTTTTCAAGGCTCCTCCCTTGTACACGTGACTTATTATTTTATAGAAGATCTGCTTAGAGGTGCCTTTCTCTGGAAAAGTTCCATTGACTCCTCCAATCTTCCAACAACTGGTCTACAGGGAAGAATTAGACGGATGATGGTGTCAGGAGGTGCCGCTAAGGATAATGTCCAGAAAGGCATGGAGCACACACTTTAGCTAATAAATTCACCATTCTGCGAGTAGGTCTGCTCAGTGCTCATCATCTGGCACTTGCGTGGGCTCTCAGGACTTACCTTCATATTAGAGACCATAACAATAAATGTAATGAGTAAATTATATTATATCTTAGATAGTGATAAATCCTGTGGGGAAAAAATAGATGAGTGGGATCAGTAGTAGAGGGATGGTGGGCTACACTTTTAAATATGTTGGTCAGCATAAGCATCATTTAAAAAGTGACATTTGATTAGCTGTGCAGATGTTATGGTTAAGAAGACCAACAATTTGGAGTTTAGTCTGATAGGAAGCCTTTGGAGTGCTTTTACCTGGGAATGTCGTGATCTGACCTATGTCTGAAATAACTATTCTGGCTCTCCTGCAGGGAAGGATTAGGCAGTATGGTAAAGGTGAGGATGGACCAGAGATACCAGTGAAGACCAGTGAGGAAGCTTTTGCCTCTTATTAGTTCACCAGAGGCCCAGTGCATGAATTCGTGCATGGGTGGGGTCCCTCGACCTGGCCGACGATCGAGGCCTATTGGGAGGCTGGTTGGCCGGGGGGAGGGGCTGCAGGAGGTTGCCTGGCCACGGGAGGTTGGCTGTGGGAGCGCCCTGACCACCAGGGGGCAGCTCCTGTATTGAGTGTCTGCCCCCTGCTGGTCAGTACGTGTCATAGCTACTGGTCGACTGGTCGTTTGGTCGTAATGGTAGCTTAAGCTTTTATGTGTATAGAAGTGAGAGATGGAGACTCGAACTAGGTTGGTATGTGTGGAGGTGGAGGTGGTGAGAAATGGTCAGTATTTAGATAGTTTTTAAGGATGAGTAAATACAATTGGGCATATGGATTGGAAGACTTTGAGGTTTTGGTCTGTCCAGTGTTCTTATTTACTGTGTTGGGAAAGGTTGAAGAGGAACAGATAAGAGGCAGGTGGCAAGGTACAGATGTAGGAGTCAATGGGAATCAAAACTTGTCTTTTGGACACATTAATTCCGAGAAGCCTGTTAGACACCCAGGTGGAAATTTTGAGAAGCTTATTAGTCAATAAGGTGGAACTAGGGGAGAGTTTGGGGCTGTAGAGCCACAACTAGGCATCATGACAGGATAGACGATATTTAATTATGAAACCTTGGACATGCGTATAAAAAGAGAAGCAATGAGAGCGGCAGACTGAGCCCTTGAGCTTTACAACATTTAGTGAGAAGAATGAGGAGGAGTTAGCAAAGAAGCCTGAGAAGGAACAGCCAGCAAAGCTAATAAACCAACAAACAAGCTAACAACAAAAATGAAGCAAAATGGGAAATGTGCTCTTCCAGAAGACAAGAGAGACAAGTATTTCAAGAGGGAGAAGAAAATTAACTCTGCTAAATGTTACTGAGAAGTCAAGCATGCTTGAGACTAACAGTTATTCATTGTCTTCATCAAGGCAGAAGGCACTGGTGGCCCTTGTAGGGCAGTTTGGGTGGAGTGGTGAGGATGAGAGTTTGCCTGGAGTATTTTCATTAGAGAACAGATGATAGGGAAATAGAGACCGTGAGAACGTCAGTTCATCGTTCTTAGAATAATGTTGGAGTGACTGGAAGGAACTGTGGGTCCAACTGGAGGTTTATTCTTTTTGTCTGTTTTGTTCTCATTTGGTTTCATCTTTGTTAGTTTCAATGGGAGATATTACATCATCATTGTGTTCTAGTGGGAATGGCCCTTTCAAGCTATGGACCTGCCTGTCACTCAGGTAAGAGCTGTGCGGCCCTTCACAGCATACAGGCCCTCATACATTGACTCTGACATTTTGGCTTGGTTTTGGTTCCTTCCTCCAAGTCAGTAAGTGAGGTGATAACAGAGGCAGAAGTTGCATTTGGAACCCATCTGTTTCAGATCATTCTGACTCATCCGATCTTATCCGACATCAGGAGTATAAAAGTCTTCCTCTTAAGTAACATCAGTTGGCACTCCTCAGTCCTATTAGTGTTTGGTGGCACACACTTCTAAATTCTAATTTCTTCCTGCTTTACATGACTTGACTCAGGTCTTCATCCTCACATACTAGGAGTCAACATTAGGTCTTAGGGACCTATGGTCAGCATAGAGGAACTTTATCTGCATCAGACCTGCCTTACCATTGTTTTCTAGGGCTGTAAAGCTAACACTTCCCTCAAGAAGTGCAGCCAATTCTCACATAATTTTTTTGGAAGCAGAAATAAAGGGGCTTTTATTTTAGGCTCATGATTTTTGCTTTACTCTGGGTTTCTCCCAGTTAAGTGTCACCTGCAATATGAACTACATCCCCAAGTCCTCAAAATTAGCATCCAGTTAGCCAGCATGAGCCAGCATGAGTCTGGTTTCTCTGCCTCTTAGGTCTATCGTCCCATCTTAACAATGGAGCCTATGGATTCCCGGTGGGCTGTACCTGAAAATTGGTTTTCACTCAGCAACTTTGTATTTCAATTTTGGTCCTTGTGAGCCAAGGCCAGAATTTTTGTCAGCTTTTAGAATGAGGAATTATATCCCTTCCCTAGGCCTGTTCTGAGCATTCTGGCTATCTATATTAGGAGGACCACTTTTCTTGAAAGCCTCCATGAGCCCCGGGCGTATGTCCAGAGTCTCCACAGCTTCCAGAGTTCATCTAGTCTTCCTTCTTGGGAAAATGACCAAGGCCTTGCTTCTTTTTATTCGAAGTAAAATGTTAAGTGCCAAGATTGCTTACATTATGCTCTAGTTGAGAGGTTTTATATTTGTCCACTCAGCAGAGGTTCTTTGCCTTCAGGGAGACCATGTGCGTTTATTGGAATATGAAGGGAGAGGGAATAATAGAGTTCTGGAATCTTCTTTTGCTGACTGTTCCAAGAGTGCTCCACTCTTCTTTTGTCTCTCCAAGAACATAGTGGGATTAAGTGAAAACAGACTGATATTTGTATGTAGTCAAATAGACTTGAACCAAGATCAAAGTTTATAGCACTATTTATACTGACTCTGACTTTGAACACACTTTCAGTCTTATCTTTTCCTCTGTAAGATAAGAATAATAAGACCTATTCCATTGAATTTTAGTGAGCATTAATACTGCATCAAGTGCTCAGTATAAATAGTAGCTATAAAATGGATATCATTAATATAGATAATAACAATCATAGAGCAGAGCATATGCCATACGCTGTACTAGGCAGCAAGTAAACAACAGTGAATAAGAAATAATCTTTTACTTTCAAGCATCTCCTGGTCTAGTGGGGAACATAAAGAAATAGTTGTAATAGCAGAGCAAATGAAATGATAGATTAAATGCAAAGTCTTAAAGAAGCCTCAGAAAAAATAATTGATTCTGTCCAGGAAGTATGGGAGAGGTGCTATTTGAGCTAAGGTTTTACAAAGAGTAAAGGACATTTTGATTAATAAGTAGGTTTAAAACAAAGGAATGAAGATATGAAATAATATTCTGGCCTTTGAAATACTGAGCAGATGCTTTCCAGTTTCTTGTAGGGTAATGGTAGTTGCCTAAAACCAAATCTCTTCATATGCCCTCCAAAAAACCATACATATTAATAAGAAGAGCAAATGAAACCACCCATAATCCATACCTACAGCCCACTAAAAGGCATAGGATATTACAAAGGCCATTTCTATACAAGTAGAGCATGGTAGGCAGAATAATGCCTCCTCCCACCCCCAAATGTCCACATTCTAATCCCTGGAATCTGTGACTATGTTAGTTTATATGGTAAAGGGGAATTAAAGTTACAGAGAAAGTTAAGGTTGCTAATCAGATGACCTTGAGGAGATTATCGTGGATTATTATAAGAATCCTCATAAGTGGAAGAAGGAGGAAGAAAAGAAAGAACTAGAGAGATGGCAGTATGAAAAGGACTCAGTAAGACAGTGGTTCTCAACCTTCCTAATGCCGCGACCCTTTAATACAATTCCTCATGTTGTGGTGACCCCCAATTTCATTGTTACAAATTGAACATAATTAAAGCATAGTGATTAATCACAAAAACAATATGTAATTATATATGTGTTTTCCGATGGTCTTAGGTGACCCCTGTGAAAGGGTCATTCGATCCCCAAAGGGGTCTCGACCCACAGGTTGAGAACCGCTTCAGTAAGACCTTATTGGCTTTGAAGATGGAAGCATGTGGCCACAAGCCAAGGACTGTGGATGGCCTCTAGAATCTGGAATAAGCAAGAAGAGATATTATTTCCTAGAGCAGCGGTTCTCAACCTGTGGGTCGCGACTCCTTTGGGGGTCGAACAACCCCTTCACAGGGGTCGCCTAAGACCATGGGAAAACACATATATAATTACATATTGTTCTTGTGATTAATCACTATGCTTTAATTATGTTCAATTTGTAACAATGAAAATACATCCTACATATCAGATATTTACATTATGATTCATAACAGTAGCGAAATTACAGTTATGAAGCAGCAATGAAAATAATTTTATGGTTGGGGGTCACCACAACATGAGGAACTGTATTAAAGGGTCGCGGCATTAGGAAGGTTGAGAACCACTGTCCTAGAACCTCCAAAAGGAACTCAGTACTGCCAGCACCTTGAATTTAGCCCATTGAGACCCATTGTGGACTTCTGACCTTGAGAACTGTAAGATAATAAAGTTGCATTGTTTTAAGTCACTAACTTTCTGGTTATTTGTTACAGCAGCACTAGGAACAGTCAACTCTAAGTCAAAGCCTTTAACAGTAAATTATATAATAGCATATGGACATACATACAGGCAAAGAAAAAACAAAGTCCTTGAAAAAAATCAGGGCATCAGAGTTCTAAACAACAAAATACAAAGAAAGACAATTATGGAACACTGTCTTTAAAGAACATATGGAAATAAAATGTTAGTAAGGGAATTTTATATCCAGCCAACTTATACTTAAAGATCAAGTTTAAGAAAAATAGTTCTAAACATGCAAGAATTCAGGGAATACTGCACTTATCAGCTTATCAGCTCTTCATGAGGAATCTAATAGAGGATGAGCTTCATTCAGGTAGGCTATGACTGGGGAAAGTATGACACATTGGTGAGCATTGAGTGTATCTAACTGAGGATTTCAGACTTAAAAATGGAGCAAGATCTAAAACCAAAACAAGGTTACAAAGTTGTAGAAAAATGTGGTGTAAATTTCATACACTTTTACACAATAGAAGTAGCATAACTAAAACTAGGAAGAAAAAAAGACAGTTAAAAAGAAAAGGAGCTTAATGATTAACCCATTGGTAATGTGAGAGTCAGAGTATATGTTTAAAGGTGAAAAATCAAATAGTAGGAGCCTATTTAAGGAAAAAGATAAAGTGGGCATCATATGATAGTAGCTATTAGAACAAAAAAATGAAAACCTCTTAAATAACAAAAGAAACATAAAAAAATAGAGGCACAGATAGATCATTTAAAGAAAAGTAAATATTTTATAATACAAACCATATGCTACTTTTTATGTGAGAAAGAAAGGACATTTGAGAAAATCAAGGTACAGAAAGGTTAAGTAATTTTTCCTGGACCAAGCATGGTAAAGGCAGAGCCGAGATTAAGTTTAGGCTGTTTGACTCTAGATTACAGACTATTAGTTTAAATGAATTACAAACATGGCCATACTGGTCACTCCTTGGGGAATAGATTACAGGAGGGAAAGTTAGGAGGCTCCTGTGATCATCTATAGGACAAATGATGGTGGCGTGGCCTGGGAGGTAGCAGTAGAGATGGTGAGAAGTGGTTGGAGTATGGACTGACTTTGGAGGTAGAACAGCCAGTGTTGGCTGATAGACTGGATGCAAACTCTGAGAAAAGGAGAGGTGTCTTGGCTGACTCCAAGGATTTCGGTCAGAGCAAATGCCAATGGGTGCTGCCCTTTATTGTGATTAAGTAATCTGAGATTAGGGCATGGGTAAAAATCAACAATCCTTCTGGTCATGTTCAATTTAGGATACTTATATGGCATACAAAGAAGACGTTGAATAGGCAATTGGGTATATGAGATTGGAGTTCTAGGAGAAAAAGCTAAAACTGGAGATGTAAAATTAAAAGTCATGTGTATATGGATGGAATTCAGAGCCATGGGCCTGCATGAGATCACTTGGGAAGTGGGTACAGACAGTGAATTAAGTCGTAGGGCTCTTTCACATTTAAGAGATCTAGAAGATGAGGAAGAACCAGTGGAGGAGAATGAGAAGTGGCCACAGGAGGATAAAGTCATAAAATTCACTCTGCAGTTTACTCAACCAGTAGTTTTTAAATCCTAGCCTCATGTTTAGTGTGCTCTTGACAGAAGCAATATTATAGAAAGCTTTCCATGCTAATAAAGTGGTCGATACTTTAGAAAAAATGTTTCCACACTTAAAGGATAAAATCTCTGTGTTTCAAGCCCAGCTATCCAAAATCATTTGCCCTATAGGAGGACCAGATAACTGACTGGCTGCTTTCAAATTTTACCTTTAAGAGACATGCTGCAGTGGACAAAATATTTTCCTATAGACTGTGTCCCTTGAGCTTTACAACCCTCCTAGGTGGGTAGAGCATTATCTTCAATGTTCATGTTACTGATAGACAAACTATGGAAGCAGATGATGAGACTAGCCAATGGGTCTAGGTCCTAAGCTTTCTTCCCAGGTACCCAGGGCTTTTTCCTCAACGTTGCCCTTCCTCCCACAGAAATGATAGCATACTCAGTGGCCACTGGGGGAGAAATAGCTACAGGCCCTATATCAGGATCTATAGTGTTGCTCCTTTTGGGGAAAGCATACATTTCAATTTCTAAGCAATTGACTCATAAACAGTTGGAATCTAGCCTGGTGGTAAATTAGAGATTGTCTCTGTTTCTCAGTGTTTCCACAGTACCTAGCTTTCAAAAAAAAAAGGGCTGTTTGTGTTGAACATGTTAATCTTTTCTCTCTCAGCCTGATTTCTCCTTCTAACAGTTCCCTTTGCAGTCACTGGCATCACCAACGCTAGAAACATCTGTCATTTAGGCTACGCCTTCTTCTTTATCTCTAGCACCTCATGAGTTACCAAACTCAGCCCATTCTACCCCCTAAAATGCAATGACTGCTTCCTCCTCTAGGCCAGTGCCCTAGTTTCAGCTCTCTCCCCGTCTCACCTGCACAACTGCAGTAGCCTTCTTGCCCAGCCACCTGGCTTCCTGCCTCTAATCTACTTTCCACCATCCAGCCAAAGGGCTTTCTAAATGCAAATCTAGTCCTATTAAAAACTGACCTTGTTTAAAAGCCTCTAGTACTTCCAATTGCTCTTGGGATAACATCCAAGCTCTTTAGAATGCCACACTAGGACCTTCGGAATTTGCACATGGAATACAAAAATAAAAAAAGTACAGTCCCATCTTCAATGAGCTCACCGTTTGGTTAGGGAAGCCAATGCATACCCAAATAATTTTAATGACTATGAAAAGTGTTCTCATAGTTATGTGAAAAGGTAAACAAATAACTATAGTGAAGTGTAATATTTGTAATACTTCTCTTATTAAGATATAGCACTGCCAGAGAGAAGTTAGGCTTGCTGAGAAAGCATTTCTGAAGTCACTTGTTCACCTGGTTTACCCACTCTGTGGAGCAAAATTTAACAGAGAGTGTCAGTGGGTTCCTACCAATGTAGACGTATGCACACCTCACACATTACCCATGTGGGTTTTTTTCATTTTAGGACTTTGAGAAAGAACAGAAGGACTTGCGGAAAATATCTTCTTGTAGGAAATTCTGTAGAGCTTACTACACAGTCCTACTCAGGTATAATTCTGAATACTGTTTTGTGGGGCCCTGATGTTCATCTCCATCCTCCTTCATGAGGAGACTCTAAGCCAGTGGGGCAAACAGTGTGACTTTTAGCTTGTGTTCTTCCGGGTCTGCTTTGCGTCTCCTGTATGCCAGTCTGAATTGAGATGCTTCTTTCTCATTTAGGGGCCTTAACTAAATATTTTCAAAGTTCTTAGATGTTGCTTATGCATTTTAAGTAAGTCATTGTAGGTTTTTAAAAATCAATTTATTTCAGTGTTTCTGTTCTTTGTATCTTATTAGGCTATCTCCCAGTGTCTCTATGAATGCTTATTGTGCTATCATACTGGATTGCGTGCTATAAACGACTATATTGACCAAGTAACCTCCACTCCTATTTAGGCTGTGAGCTGAAAAAGAAATCCTCATGTACAGTACACATGACCCCATTACATTTCTGCGGAGTTCAGTAGCTCAGGGGAATTAATCCTTAATCTAGCAACTCCCATTGTCTGTTCCTTAAAACACAAATGCTGACAAAGGGGGGAAGTCCTATAGTCAAATAAGCCTGGAAAATTCTACATTATATCTGAACTAAGGCGCATAGAACATCTGAGAGGTATTAATAAATGAAGCAGTAAAGAAACATGTTTAACCCAATGTTTACCAGACTTAACCACAGACATCTGTGTTGCATCCATTAGCCATCATTAGAAAAATGATGGCCTTCTCACTTTGGGTTAAGTGCCGATAAGCACTTGTCACATTGCATTATAATTTATTTTTTCAACATTGAATTATAAAGGTTTTCAAAATTACAGAAAAATTCAAAGCGATGGGCAGCAAAAGCAAATATCCCTAGCAAAAGCAAATATCCCTACCATCTACAGTTAACCCTTTACAATGTCTGCTTTATCTATTATTTGGTTTCATTCTCCCAGTCCCAGTGGGAATACCTTCAGGATAATTAATCTAATTTATCTTTATTTCATCCGTCCTTAGCAGAGTACCAGGCACATAGTTGGTAACCAATAGATGTTTGTCGGAAGGAAGGAAGGAAGGAAGGAAGGAAGGAAGGAAGGAAGGAGGGAGGAATATTTTTATCTCTTTAGACATCTTTCTAGCACATTACAGAATTGAGCTTCAAGGGAGACAAAAGACAAAAGCCTGAACAAATATTAACTTAAGATAAGGTATAGATCCTGAGATAGGCCTTCTCTTGGGATAGAGGTGGAAGCCTTCAACCTTGATGCTGTGAGCTGATAAGCAGCCTCTGGGTCTCTGTTCTCATCTCTGTGTGTATACTCCATTCAGAGAGGAGATGCTTTTGCCAGGCTCAGTGAGCTGTGATGAATGAACTCAAGAGCTGGTCTGCCAAGTCTTGCCCACATGTTGGTTTCTCTTCCCTTTATAGGTTGCATGCTTTTGTGAGATCTTGGTATCTTCTTAATTTCCAAAGACCTTTCATTTCCACTCTGATTTTTATCTGCCCTCATCTTTCATTCCTGGAAACCTGATCCTTGGATTGTCTGAGTATCCACTTTCTTCATTTGTAACTGCAGATGGGAAACAGTTATTTAATATGTCTTTAGTCCTTTTGTCCCCTAGTGTCTGATTACCCACCATGGGTCCTAAGGAAGCAACTGCCCTTCTCCTTTTATTTCTTTTCTGTTTCTGGATCAACAAAATCAAAATCAATAACATCTTTATTTTTCTTAATTTTTAAGTTTGCAACACTTTCCCTTCCAATGAACTCCATTTTAAATCTCTGAGTTGTTTTTTTTTTATCTTGACACTTCTTCTTCTTTTTTCTTCTATTCTTCTCCCACACCCTTTGATTTTCCTTCTCTTGTAGAAAAGAAGTCAGTGCTCTAAGCATAGAAGAAACAAGGGTGAGGGTAATGAGCAAATTGATAAAGAACGTTGAATGAGCCTTTGGGAGTCAGGCTAAGGCCTCCCATTTACTTTCTCAAACATGGTTTTCACTATTTCCAAACATGTCCTAGGTGGTTTTCTATGGCCCTGTATTTGCCTATTAACATTTTCTAGTAAGTCTTATATATACATAAATTTTTTTTTGTAAGGAGGGAAAAGCAGTATTTTTTATTTCTTCCTTTTTTCTTAAAGAATCTTTGCTGACTTTTGAATGAAAGAAATTCTTCAGTTGTGTAGGAAATTTATAGGAAAGGAACCAAGGATATTACAAACCAGTAGGTGGCTATAGGTAGAACTGGGAAGTGTAGGCCTCTGTCTCTTTCACTTTTTCTGTCTCCTCCCTGTGTGTGTTGTGTGTGAGAGACAGTTATATAAGTCTTTATACACTGTAATATCTTTAGTCTTTGACTTTTTCCCCAATATGATTCATCAATAGACTGTTTCATGCAAAAATGGCGTGTCTGTCTATATCCTTGCTTATTTCCTGCTACTCTTCATTATGTGGGCATCTCTTTCCTATTTTTTTCAAAGACATAATTATTGTTTTTTGCTTTCTGTAGAGCACCATCTGTTTGAGTGATTGTGCTCTCCTGACATGTTTAAGATTGGCTCCTGTGGGCCTCTTTTCCTGTGCTAATCCCACACCTTGACATCTCTTAATCATATACTGTAGTTTGGGATTATAGATGTTTCTAGGTTTTGCCAAAAAATTACTGAATCTTGTTGTTCATGTTTTTTGTTGCTTTGGGAGTGATATCTGAAAGAAGAGGGCATCTTACCACCTGACATCTCTTTGTTATGTTGATTTTAGTAATTGAATCCTTAAATAGAGATGCAAAATAGTGATTGAGAAATTAAGTGGAAACAAATGTTAAAATAATGTATTAATAAAAAGAAAAAAGACTGTTAGTGTTGCCATCAGGATCCAGACCTGGGTCTATTTTTCTTACAGAAAAACTTAGAAACAGTGAATATAGGATACAACATTGGTATCTTCATCATCTTGGACAAGTGTTTTAATTAGTCTAAGTCTCAGTTTCCTTATCTGTACAATGGATTAGTACACTCACCTGTCACCTAGCAGGCATCCAATAAATAATTACTTTACTTAGATATAATATAGTATATATTCATTCCAAGTGCCTTAAAAAGTTTTTTTAAGTATCAGCTTTTAAAAGATTGAAGACATCAAGAAGGCTGAGTCTATAATATATGAAGACCATATGATCATGTTTTAAGAGGATTATGCCTGGGTAAATCTTTTACTATTATAATGGACTGAATCCCTAAAAGTTCTCCATGCCTGTAACATTTGACTGTCCTTTTCAACATCAAACTCTAAACTTTCAACCTATTTTGCAATAGAATCTAATATATAAGTACTATTATTTTTGTCTTTGAATATTTTTGTCCAAGATGGACAATAATACACCTTTTTTCCTGATGAGACAATTCTTCCTTTTATAGAGAAATCATTTACTTTTCTGTATTCTATATTTATAAGAGATATACATCTCACTGATAACAACTAATATTAACATGGTGCTTTCAGTTTGCATATAGTCTCATTGATCTCATTTAATTATAGAAATCCTGGTCATGAGGTAATGGATGTTTGGCAAAAACTACTCAGATGTATGGATAACAAAAAAAAAAGTAAATTTATATTCTTCAGGCATTCTATCTTAGCAACCAAAATTAATCAAATCTAGGTTTTCAGACTAATATGAAGAGGCACCTTAATGGAAAAATACCCAATTTTGATGTATATCATATGGTCTGATGTTACTCCTTGATAACAATATGGAGTTGGATCGTTTTTAAGAGACCCACAAAAGAGCAGAAGAATAACATGTAAAAACTTATATTTGACACCAGGAACGTGACTTAACCTTACTAAGCCTCCATTTTCTCATGTGCTTAAAAGGATAACAATTCTTACCTCTGCACAGTTTAGTTCATTGCAACAAGCATTTACTGAAAGCCTAATATGGGTCAGATAATGGGATTAAAATGTTTCATAATCTGAAAATCAAGTGAACTTTATGTGTGAAATATTTTGTAAGCTGTAGAAAGTACATATAAGTCTCAATGGCTATTATTCTTACCTACTGAGCTATTGGTTGACAAAGAAAATATTTTATTGCTCCTTCTCAGGTAAAATCTCATGTATTTTATAGCAATTGTGCTTTTCAGAGTGTCTTCGAAAGTATTGGTTGGCATGCTGTTCTCAGTCAGTACACAAGTTCTTCTACTTACCCAATTTTCTATCCATTTGCAAGTAGTTCTGAGCACAGGGCCTCATTGAGTCTACATTTCTGTTCATAACTTGATCTCCAAGGATATCGCTTTCTAAGAATGACTCTGGGTAAATGGCATGAAGGACATAGTTATTGAAGTTATCCTGCCGGAAGACATTCATAGGCATGGCCAAGTGCTTTTAGAATGAGCCAACCAGTTTCTTTTTCTTTCAGGTATAATCTTGATTATTTGGAGAGATTTTTTTTTTGTTTTACTACATTTGCTTGTTATATTTTGATACTTAAGGATAGTGATTTAGAACAATTTTGTGATAAAAACTAGGAATTTCCAAATAGAAAGTTCTGATAAGAGCTATTTGTACTTTCTTATCACAGTTTTCTACACTTTGAATGTCTGTGTGTGTGTGTGTGTGTGTGTGTGTGTGTAATTATATCAGTATCTCACAGATTTAGGTTTTAATCATTCCAACTCTGATTAACTTCAACTTCTTTTAAGCCGTTATTTATACATCTACAATGGGTTTACTTCCTAGTATTCAGGATTGTAGTGAGGATTAAGACTCATGTATGTAAAATGTCTGGCAGAGTATCATAACTAGGTCCAAAGTGATGTTAGCTCCCCATTTCTACACACTGAGGTGGTAAGTAGAACACATATTTGGAATCAGAAGATTAAGGCTCAAATGCTGGCTCTGCTGCTGTGAGTTTTGTGACCTGTGAAGTGTTACTGAATTCCCTGGGGTTTCTGTTTTCCCATTGTGAAATGGCAACATCATTCTCCGCCAGGCCTTGAGTGCTGTCAGTAGGATCAAATGAGATAATGTCCTTGATAAAAATGTATTTTGCTATAAGATGTAGTAGGTTGTTTGTATTAATTAAGGGGAGTGGTAGAATGGAAAGTGTACTGGATTTGCTGTAAGAAAGCCCGGGCTTCACTTCCTCCTTGCTCATTAACCCAATCTCTTGGAACTTTAGTTTTCTCAACCACAAAACAAAATTAAAATTACTTTCCTAATAAGATTGTTCTAAAATTTAAATGATATAACAGATGAGAAAACACCCAAGAGGAGTTTGGCACATAGTAGGTTTTCAGTAAATGTTGATTGATTTTAGTTGAACACAGGGGGATTTAAGTCTCCTAATAGAATTTGAAAAGTTACTTTTAAACTGGCAGTATTAACAAATCTTTCTTGTTCTTCCTGGTTCCCATATAATTTGCCAGGTGAAAATTCTTCCATATGCCTGAAGTTGGTCTTCACATTTTTTGTTAAGATAGAAAACATCCATAGGAAACATAGCATAGAGGCTAGCTTGCCTATAAATATAGGGTACACCATGTATAAATGTTTTAATGCCATCTCCTTGGAGACACCCGTAAACAGATTTCTAGGCCCATAAACCTTACTCCTGAAACTGAACAAGGGATTCCACACACAGGCAATTGAATTATTATGAATTCAATTTTGATTTATATATTTTCAGTACCTTGACTTTGACAATATGCTAATGTAGCTAAAATTTTTATGCATTTCTTAATTAAGTCTCATTATATTCGCAATCTCAGCTTTCCTTGTGGCCCTCAAGTTCACAAGGCCAGAAAGGAGTTTCTAACTTCCTTCTGGCTTCACAGCTCTCAGACTTAAATAATAAGCTCTTGGAGGTAAACCTCTATGTGAATAACGACACTCTGAGTCTAGACTCTGTGAGTGTGGAGACATGTATGAAAATGAGTTCAGTAAAATGACAAGTTTCTATGCTTTTCTCTGATTTCTGTCCCTCAGGATCATGGTAACACCAATTTTCTGAGGCGATTCCACAGTCCTAGAGCAGTACCAGGCCACTTGGCATGAAAAGGGATTCCTGGGTTTAATAACCAAATGCCTTAAAAAACTACCCAATGTCCAAAGCTGAAGTCAGTGTGATGGATGCTACAGATTAATTTACTCAACACCAGCTTCCATGCCTTTCTCTTATACGTTCCTGTACTATAGAGTCTGGAAAACTGAGACATACATTCTGGAATTAGCATGCAGCTAAGATTTCAAAGGTTGCCCAGATTCTGCTCAGCTGATCCAATGGTGGGAGGCTTAGAGAACATGTGTGAGATCAGACCTTACTGCAGAAGCATTTGGTTTTCGTGGCACATCTATGGTAGAAGTTCAACTTTCTGGCCCCTTTTGTCAAGGCTGGGGAGCAGCGAGTGACAACAGCAATGGGGTATCTGTGACATAAATTCAGTGAGGTGGTTGGACAATTCTCCCGGCAATATAATTCCAGGCTGGGGAGCTTTCAATCTTATTGCCCTGGCCATCCAGTAAGTTCTGTGAGCTATTTACTGCCCTCTAATATAGATCTTTCTGCTTAAGCCAGATAAAATGGCTTCTGTTGTCTGCAACTGAGCTGCCTGTAGGTTAGCTAGGCTTGAAGCATGTGAGTTTAAAGCTGAAATATTTTCTCCACAGACTTGCCGTCTTTCTCCTTCCTTGATGCAAGCACCAACCCCTAGGGTCATTCTGGAATCTACAGTCTCCCTCCTTCAATGTGTGACACGGTCCCAGCCCAGGCATGCTGATATCTTAGTTTACTTCTCTGAACATGGATATAAAAGATTGCTGACTTTTTCAAGCATACATTGTAAGGGTGTCGTCTATATTTTTATAGGCATTTCCCCCTCTATAGAGGGGAAAGGAGGATTGTTTAGAAAGGAGGATTCTCTTTCCTCATTTCCCCCAGTTCATCCCTGGGAAAGGAGCTGCTGTAAAATAGGGATAAATTTATATTATGGCTAAGCAATGGCCTCAGATATCATATAGAACAGTAGTGATAATAATTATACCAACAGTAATAATATTGATGGCATTTGTTATTCTAATACCAATAGCTGTGGTATCTTGAGTAATTCTTCTCCAGGCAAATGCTAGGGTTTTGCATGAAGTTTTTTATTTAATAATCAGTGAAGTCGAAAGCTGTCTCATGACCCCTAATCCACTTTCATTTTTGCTGTACATTTTTGTTGCTGCCAGAAACCTCAAGTCATGGAGAGGGAATCCTGTACTATTCATAAATGTTATTCTCCAATTTCTCTTCTCCTAGATACTGTGTGAATGCACTTCAGAGAGTAAGGAAAAAAATTAAGTAACACTGTTATGTGACTGTAACTGGCATGAAACGTGCCCAAGCGTGCCCTGACAGAGCAATGCTCTTAAAGTGCCCATCTTCCTTGGAAATCAGTTTTAGTTGCATTTTTGGTTGGCATCTATCAATGTGGGCTGCAAAGAGAATTGCTACTGATACGTTCCTGTCTCGATTGATGATTTTATTGCACAGTGTCTGGTATATTGTAGGTGTTCAACATGAATGAGTTATTCTGGTTCTGTTGGGTGTGGCCCCAAGGGACATGAGGTTGACTGCAGGCCACCATCAAGGATATTGTATGTCCTCAGCTGTGTTTGCTCCAAGCAAGTCTGCTCTGGGATGTCACCTCCTTCTATGAGGCATTTATTTCTATTTGCAGGAACTTTTCACTTTCTCTGTCTGTTGCTGCTCAAAGGTCACCTAAATTGTAGAGCTTTTATTAGTTGCAGTGAAAGGATGTACTTTTCCCCTGAATGCTCTCTGCCAAGTTCCTTTCCCATTCTCTTACTAGAGAGGGAATGGGTAATTCCTTCACTTACTATCTAGTTCCACAGATATCTCTCTCTTCCTCCCTCTCTCCCTCCCTCCCTTCCTTCTTCCCTCCTTCCCTCCCTTCCTCACTTCTTTCCTCCCTCCTTCGCTCTCTCCCTCTCTTCTTCCCTCCCGCTCTCCTTCCCTTCCCCGTCACACATAATAATCTCTTCCCCTTGTATCTGTCTTTTCTCAAAGGGGAATGATGAGAGAATCTATTTTCCTGCTTATTTATATTTTGGAGGGGGACTCACTAATTTACAGGTGGGAATATAAACTCATAAAGAATTTCCTCTATTGTTGAAATCATGGCTGCCATCCTTTACGTAGTACTATTAAATTGTTCTGGGGTGTGTGTGAGGGATTGTGCTTAACCACTTCCTTCCCTCTGTCATATGGATGACATGAATAGGGAATGATTGTGATAACACAAAGAAGTGGATGTAGTGGGATAAGACATATTTGGCTTCTACTCTGCAAGCCTGAGGTTCCAGTTGAAAAGAGTAGACCCTTGTCTGACATTAAGCTCTTATGATAAGAATTTTTCCATTTCTGGTTGGTTCCTCATCCAGAGGAAATATACAATTTTTGAGAATTTGAAAACTTTCCAAGCTATAAATCACATTAATTTGCATTTCTTTTCAGAAGAGGAGGTGGAGCATGGGGGAAGCCTCTGTTGATGAGGATGAAATTCACAAAACAGGATGAGTTCACATAATTCCTAGAAAAGTGCCAACATTACCAGCTACTAATATGGATCATCGCTGGCACTAGCTTGCCAGTGGACTTTGAAACCTTCTGGGCTGCGTTCAGCTGGCATTGGCTAACTACCTGCACAGCCATTCCTGCTGCCAGGACCATATTACAGCACCTTTAACAAAAGGGGGGGGGGAGAATACAAAGAGAAAAAGAAATCCTGATTTTGAAACATGTATAGTTTCTTTTACCTTCTTGTAAGTAATGGGTTTCAGCAAATCACTTGTTAGCCATTTCTCTGAGAATATCTATCATAGGAAAATTTTCAAAATGCTTAAAGTTGGGAGTGGTGGCATAATATTCAGGGACAGAATCCAGGTTCCAACTGATGAAATAATGGGCTGAAAACCAAGGTGAGGTGCAACATAGCTGGACATCAAGTTAAATAAAACAGTCAATAATCTAAGTTCTTAATAGTGTAGGCATGACTACATTGTTGTTCTTGTGAAAAATACCCAGGGTTGAGTTGACTGAGGTCATTATGAATGAGTTGTCTAATATGGCTCTAAACTCTAAGCTCCTTGAGGTTAAAAATGATAGCTTCTTTGAGTTATTGACGATGCCAACCATAGTTTTGGGAAAATATCGGTAATCAATACATATTTATAGAATGTGATTGATAAATATGATCTTGAGGTATAGAACAGGAACTCTAAACTGATGAGAGAAACAGTAAAAAGGAGACAAGAGAAATGTGACAGGATACAGAAGTATACAGAATCTTCATTACAGAAGAAATGAAGAAATGGAGGCTTGCTTTTCTTGGCAAGTAAAGATTTAGTAAGAGGAAGCTCTGTGAAGTTGTATTTAATTTTTTGGAGAAGATATGTTTATTTTATTTGCAGAAAATAGATGATTTTCAGTTGAAAAAACAACAGAGAGACAATTTTATCTAAAAACGGGAAGAGTTTTGAAGCATGTATGGCAAAAGCTACCGGTTGTCCTCCAATATCCATTATCTCTCTTTTTTTTTTATGGTGGTAGAATCTTTTTGTGTGTGTGATAAGCCTATGATAGTCTAGAATAAAGACTTCCTTTTAGCCATGTGTGGAACTAAGTTCTGGTCAACTGGAATTGGGCAGGAATGATGTATATAACTTCTGGTACTACCCTCAAAAGAAAAGGGTGTGCTTCCTCCCTTCCTCCTCTCTTCTTCTTGCTAGTGGAGATGTTAACTCATATGACAATAGGAGCTAGAAAGGTCACTTTGTACCATGAATTGGAAGCTGCATTTTGAAGACAGCAGAGTGAAAGATAGATAGAACCAGGGTCCATTGTGATTACAGAGCTGCCCTATCAGACTTGGACCACCTACCCAGAAAAGTAAACCACTAGACTGTTAAAGCCACTATTATTTGGGGTTTCTCTGTAACAGCAGGAAAACCAACACCTCATCTGCTCATTCTTTCCAACAAGTGCTTTGGAAGATAGTGACCTCTCATTAGCATTTGAGGTTCATACAGAATGACTATGGAGGAAAGTATTTCATTGAATAGGTGATCAGATAAAATATCTCGGATGATTCTTCACATTTTAGGAGCATTTGAATGATACTAGAAGAGCATAAGTCAGCCCAATACATTTTAGAAGCTACTACTTTTATGATTTAAATTGCAAGAGGTGACAGAAACCTGTGTTAGGTGAGAACTAGCTGAAGGAACTGGAGATATATACCTCTGGAAAAGATAAGCCTTAGAAGGTTGGGTTGGTAGCATGTGAGAGTGATCATTTCACTGGTGCGTTTTGACACACACACTAAGTAAATTACTCCTCTTGGCCTCATGAGGCCAGAATTTGGGCCACTGGGTGGAAACATCAGGATCACAGTTGGAATGGCGACTATTTGGGCAAGCTTTTTCTGTCTAATATAAATGTCAATTAAGCTTTGGACTTTGTACATTGAATCTTATTTTGTTGGTTTGAGTTCAGTCTACGAGGCCCTTTGGAATCCTGGTGATGACAAATGGTCTAGCAAAGTTTTCCCAGAACCCAGACATGGTCCATTTTTCCTACTTATTACAGCTAAAAATTAATGAGGTGATATTTTGGAAGGAAATTCTAAACATTACTGAGTTACTATTCTTGAACGTACAATCTTCATCTCTCCTGTTAATGGCTTCAATCTAGAGTTGTATGCATCCCTCACTGGGTTTGATAGTGTCATACCCTGGAAAATCTGAGAGTAATTCTTATGCTGATCATATCTTAGTCATGTATCTTTCAAGGACTAGATGAAAAGAGTTATAGTAGTGAACTTTGTAGACCAAATAAACAAAATCTAGCATTAACATAGTGATTGGGATAAGAAACAGGAAGATCTCAGTTTCCCTCTTCACAGCCTTGTTTCTGGTCTTAACGTAGGGCTCAGCCTATGGGAAAATCCTCCTCTTGAGCAACCTTTCACCGCTGCCATTTTCCAGGGCCCATCATGTCCCGAATTTTCCCCTCTCTCATCTAGGGTTCTATAAGTCATGGAATTAGCTGCTATGCTGCTCCAGTTTTCATAGACCTACATTTCATTATACCAAATCTTCTGAAAGAATTCAAGGAGAGGTAACTCTGTATCTCTCATTCCCACCATTGACTTTCTCTGCCCCTTCTATCTTCATTTCTGTTCTCTTTAGGGCCACATGCAACTCCTTTTGCAAGTTTTTTCTTCTTTAATGAACTGTTCTCTTAGTCAACTACCCATTCATCCAACAAGCATTTATTGAGCACCTATTTCCAACTTACATAGTCTGCAATGCACTTAGCCCAAAGAGATGAATGAGACCCATCTACTCATTCAACAAATGCTTATTATGCTAGGCAGAGTATATACAACAGTGAGCAAGATAGAGCCCGAAGAGCTTTAAGCTAGTGAGGGAGCTTTAACCCAAGGGAAGAATATAGACTCATCAGCAAATAGTTCATATTTATGGAATGATTGCTTAATCCCAGTTACGGTTCTAAGTGCTTTGCATGCATTATCTCATGCAGTCATCACACAAACTAATCAAGAAGATAGTTTTCTTGTCTCCATTTTACAGAGGAGAGAACTGAGGAACAGAAAGATGAGGAATGTGCCCACGGTCTCTACAGATGACATGAGTGATGTTAAATGAAGGAGCTAAGTATTTTCACTCCAGAACCAGCAACCAGGGACGGAGGTGGGGTGAGCTGCCCTCGTCAGGAAAAGTGTTTTATCATTGAGATTGCTTAGAATTGCAGGTACATAAAACTTTTAGTGCATTTTTTTTACTGATTTTACATACTCTACATACATGCATTTGGGGGAGAGCACTCCTACCACTCTCCTTGGCATTTCCTCTGCTCCTGAGCACTGTGCTCTCCGACTTCCCTGCATCATGGTAACACAGGTGGGAGAAATGTAAAAGGACTTGGGGAGCTGGAAGGAAATTAATCCAGAGGGTTAGAAGAAGCCGGAGGAGTTGATGCTTGAGCTGAGTCTTTAATGATAAGTAAAGCTTGCTGAACAAAGTGGGTGAGGGTGAGGCATGAAGGAAAGGGCACTCCAGGCAGAAGCAACTGCTTGAGCAAAGACGTGGAGACAAAAACAATATGTGCAGAAATTGGCAAGTAGTTTGGTGTTATAGGATCCAAAAGGCAGACAGGTAATCGGGAGCAGACCATACACATAGGCGCGCCTGCTAGTCTAGGAAGCTTGAACTTCAACCTGAATACAATAGGGATCATTGAAGAAATTTAAATGGGGTGACATGTTCAGATTGTTTTAGCAGAACACACTGGAGGGAGACAAAAGGGGGGACAGAGACCTTTTTCAACTGTCTTTGAACCCTACTCCTCTCCATATTGCCCTTCTGTACCACCATCATGTAACAGCGAAGATGGGAAAGTTAGGAACTGTTTGGATAGCCAATAGGGGACCCCTTCAAAAATGCAGTAACACTTTCTCTCTCATCCTTGATGTTTCTATCTCTCTCTCTCTCTCCCTTCCTCTCTGAAATCAATAAAAATATATATTTTTTAAAAAATGCAGTAACACTGGCCAAGTAGCCATTGCTCAGAGTGCTTGTCACCGAGGAGCTCCGGAACAGTCACGGTTAATCTGGGGAAGGCTGCACATCTGAATAAAAGCATCTCTGGGAGCTAACTGTGTCAGTTTCTCACTCCAGCCGATAACAAATTACTCCATCTCTGGCAGAGGTGTACTTGCTGACTATTTCATGTGGTAACACTGGATTTGCAACATGAAACACTAGTGTTAGCGAAGGGGATAGCTAGCAATTTGAAATTGGTACACACAGCAGTCCGTCTATTGCTCCCCATCCGCATTGTCCCCCAGAGTAGGCTTGCCATTAGACACAGTGTGAGGTCCTGCCCAGTGGGGACACTTCTACCCACAGCGCTGCATGCCCTCCACCCTATCCCCTTGCCTCTCTCTCTGCATATCTCTCTCTCTCTCTCTCTCTCTCTCTCTCTCTCTCTCTCTCTCTCAGACACAGAAGAAACAACACAAACTGGCATTTGGATAGGGCTTTTGAGTTTATTTTTTTGTTCAGTTCTTGCTTTGGAGTGTATTGGAGGGGAGGGTCTGGAGAGAGAGAAAGGGAGTCGGTGAGGAAAGCAATAAAGAAAAACACATTGTCTCTACCTGAGTGGGCAGTTTATTATCTTGATTGAGGACTAGTGAGGAAGAATCAGAGACGTCAGCTAAATTCCTTTTGACAAGCACTTATTGAACCCATATTCTAGGCTCTGAGACCCCAAAGATGATTAAGACAGGATCTCTCCCCTCAGGTTGCCTCAGTTTGGTTATGGAGACATATGCAGCATGCAAAACACAGAGGTAGATGATTAGTGCAAAAGCAGCTGGAGGAAGGACTGGGACCCCAAGGGTGGAGGGAAAGAGCGGGTCTTAAAGAGGGGGTATCCTGGCTGGGGAGTTCCCAGACATACATAAGGGGAGAGAAAATACTCCAGCCAGGGAGAGCATGTGAGCATAGGCACAGAGGCAGGAAACAGCATTGCAGAGTCCCAGGACTGGATGTGGTCCAGTGTGGCAGGGCAGAAATTGTGAGGGGTGGTACAGAAGCACATGGGACAAGATTGAAGAGGTGGCCGTATGACAGAGGAGAGACTGGAAACATGGCCCTGGGACTCGTGGACATTTCCCCAAAGAAAACGGAGCTAGTGAGAGTTTTCAAGTGGGGGAGTGACATGAGAGGATCCATGTTTCTAAAAGATTTCTCCTATGGCAATGTGGAGGCTGGTTGGGCACATAAGAGGCTGTCTAGGGGTGACATGATGGCTCTGAATTAAGGTGTTTTCCATGCAGATGGATATGAGGGCTGACTTTAAGGAACAGATAACTGTCATAGGCAATGGTGTTAGCATCTTTCAATTCCCTACTGTTTTACAAATTACAAAGAGAAGCTAGTCCTGTGGTTTTTAGTCTTTATCTTCCATATAAGGCAGTAGCAGTACGGTGGTGGTTAATTCCACTAACTCTGGGTCAGACAACCTGAATGGTAATCTCAGTTTCACTGTTTACTGGTTGTAGGTCTTTATCTAACTCTTTATTGCCTTATTTAGAAAATACAGACATATACAGGGTGGGACAAAAGTAGGTTTACAGTTGTTCATATGGAAAATGCAGTCATTAATAAATGATAATGCAAAAATGAACTCTGTGTTTTATGTACTTACAAGGATAAACCTACTTTTAATGATGTATAATGATGTTACCTAGTTCATTGGATTGTTGTGAAGTGATTTTAATTAAGTTGCTGAAGTTTGTATTTCTGCTTCACCATCTTCTATAGTTGTGACATTGGACATTAAGCTCACGTAATATTTAAACCAGGCGTTAAAAAAAGGCAATAATTTCTTCAGTGAATAACTGAATATCCTATTTTTACAGTATTTTCCAGTGGTCATCTTTGAACTGATAACTATAGTTTTGGGTACCGAGCAAAAGAATCTCTTATTAAAATGATAGTACTTGCTTTCATTTGTATATTGCTTTACAGTTTTTAATATACTTTAATAATAATTTCCTCCTTGACACTGGCCTATTCTTCGGAGTCTTTCTGTGAAGTTACTGATGAATTAGTGATCACCCAAATATCCCAGCAGCTGGAATTGACAAATTAATGGTCAGTGTTTATCTTGCATGTTCTTGTTGTAGGCACATATTGGAAAAACAGCCATTATGCAGTAGAATTGCTTAGAGCAAAGATTTGGAAGACTTGGGTTTAAATCTCATCCTGCCATTTGTCAGTCAGGAGGTTTGATGAATTGCTTATATCTTTTGACCCTGTAGAGTTTCAAGTATAAGCACCACGAATGAAAGTGCATATGCAAATGTTTTAAGTAGAGCCTCAGAGGACAGAGATGATCCAGAAGAAAGAAGAGGGAGACAAGAAGAGGGAGACAAGAAGGGAAGGTTTTCTAGGAATGTTCAATTCAGGGACTAGGGATTCTCTGATTTTGGCCACTTCCAACCCCTCAGTCTTTTAAAAAATCTAATAGGAATTCAGGAAGTCTTCTCCAAAACAGTTGCCAAGAACACTTCCTCCTTTGGGGGACAAGAGAAGCTAGTGAAAGCATGTTGATTTTGGAGTCATAGAATCTGAGTTCAAATTCCAGCTCTGCTGCATTCTAATTCTGTGACCTTGGGTGAATGAATTAACTTGGCCTCCAGCTTCTCCATGCACCCGACTATTGTTGAGAGACTTCATCAGGAAATGAACGTGGACCTCCCAGCACAGGTCTTGGCATATAGCAGAGGCTCAATGTTCCTTTTGTCCTGAATTTCCTTCTCTCTTTCCTTCCATCACTTGGTCTTTCCTTCCTCTCTCCCTCCCCTTCTGCTGGCCCTCCTGACCCTCCTTTGACTAAGTGGATTCAGTTTTGGAGACCGAATTGAATCCACTTACAGTTCATTTCAGGACACAGATATTTTGAGCTGTTTGTTTTCCAGCTTACACTCATGTTTTCCAATTTAGGTTACGTTTCCTGCTGGAAAACCGGGCCCTCACAAGAGCTCTTGGCAGCCGCAGACTGATTTGGTTGAGAACCATTCCTTCCTTGGCAGGCAGTTGAGGAGAGCCACTCTGTGTGTGCGGGCAGTAATTCACACTCCTCTGAGGCTGGACTGCTCGCCAGAGTCACTACCCGCACAGCTCCATCTCCCTTGAGATGGAGACATCCTTTTCCAGCTTAAAGGTTACATGCTTCCTTGGAAGTGGAATGTAGAGGCCCTGGGAGAGGTAAAGCTGAGCTTTGCTCATACCCTCTGTCAGATCTGGGTGTGGACTACTGTGTCTTTAAGTCCCTCTAAAGGGGATGAATGGGGAAGAGGCCCAGGCCATTAGTGCAATTCTGGGGAAATTGGGTCTAACCTGCTGGGATGTTCCCTTTTTCCTAGGTCTTGCCTCTTGTTAATCTCTGCTGGCTTTGCAACTGGATGTATCTGAAATGCAGGTGGCCATACTTGGTGCTGCTATACTTTATATCTTGTTTGCCCATTCAATCTGTGTAGATTACCATCCCATCCAGAGGTTTATCAGTATTTTTATCTTGGCTTTTTCACTTTTGGTTTTGCCTTCAATGTCCCCCTCTTGAGCCTAACTTAGCATGTCTAAAAGCAAGTGTAGTCATTGCACTCCTGCTTCTCCCAGGCTCCTTAGCTCCAGGGGGACCATTGTTAGCGCAGCGGTACAAGCTGGAGACATCGGGGTCATCTCAGACTCTTCTATCTCCCTGTCTGTCCTCTCTCCACTCAGTCACTTAGAACTGGCTGTCTCCTGTCTCCTGAATTGGTTCTTCCTAGTCCCAATTACCCAATCCAGCTACTCTAATATGGACTTTATCATTTTTCATTTTGATTATTACAAACCACCCCCTCTTTGGGATGCAGCCTCTGATCTAATACTTAGGAAACTCAAATATGATTATGTATCTCCTTTACCTGAAACATGCCACTGGCTCTCCAACCATTAGCCACAGGATTAAGTTGACAGGTAGGTAAGGAGTTCATCCTCCACCTCACCTCACCCTCTTCCTCTTGTATTTTGGCTTCAATAATTTTGAATTCCAGGAAACCCTGGACAGTGTCATGACTCCTATATCTTATATCCTGTAATTTCTTCTACCTGAAAAGTCCTCCACCACATATTCCGCCTTGTTTATTCATTTACTCAAGAAATTATTACCAGTTCTAAAACCTATTGTAGGAATTCTGTTTAAAACAGAAGAGTTTCACATATAAGCACTGGATTCACTAATTTCTTACATTCTTCCTGGCTTGAAAATCCATGATTCTGTGAAATCTTTCATTTCACATTCAGAGTCACCTGCTTTCTCTCATCCTTATTATTTTTCTCTGAATGCCAGAAGACTATCTGCTTTAGAAACTGTTGGGAGATGCCAATACCCTTTAAAAGAACTTACACATTGAAGATCAAATCCTTTGACGTATCGCAAGCACTATTTGTGGAAATAAGACTCAGAGTAGAAAAGGTGGAGTGGGTGGGGGGTTGCCCAAATTCTAGTAGGAAGAGAATGTGAGCTCAGAAATCTCATGGGACTTGACATTTCCATCAATCATGGCCAGCAAGCATGGAAGAGGAATGACTTGGCTTAATGTAAATCCTCTAGATCTATTTAGCTATTTGAAAATCATGAGTAACAATCACTGTCTCCATTAATACCCAATTCTGGATCATCAGCCATAATAACTGCATATCATGTTGCCCATGCCTTAATGTTACAAGGTTCTTCTGGAACAATCTTCTGGGATACACATCCATGTGTACGTGCATTTGCATTATATGCACACACACACAGACACAAACACACACACACAGAGATTTATTTATACACCTCTTGTCCTTTAAAACAAAAAATAAGGCTGATTAATAAATACAGGGATAAGTGCTATTACTCTTTGTCTCAGCTTATAGCACCCTATCTAAACCATGTCTTTAACCTTCCCACCAGCATAGTCATACCAGAGAGAGTTCAGACATGTGGGTCCTGCAGACTTTTGTTTGGTCATTATTATCTATGCCCCCCATGCCTTTCTATGCTGCCATATTTATCAGGCTCCTGAAGTTTTACCTCCCAACACCAGCATCACAGTTCCTCTTGTCCTAATATGTGGTCAGGCTTCCCACTTTGTGGTCCTGGCACACTCACTTGGACTCAGTCATCCTTTATTCAGTTTTCTTCCAAATATTTAGGAATTCCTTCTGACCAATTTTCATATCAAGTTCCCTGCCTGGGAACCCACCCAGCAGTCAGCCACTGCTGGCCTTGCCATAGCCCAGTGTGGTCATATATTGAACTATAGTATCTTGACTCTAAACTCACTCTTCTGCATTCAGATTTGTGATCCTGGGGCTGTACAGCTGTATGTCATTTCTGCTTTGCAGCCTGGCTTTGCGATACGTTCTATCAGTAGAGAGTGCTGGAGTCAGACTCAAGGCGGAAGGCACTTTGTCCCTCCCATCTGTGTACTGTGGGCTTCTGGTGGGTCACCTCACCCTCCCTTCTTTACCTGAGAAGCAGCAGCGTGTTTCTGCAGCAGCGGCTGAATCTGATTTTTCTAACATTTAAAGAATCAGCCTCATGGCACCTTCCTCAGACACAAACACACCCAAGCAGAGGGTAACCCCACCGTCAGAGATCTGAAATGTATGGGGCCCTACTCCATTCATAGAACTCTGTCTATACTTCTACATTTTTATTTCCATCTTTTTAACTTTGTTCCCCAGTTCCAGGGGTAGCAGCTCTTCCTATATATGCTATTTTAGTAAATCTTGCCTTTTCAGATACCTAGTTACCACTTCTTTTACATGGATTCCTTTTATTAAATTCTTTCTGTTAAAATAACTGGTGTAATTTCTTTCTGTGAGATACCTGCAGTGGAGAAGCTGATTAAATAGAGATTCTCTTAAAACTTCAACACTGTACCCACACTTTTTTGACAGCACAAGTCCCTCTCTCAAATGCTTAGTGGAGTTATAAACACTAAAGCTGGATTCGGAAGGGTTAGGCAGGGCCACTTACTTGCCTATCATTTTGGAATCTAAAGAAGGAAGAGCATTGTCCAGGCTATTTTGGACCCCACTGGTTCCTGACAATGCCACCCAGAATTCAGGCATGGTTATTTCTGGGCACTGGGCTGGCACAGGACTGTGGGCATGGTGCTCACTAGGCATTGTGTCCGGCTGTATGGACAGTGGGTGTCTGGTGTGCAAGTGACCTCAAACTTTTCCATTCCCTTTACTAGCACCAGTGGTACCGATCTTTGCAGGATGGGAGAGAGAGCTTATGTCCAGATATTTGTTTTCCTACTGTCTTAGCACGTGGTTGGGTCGCACTTTTGTAATCATATTAAAGTTAGGCGTGGTCATGGAATTTGCTTTGCTCTATTTGTGTCTTGGTATTTAAAAATTGCTTTTTTGTACATAGCATATAGTTGGATCTTGATTTTTATACAGTCCAGCAATTTCTGTCTTTTATTTGAGGATTTACTCTGTTTACATTGCTACAATTATCAGTATTATTATATAAGATCTATCATGTTGCTGTTTGTTCCAGCTATTGTTTGGTTCCTCGGTTCCACCTTTTTTGCATTGCTTTGAGTAAACAATTTTTAATATTCAATTTTGCTTCAACTAATTAATGTTTAACCATATCTCCTTTTATTTTTTAACTAATTGTTCAGCATCTAACTTGTGATTACTAAATGCACTTTTAACTTTTTACAGAGTTAACTGTTTACCGCCTCACATGAAGTATAGGGAACTAGCAACAGTAAGGCTCCACTGATGTCATGATCCTTTGTGTTATAAATATATTTTATATACATAGATAATATGTATTACATACATACAGGGGTGGGCAAAAGTAGGTTTATGGTTGTTTGTATGGAAAGTAACACAATAATTAATAAATAATAATACAAAAGAACTGGTTTGTGTACTTAAAACTGTAAGCCTACTTTTGCCTACCCATGGTATATACATTTTATAATCTATATACACCATTAATACCACAACAATATATTACAGTTGCTTTTGTCTAAACAGTATATATTTCTGAAAAAAATTAAAAAGAAAAACTCTTCCTCATATTTATGCTATATCTATTAGGTTTGGTGCTATTCGTTTATTTTTGTTGATCTGTCTTAATTTCTGTCTGGTGTTATTGCCCTTCAGTCACAAGAACTTCTTTCAAACTATTTTACACAGTAAATATCCTGGGTACAAATTCTCTCAGTTTCTGTTTATCTGAAAATGTCTTTGTTTTGCCTTCATATTTTTAGAATTTTACTGACTATAAAAATCTTGGTTGTCAGTATTATCCTTGCATCATTTTAAAGATGTGATCCCATTGCTTTATGGCCTGCATTATTTCTGATGAGAAGTCAGCAGTTTTATAACATTATGCTTCTCTATATAATATATGATTTTTTTCTATCTGTTTTTAAGATTTTTAAAATAGATTTTGATTCAAGCATTTGATATGATGTCATATGGTATTGCTTATGTTTATTCTGCTCGAGGTTCACTAGACCTCCTACATCTATACATTGAACTTTCTCTAATAATAATGGAAAATGTTAACCATTCTATTTTTCTCTGCTCCATTCTCTCTTTGATTTTTTTTGGAACTCTGATTATAAATGTATTAGATTGCTTGATATTGTCACACAAGTCACTAAAGTTTATTTTAATTCATTTTTTTCTCTCTATTTAGTTTGGATAATTTCCTTTTATCTATTCTTAAATTTACTATTTCTTTGCATTGGTATCTTTTTAATATTCTGCTTTATGGTTTCAGTTCTAAAATTTGCATTTTTATAGTTGCTGTTTGCTGATATTTTCCATTTTTCATTCACAATGACACGTTTTCTTAGAAGCTCTTGAACATATTATTTCTTTTGAAGTATAGGTCATCACATTCTTGTTACTTTGTGTGCCTAGTAATTTTTTAACATATGTGGACATTGTGGAAGATATATTGTAGAAACTTTAGATTTTGTTATCTTCTTTTGAAGAGTGTTGGTATTTGTTTAATTAACTTGACTGAGCCTGAACTATAAACTGTGTCTTCCCTGGAAGGGAAATATTTGACATCTATACCCAATTATTTCAACTTTCAGCTTCTATATTTTTTCTTAGTCAGCAATCAACCAATACTTTTAACAGAGTTTATTTGTAGATTTTTTGCACTTGTTTCCTCTGTAGCTCCCTTCTTTTAGGATATTACCCTTCCCAACACACACACACACACACACACACACACACACACTATGCAGTAGTTTAGCTAGCTCAGAACTGTATTTTCTTATACCTTAAGACAACAAAACTATAGTTTTCTACCACCCTGAGCTTTAGGGATTGGAACATGCCCTCTTTTAAAAAGCTGCTAACTCACAGATTTCACCAATGCACTTCCTGTCTTATAAGGATTGATCTTTCATTCAATTTCTGTTGGCTTGTGGTATTCTCTAATTCTTTAAAAATATTTTGTATATATTTTATTGTTATAGATAGAAGTGTTATATGTAGAAGCTACTTTGCCAATACTGGAAGCCTAAATTTATTTTGACTTTTAAAATCTTAACAAACTCTTTAAGAAGTTAGCTATAAATAAAAATAACATTGTATTGTGTTTTCTGTTTATGAGCTTTTTTGTATATATTTTCTTTTTTAGACATCAACTAAATATTTTTACTCTTCCCATTTTACAAATGAAGACATTGAAATTCAGAGTCACTATCTGTTCAAGTTCATGCATCTAATAAATAGAAGAATTGTCTTTTGCACTTAGTTCTGCTGATTCTAAGGCCTGTGTTTTTGTCACAATGTGAAGCCGACTCCAAAGCAAATCTCTGCCTATAGCTGAGCCATGGGTAGCTTTGATGACAGGTTTATAGGAAATTTGTGGTGGGGTGTGGCTGAATGGAGACTGGAGAGGGCAAGTCTCTGATTGCTGGGTATGCACCACTGAGCAAGTCTGCCAATTGCCGCTGATATTCAGCTTGTGGAATTCTCAGAATCTGCATATTTGTTCCCCAGCCATGAGCTAATTCCCTAAAGGCTGATGGGCCAATGCCTGATTACTATAGTTTCCCAAAACATCACACTAGGGGTCTCATCTGCATATTTAGATGCAGAGAAGGCTTAAATGTGGATGGGACTGGCAAGGGATGAACACCCTATCCTGGCTACAGAGATAGGCTCTGGACATACAGCCAAGCAGGTAGGCACAGAGCCCAGAGAGTTTGGCAATTTCACATGTACCAGGCCTGGCTGAGCACAAGTGTGTGGGGTATGCAGGTAGGAGGCACTTGGGGGACTCCATGGGCCAAATCTTGTGAAAATGAGCTCTAACCCAGAAAGGATCCCAGAAAGAGCAAGGCCTTTCCATGAAGATCCCACTGACAGCCATAGGGGGCCTGGGATGCCAGGCAGAGTCAGATGTGGGGCTTCCATTCAACTCATTGCTCAATGCCAGGCTCTTTGCCAGGTATATACTTTTTAAATTTTTGATTAAGCAGAAATACATCCCTGATGACTGAGCCAACTCAGCAAAGGGGCCTGCATAGAGGAGACACGTGGGAGTCTCCCCAGGGCTTGGGAGAACCAGACGGTATACAGTATTGGAGTCTCATCACAGACACATACAAAGTCTCCCGAAGTTTCTGTAGTAGGCATAGATCACTGAAGCCAACATATATGTTGGTTTTGAATGATTCTCTTACTCTCTGGCCTCCTGGCTTGCCCATGTCCCAGGAATTGATTTTCTGGCTTTTCGGGGTTATCGACAGCTGGAGAAAGCTTGGGCTACTCTTCTTCTTGACAGGCAGTGTCTGTGCAGAGCTGGATCACAGCTCTCAGAGGCTGCCAATCCGACTTGGAGGGGACTTGACGAATTCAGCATCCAGAGTGTGCCCCTAGCCAGCCTGTTCACGGAGGCTGGAGTTTACTCCAGAACAGCAATTCTGACAAATTGACAGAGCGATGGGAGATCGTTAGACTGCCAAGTGCCTCTGCAGGCAGGAGTGGGACACTAGGCCCATTCACCACCTTTCCGTAGAAGTCCGGGTGTAACATGACTGTCCAAACTGACCCACTGGGGCTGGTTGCCACATTATGCTGCACAGCTGGCCAGATGCACTGGACGCTGGATGTTGGAACTCCTGTGAGTGGTTCATCAGTGGGTGTCTGCTCCCACTAGGTCTTTTCTGCATGTACTCTGAAAGGCCCAGCGACCTTTACATATACCTTGTATTTTGTGTGCTGAGCTCATTCCTGATTTCATTTTCTCTCTGTTACTATGAAAACGTTCATATTCTCTTCGTTCCACTTTTCTCATCTACTTATTTTAAATTCAGTCTTATCTATTTTTACATTGAATGCATTTAGGTAATCCACCATAAATCCTTTCTTGAAAAAAAAGAAGAAGAAGAAGAAGGTATAAATAAATAGGCAAATAACCAAACAGAATCTCCTTGTGAAATAGACTTGAGTCCCACACAATGATCAGAATTTTCTCCATTTCTCTAGGTATCAGAGAAAACTACTAGTGAACTTTAAGCATAGGTTGATCTTCTTGAGTTCCTGCTGTGGTTCATTTTGGGGGATGGGAGCTAGTTTGTTTCAGCTCATGAAGAAGAAGCTTGTTTATAAGTTTTAAGGAATTTTTAAAGTTGTTTGATGGTGCTTTGATAACTTAACATCAGCCATGGTGGGAGTGATTTGTGCAAGAGCAGTTGTCAAATGTTACAAATTAAAGCCTTATTTATTTATTTGTTTACCAGCCTGCCACTGGGTAAAATGTGGACTTGTAGTAATAACATTGTCTTTTGAGACTTAACTTAATAGATTAAAATATTATAGATCAAAAGAGAGGGCGGTAAAATGCTGGCCAGTGGGACTTCAGTGAAGGTTAGGGCAGGAAGCTATAGTGACCTGCTTGATTAGCTTGTGCACCAATGTGGTCTTACTTGTCCCTGTGTCAGATTAGAACCAGCTGAAGCATCCACATGATCAAGTTACCTGCTATCTTTCTGTGATAGGGTGGGTGGGTGTTGTCTCCTCTCTTCTCTCTGGGCTTTCCAAGAGGCCTGGAGCTTACTCGGTCCAAAAAGGACCTGGCTGCTTCCAAGTGCCTCATGGAGAGAGATGAGGGGAATATAACCAGTTCTCCATAAGGACCAGAATGCTGATGGCAGCTTCAGTGAATGTCATGTATGATGCTGCCGAACAGATGTTACTGAGTGGTGTGCCTGCTGTTCAAATGACCCTGCTGTTATTCCAGGTGTGTGTGTGTGTGTGTGTGATTGTGCATGTGAGTGTGTGTGCAGGCAGAAGTCTCTCTGCAGTGTTGCCCTGACCTGTGGTCACCATGTACCACATGAGTCCTGAGCTCCTGATGGTTCGCTTTAAGTTCCCAGAGGGGATGTTATTTCATTGCTTCAGTATTAAACTTGGAAAAGGGAGCTCCATGCCCTGTGTGGCCTGACCTTTCCAACAGGCAGCTCTTTAGATTCACTTGTGTGACAACTTCTCCAGGAGCCCTGTCTCCCCCAGGAGGTCTAGGCAGGACCAGTTGTGAGATCTGCTTCACTGAGACCATGGCCCATTTCCTATTGAAGAATGAATGACATTTTTTTTTTCAAAGCAACAGTGTGTTCATTGGAGCAGGGGGATGGTCGGCCATGGAAGTAGAGGCGAAGGAGTCACAGAGGAGGATGTGGGCAGTGCCTGTAAGAGTAGTCCCAAGGGAATGGCCACTGGACTCAGAGGCTTAGTATACATCCCCTGAGGGCAGGAGCTGCCTTTCCTGTTGATAAGGAGTTCCCAATAAAGGATCGTTGATGGATTGTCAAGGCCACCTCTAATGTGGTCATGGATGCTATTCAACAAGCTCCTCTGACTCTGGTCTTTGCAGATTGCCCTCTGATTTTGACTAGACTTCTGTGTAGGTCTTCTGAAGGGAAAGGCTGAGTGGGACCAGCTGACAAGATTGTTCTTGTCCATGTGACAGTTTCATTTCTTATCAGAATTTTAAAATGAACACTATGATTTATCCTTCAAAATCTTGCTGGTTGAGAAGCTGTGAATCCACCTTCTAGAGCTTAATCAGCTCAGGGCCCCTGACAAGAGTGGGGTTTTGGACTAACCTGATCACATCAGACCCTGGAGTGTGGGGCAGCCTCCAGGATGCTGCTGCTCCCTGAGACCTCTCTGAGCTCTTCCACCCCTGCCCTGGTTACAGCCAAGGGTCAATATGGCTATGTCAGCGAGGGTCCAACGAGGAAGGAAATCACTCTATGCATTAAAAACAGAGGGAAATTCATGCAGAGAACTGCTTACATAGGTAAAAGAAAAGCTACAAAGCCAAACTGGGGACCACGAGACAACACCCCTTTCAACAAAGGAAGTTTCTTCCATCTGTAGGCTGGAGTGACACCTGGGGCTGTGGTCACCAGGTGGGAGCTGGAGTCATGGAGGTGACGTCACTGACTCCAGAGACACTTCCCTGTGCAGAGAGAGAAATACCCTGGCTTGTTCAGTTTTCATGCTCTTTTATTTCCCGCCAGTGCTTCCCATTGGCCAAGTGCAGCTGGAAGCCGCCAGCTCAGGCAGGTGCTGGGGAAATGTCAGCTTCAAGGCCAGCTGCCAACACAGCCCTATTGTAGGGATCAGAGCAAGTAAAGGCCCAGGGTCAGATCCTGCTGGCCCACGTTGCCTCTCTCTCACCAGAGATTGCTGGGGAATATATACATTCTAGATTAAATCAGTGTCACTCTGCACAATCCTTGAAAGATTAAGGAAACCCCTGGTGAGATAATAGGAAGTCTGGGTAGGAGCCAAGGATTACAGAACCAGAAAGCACTCCCTCGATGCTTAGGTCAATGGCTGGGAGATTTTGCATCTGAGGCCTTTTGGCTTTTTAGGAGCAACTTGGAGAACCTGGACGAATCTTGCCCCTAGCGCCTTCCCCCTGAGCTAGTGTCTTTATTATGCTGCTCCTAGCAGGATTATTGCCGTTTTCGACTTCTAATGGAATCCTTACTTTTAATTTTCTTTTTAAAGTAACAGTAATAGCACTTTTTTTTTCATTTTAACACACTTAAATGTTAAAGGACCTAGTTAGCATTTATTACATGCAATGTCTCTAACCTTCACAAAAATGCTATGGTGTAGATGCTAATTCCCCAATTCATAGATGATGATCTGAGACAAGTGAAATCATGAGTTCAAACCCGCATGGTTATTATAATGTGTTTGTGTATTTGTATCCTGTGTTCTGCCACACCAGGTTTTAAAGGTGTTCACATGACCTGTAGGAAATTGAATGGAAATTAAAACACAGGTCTGTGTTATCAGAATGCTAGACCACATAAATCCCAAAGAGTGGAGACTCCAGCTTTCCACTCCTTTGTCTGCATGCCTGACCATTTACTGAATAAATTTGAGGACTTTGTTTCAGGGGAGAACCACAGATCCTACAGCCAGAGGCCTTGACAAGATCAGACGCGAAATAATTCTCTTATTTTTAGTTGGAAAACTGAGACCTACTCAGGTGAAGGAACACATCCCAGATGGCAGGTGGTGCCTGTCATTAGTGTGGGACAGCTTCTAGTCGCAAATTGAATGGAATTCTTGGTTTGTCTCTATCCAGGCAAATGTACACTGTTTTGGGACCCAAATTTCCCCTTGGCATCCTGGCCAATCTGGTTTTGACCCATGAAGAAAGCATGGAAAGCAAGATGGAAATTTTTTCATGCAAAGCACCCACTTTGTCCTCGAGCCGGGTTTGCTTGTGCCTGCGGTGGCACACATCCCAGCTCACACTTCCTGTGTCTGCAGAATGTGCTTCCTTCTGGTGGTTGTGCTGGGAACATCTGATTTGCTCAGGATGAAGTCAGCAACTGAACCCATAGCAGAAGACTACCCACTGTTCTCGGACTCTTGGCTCTCTATTGACACAGCTTCCTAGACCCGTCCGTTCTAAAAGCAGAATGTCTTCACGTTATTCAGAGTAAAAGCCAGAGTTCTCACAACGATCTCGAAGGCTGTCCTAGAGATGCCTCTGCTCCATGTGTGGTCTGACCCCTGCCCCCACCTTTGTTCATTTCCCTCCAGCCACACCAGCCTCCTCACTGTACTGTGGGTGCACTTCTCTTTCTGTTCTTTGCTGGAAGGCTCTGCCCCAAGATATCTGCTTGGTTCTCTTCTCCGCTTCTTCCAGGACTGTATTCAAATACCACCTCTGAGAGTCCTTCCCCAAAGTCCCACTGAAATAGTCCCTTATCCACACCGTTCACTCTTTAGGCTTCTTTCCCCACTCTAGTTCTCTTCAGAGGCCCTATCACCCTCAAGCACATTCTATACTTATTTGTTTATTGCCTGTCAATACCCATTAGACTATAGGTCTTGAAGGGAAGATTAGGATATCAGCCATATCCCGAATGCCTACAGTAGTACCTGGCACACAGCAGACATTAAAAATAATTTGTAGAATACATGAATGAATGACTCCTCTTCTTTCTCTGAGCCTCATCATTTCTTGCTCACACTGTTCTAACAGCTTCCTAGCTGATTTCCCTGAATTGCTCACCCTAATTTTTCCATTACACAGCTGCCACAGTGATCTTTCTTCAATGCATATCTGATCCTGTCACTCTCTAAAAATATCAGTGGCTCCCTATTGCCCAACATGGCCTGGCTCCCTAGCTTCATCTCTTGCTTTTTCCTTTGTGGACTTAAAAAATAAGCTTCAACTTCTACTTTTCCACATTGTGGTTCCTCCTGTATCAGTTTTCTACTTGCTGCTGTGACAAATCACCACCAACTTAGTAGCTGGAGGAAATGTGTTTATTATCCTTCAGCTCCGGAGGTCAGAAGTCTGATGCAGGTCTCCCTGGGCTAAGACCTAGGTGCTGGCAGGGCTGTATTCCCACCCGGAAGCTCTAGGAGAGAATCTATGCCCTTGCCTTTTGTAGTTTCTCAGGGCTTCCTTCATTCCTCGACTTATGGCCATCTCCCTTCATCTTCAAAGCCAGAAACGTAGCATCTCTCTGACCTGGCTTCTGTCATCACATCTCCTTCTCTCTCTCCTTCGGCCTCCCTCTTACACCTTTAAGGACCCTTATTGGGCTCACCCAGAGTACCCGGGATCATCTCCCTGTTTTAAAGTCACTTGATTAGAACCTTGATTCCTCTTTGCCATGTAGCCAAACATATTCACAGGTTCTGGGACATTAACAGGACATGGACATCTTTGGGTGGGAAGCTTTTCCAGATTCCTTCCTTTTCTCTTTATTTAATGTGTCTGTATCCTATCCATTCACTGTGTCTATCCTTTAAAGTTCATCCTCCAGTTAAAAAGAACCTCACCCTTCATTTTACACCACTACCCCCACAACATCCCCTCTCCCCCCCCCCCCCCCGCAAAAAAAAACTTCTCTTAAGGCAAGTAACAGTTTTTATCTTGTATCACATATTTTAATGTCCATGTCTTATTGCTCAAATCAGAGTGTTAGTGCCTGGACGGCAGTAGCTGGGCACAATTCATCTCTGTAAACAGGAGGCTTCCATGTGTATGTAGGGCTTAATAAGAATCTATTGCTGAGCCATGAATGAAAGGAAAACTAAGCAAGAAAAGAAAAAAAAACATAAAATGTCAAGAAAGATAAAAGAAATGAGAAAAGATAAAGAGAGAGGGGAAAGAAGAATTTTTGTAGATAACACACTTTCTCTGTAGACAGGAAAAGGAGATGATGCTAAATCTTCAGGCTACACTGTATCTAATCTATAGTTATTTCTGGAGCAGTCAAATTTGTTTTGATTTCATGGCTCATGTGCCTTTTTGTGTATATCTTGGATGTTGTTGAAGTGATCTAGGCAAGGGCCTGGAATAATTGAGGCATTCAAATGTGTTCCCAAACTCTGGCTCCTTCTGCATTTACTGTCTCATAAATTGTACCACCAAGCAGAAGCCCAACACCTGGAAACCTTGAGTCCTCTATATCCAAGAGCTCCCTAAATGTCCAAGTAAAAGTCTTTACCCAACAGCTCCCTAAAGTTCCCAAGATCCAAACATGTTAAACATTCCTGAATTAAATTATGAGAAATAATAAGAAAACACATGATAAAGAACACAGGTTTGGCATCAGTTTCAAACCCAAGTCTTCACTTAGTAGCTCTATGGCTCTGGGCAAGTTACTTACCATTTCTGAATCTCAGATACGCCCTCTCTAAAAGGGAGCATGCATCATGACCTCCCAGGGTTGTCAAGAGGGTCCAAGGAAATTATATCTACACAAAGTGTCCACCCTGGCACCTGTAATAAGTGTTCAGAAGAGAATTCTTCTTTGAGTTTCTGCCAACAAATAAGGAAATGCTGCCATTGATGGGACAGCTGCTCAGGCCTGACAATAGAGTGAAACTGGGTCTCCGAATCATCTGCATTCCTGGGCGGCATTGATTCCATGCGGCAACCCCAACCCCAAAGGTACCAACATCCTCCAGCCTCTAAGGCACCGGCTGATGGATCAAAGGCAACACCTGAGAGAGCCGGGGCAGCTGTGGCTCAAAAGTGCCGTCACACTTGGCTAATGACAGTGGCCAAGGGCAAGACATGGAACTTAACCGGCTGAATCAGGTAAACAGATGAGCCCAGCCATGGATAACACAAGTTTCCTTTGCTGATGCTCAGCTCCTGCATCTTATCACCCTTAAGTCCCAGCCACCCTCTTGATGGCTGTCAGTGTTATTTCTCTCTCTACTGTAAGTGAAGGAGAATCAAACCCAAGCTAACAATGACTGTATTAACCAATTGATAACCACCCTCATCTTTGAAGTGTCAGGCACCATAGAAACATGGGGTTTTATTTTAACTGATCTCGGACCAGGTGTGCTCAGCCACCAAAAGCCTTATTTATTATCGTGATGAAAGCTGGATATGGGATGCAGTTGGGGAGGGGAAGACAGCCATCATTCCTTGATGCCTTTTTAAAGGCTTGTCTCATTTATACTGACGGGAGCCCAGGCCAGGAGTGGAGAAATTATCGAGCCCCTGACTTGAAAAAGTGAGGAACTGTCAGACGTAGTGTCTGGCAACAGAGCACATTTGAAGAAAAGAGATTTTATAAAGGGTTATGATGAATTGTAGCCACTCAAAGCTTCTCTTAATAGGGAAACGTATTACTCAGGGCTGGGTATGTGGTGACTTGTGTGCAATCACTTTCTCCTGGCTCTTTTACACCTCTGGGGCAATAGCTCTGCACATTCTCAGCCAGTATCGCTCGTTTATATTCTGGACAGGGTAACCTATGCGTATGTTTTGACCTACAGTCGTGGGCTTGCAGTTCTACGCTGGAAAGGTTCGTAGGCACAGAACCTTTGTGCCTACCTGACCTGCAAGGGGAAATGGCAGCCCTTGAGAACTAGGAGTGGAAAGCTGCTCCACGCTTTGCTATTTGGGGCATGTCTGAGGACACCTGCTTTGTTCATCCCACATCACTAAACCTCCCCTTTGCACAGGGTTTTTACTTGCAAAGTTGCTGGCTAATGAGCAGTTGCAATAGAAGCGTAGGCACTAGCAGAGTTTTTGGACATGTTCTCGGTGATGTAAGTGTGATGACTGGTGAGGGTTTTAAAGGATAAGTAGGCATTGATTAAGTTGTGGGGGTGAGGGTATTATATAGGTAGATGGTACTGCCTGTGCAAAGATATAGGCTACCCTCCATTCTCTCCGCCCCCTCATCTCTCCATAAAACTGTAGGGGGAACTCGAAGGAGTTCACAGTGGCTGGAATTTAAGGTGTTTGGGAAGGGATTGGTGGGAGATGTCGTAGGAAAGGCAAAAAGGGCCTTGATCCTAAGTTAGGGATGTGCTACCCTTTCAGAGAGGAGACACGGAAGCTTTTTGGATAGGTGACTTTCATGATCAGATGTCTATTTCAAGGAGAAAAGTCTGGTCACAGAGTTTTGGCCAGTGGGAGGTGCCTGGTGGAGGGTGAAGCGGTCAGCATCAGGTGCCAATATTGCCATCCAGACTGGGGACCAAGGCCATGTCCAGTTCTTGTTTTGTAGACAGAGGACTGGAGTAGTAGGCTGACTGTGAACCCAGGGACGCAAACACAGAATCCAACGCAGAAACCCGAGTATCTGCCTTCAGGGACGAGACAAGGGCAAGTTAGCAGACAGGGTGTCTACTAGTATGTCTCCAGCCCAATGGCGGTTGGTATTCTTCATGACTGTGGGGAAATACACGAGTGGATGATCCAGATCTGAAAAGCCATCATCCATCATAAAGTATGGCAAGTGCTTAAAAAAAGGGTTAGATGCTCTAGCCGGTTTTGCTCAGTGGATAGAGCGTCAGCCTGCAAACTGAAGGGTTCCGGGTTCGATTTTGGTCAAGGGCACATGCCCGGGTTGTGGGCTCAATCCCCAGTAGGGGGCGTGCAGGAGGCAGCCAATCAATGATTCTCTCATCATTGATGTTTCAATCTCTCTCTCCCTCTCCCTTCCTCTCTGAAATCAATAAAAATATATTTTTTAAAAAAGCTGAGAGGATTTGTTGCCAACAGGCTTGTTCAATAAGAAATGATAAGAGAACATCTTCAGACTGAAGATAAATGGCAACAGGTGAAAACTTGGATCTACAGGAAGGCTGAATTTGTGGGCAGATATAAAGAATTACCTCCCCTACCCCCTGTGTCTGGATGGCTTGAGTGTATGTCTCTGAAATATTCCTAAATGGGGAAAAGAAACAGTGTGTCATAAATTCAGACTTCTCTGGGGAAAGACAACATGCATATGTCTTGTGTCTATGTTTCACATACAATTTTCCAGTGGAGATCTTCCCCATGAAAACGGAGAAAGATTTGATACACAGTTAAGTCTGCAAAGATTCTTGGGGATTTTCTTTGATAGCATTCCAGAGCCCTAGTTCGTTTATGACTAGAAAGTCTAAATGGGCAACGTGCCAGTCTCACCTGCTCAAAACTCCCTTGTTAGACAGCAAAATCGAGTGGTGAAAGGATTAGAATGCAGTCTGGGAATTCATTACAGTTGGAGGAAGGCTCGGGACGTGTGTAAGTTCTATCTAAGCACACAGAGGTGCTGAGACATGGTGTGTCATTTAATACCAGTACCTGATTATATCATCATGTTAAGGGCCAGTTCAAGGATGCTCATGATTTTGGGAAGTGCCTCAAGGACTGCAATAAGTTGCTTATGATCAGATGACTTTTAGGTGCACTTATTGCATCAGAACATTCTGAATGATTTATCGATGTTGTATCATAATCTGGGGCTTATCTTAGGTCAGGTTCCCTAAGAAGCAGATCCTAAGTTAGGAATTTGAGTGTCCAAGATTTATTTTGCTCAGTGTTTGCAATTACATATTTTTCATGTTTTTACTTTAAAACTCTCCCTGTATTTACATCTTCCTTTTTAAAAAAATATAATCTGACAACTTTTGTCTTTTAGTTGAAGTGTTTTGTCCATTTATATTTAACTAGAGGCCCGGTGCATGAAATTCATGCACTAGGAGTGGGGGGGCCCTCAGCCCGGCCTGAGCCCTCTCGCAGTCCAGGAGCCCTCGGGGGATGTCCGCCTGCTTGCTGCTCCTTAGCACTACTATGGAGGTGGGAGAGGCTCCTGCCCCCACCGCTGCGCTCACCAGCCATGAGCCCGGCTTCTGGCTGAGCGTCTGCCCCCTGGTGGTCAGTGCGCATCATAGTGACTGGTCGTTCCACCATGATGGTCGTTTAGGCTTTTATTATATAGACTAGAGGCCTGGTGCATGAAATTTGTTTATGGGTAGGGTCCCTAGGCCTGGCTGGCAATCAGGGTCAATCTGTGGGGTGACCGGCAGGGCGATTGGGGGGGCCCTCACTTGCACCTGCCTTGGCTGGCCTGGTGCTGCCTGCTCACTGGCCCCCGCCCTGCCCCCACCCTTGCCTCTGGTTGCCTCCCTCTGCAGTTCGACCAGCGGGGTGATTGGGGGCACCCACCTTGGCTAGCCTGGTGCTGCCTGCTCGCCAGCCCCGCCCCCTGCTGCTGCTGCAGGCCGGGTCCTGTGGGCTGGGGGCAGCTCTTGCATTGTGTGTCTACCCCCTGGTGGTCAGTGCACGTCATAGCAACCGGTTGTTCCACTGGTCATTCCACCATTTGGTTGATTTGCATATTAGGGTTTTATTATATAGGACAAAATTACTGAAGTGTTTGTTTGGACCTGTCATTTGTAATTTGTTTTCTATTTGCTTTATTTGTTTTATAGGTTTTTTTCTCTTCTTTTCCTGTCTTATTTTGGTTAATTGTATTTTTCTAACATACTATTTCAATTCTTCTAATAGCTTTACTCAGTATGTATCCTTATCACAGTGTACTTAAAGTTGCTATTGTTTTACTCACATAAAATATAAAAACCATTTATAATAATTCTACTTATGACTACATATTTGTGCTATTCTGATCACTTATTTATTGATTTTTTTTTAGAGAGAGTTATTTATTGATTTTTTTTTAGAGAGAGAGAGGAAGGGAGGGGAGAGAGAGAGAGAGAGAGAGAGAGAGAGAGACTTATTCATGCATTCATTGGTTGATATTTGTATGTGCCCTGACCTGGGATCAAACCCACAACCTTGGTGTATTAGGACAATCTTCTAACCAACTGAGCTACCCAGCCTAGGGCCTTGGTCACTTATTTTAGTTACACATATAATGGACTCCATGATACAATGTTAACAATTGTTTTAAATAATCAGTTGTCTTTATAGAAATTAAGAAAAGAAAAAAGTATAATCTTTTCTATTTAGTCACATATTTAGCATTTTTGATGTTCTCCATTCCTTTCTCTACACCCAAAATTTTATCTGATGGCGTTTACCTACAGTCTGAGGGAGTTCTTTTTGTATTGCTTTTAGTGACGTTCTCTTGGCCACATAATCTCCTAGTTTTTGCTTATTTGAAACTGTATTTATTTCACCTTCATTTCTTTAAGCATGCTAGCTTTTAAAAACATACAAAACCTGTATTGAAGTACAATTTACTTATAATAATTCACCCATTTTTAGGCTGTGAAAAGGGCCACATGAAAAACTCATAGTGAACATCATATTTAATAGTGGAACATCATGTTTAATGGTGAAACATTAGATCAGGAAGAATGTAAAGATGTCTACGTTTGCTCTCATCCAACATTATACTGGAGACCCTAGTCAGTTTAGTAAGATGAGAGAAATAAATGATAGGTAGACATGAAAGGAAGATAGAAAACTGTGTTTATTTGCAAATAATATAATTTTGTACATAGAAAATTCTAAAACATGTCCAAAATCTAAAGATGAATGTGATCACAATGAGCAGTAGTGAGGGATGGAGAGCATGAAACATGGACGAAGGGAAAGCCCATAATAGGATGTGTTATTGTTTTGATTCTTCTGAGAAGTCTTACTGAATCAATCAAGAACCATCTACTCGGGAACAAAGGGAGGAACATGCATCCATCATTCTCATTCCCAATGGTTGAGGATTGCCCAAGAGGTGTTAACTCTCCTCTATTTCTGGTTTATGCCAAGTTGGTTCCCATGAGCTTTAGAACACGGTGGGCAGGAAGTGACAGGGACAAGGTGCTCAGGTTAGACCTGGGGGAAGCTAGTTGATAAAGCAGTTTCTAGAAATAGAGGTGAGTCCCAGAGCATCTGAAGTGCTGCATAGGAGGTATCAAGTTTAGTACATTTGTTCACTGCATATCCAGGCACATAGTTGAGGGCAGATAGAAGCAGCTGCTGGCTCAGACTGAAGTTCCCCTAGTAAAAATTCATAAGTGTGACAGACCATAAGAAGCCAGGCAATGGGAACCCCTAAATCCAAAATAACTTTCTCCTCCTATTCCTTACTCAAGTCAGAGAGTCATGAATCAAGGACAACAACCTCATCAACCCAGGGTTACCTCCGTGGGATGAGAGCAACACAGTTAACCTAACTGACTAGGCATGTCCGCATATACACAAGTACTGGAGCCTTTAAAGATAACTCAAGTATTTCTAGCGGGTCAATGGAGAATTTACCAAAAAAACCCAAAAATTTAGATATAGATTGTGATCCTTGTTCTACTAGGCAATTAAACACTTTGTCCTATTATAAAAATAACATAGTTATAGATAATTTCAAATATGCAAAAAAGTGGGGGAAAATTCAACCATAATTCATCAGCTGGACATTAAAATTGAATGTTGAAAGATTTATTTTTCAAAACAGAGAGGAGAAGAAAGAACATTTTTTAGAAGAAAAAGGCACGGGGTTATAAAAGAGTACGAGACACTAAGGAAATGGGCTATTTAATGGAATATATGGTCAGTGAAGGAGAGAGAAAGGCAGTTGTTGAGTTACAAAAAAGCTAGTTTGGGATCAGATTGGTTAGGGCCTTGATTTCATGCTGAGTCATTTGGCCTTTATCTCATAAATGATGGGGAGTCATTGAAGGTCTTAGAGCAGGGGCTGTTGATGGATACCAGTCCCATCCTTCAAGATAGAAACACTAAATCTCCCTATGGGTGACTGAATAAAAGTCAGCCTCTTCCAAGCACTTGTCCCACCTGCCCCTCCAGAACCACGTGATTATTCCTTTGTCTCCCTCACTGTTTTCTCTCCTCAAATCCATGTTCTTCTCAATTCTCTCAGGAACTTTTTGTAGCACTTTGATTCTTTGGACACATTGGGATGCCCTTTTCTTATTCAATGACTTCAGTTTCCTGCCTAGCTATCAGTTGCTAGATTTTAGCATTATCTGCAGGTTGAAATAACAAATACTTCCTCCCCAAGTCTCATCACCATAGACTCCTCCCCAGTTTCTTCATGCCTGTAGCAATCCCAGCCAGAAAGCAGTGACGGTGTGAGGAAGGGCTAGAGAATGGCAGAATTGAATAATTGGGACAGACTGTATGACCCTCAAAACCTAACCTTTACAGAAAACATTTGCTTATATCTGCTCTAGATCAACATAAATGAATGGTTATCAGGCAGTTCATGAAAAGAAACGAATATGTAGGCACATTCTTGAAATGTTTTAAAATTTTAAGTAAAGAAAAGGTAATGCCCCAAATATTTATGCAAAAAGGAATAAATTCCAAAGTATTGGCCGTCCCAATACTTTGTCTTATAACAATAGAGAAACATCTATATAGTGTTGGAAGAAAAGTGTGTGGCCTAGCCAAGTTATGAGTCTTGTACAAAAGGCTCTAAGTGTAACCATGGACTTGCTATATTTGAGGAATAGAAAGAAAGTATGTGTGCTGTGGTGTAGTAAGCTTAAGGGAGAGTGGGTCCAGGTGCGGTTGGAGAGGAACATGGGAAGAGATTCTAGCCTCACTGACTACTGTAATAAGCGTGGATTCAAAGTTCAATGGTAATTCCTTAGGGGCATTAACCATGGCAGTGAAAGGATCAGATCATTCATGGCAGGGAAAGGTCACTCTGGCTATTTACTGTATGGAGAGAAGGTGCCTGGGACAAAATTGAATATACGGTCAATTAGGAGCTTACTGCAGTTGTACAAGTAAGAGATAGTGGAAGCTTCAATCAAGATTGTAACAGTTGGGATCAAAAAAGAAAACAGATTTGGGGTATATTTTGAAGGTAGAGGAATATAGATTCGCTTCTAGATTAGATGTTGTGTAGGGCGGCAAATAAAGGAATCAGGATATCTTTAGGATTCTGTCTTGAGCAATTAGGTAGAGAAGCATGTTTTGTAGAGGGAATCAAGAATGTTGTGTATGCCATGTTAATTTAAAATTTTAAAAGTCTATTTAAGACCTAAATGGACGTGTTGAGTATTTATTTATTACTGTATTTATCATGATAGTTGCTACATGGTAAGCTTTTGTTGTCTGCTACTTATTCTATAGTTAAAATAATTTTGTCTGCAAGTTACCAAATCTCAACTTGCTTAAAACGTAAGAATAATTTATAAAATTGATATAATAAGAAAACTCTAGGCAAGATGGTTTTAACATTGGTTAATTCAGTGGCTCAAGAAATCAAGGACCCGGTTCTTTCCTCCTCCTCCTCCTCCTCCTCCTCCTCCTCCTCCTCCTCCTCCTCCTCCTCCTCCTCCTCCTCCTCCTCACAGTACTCTTTTCAATATATCAGATAATCCTTCTGATTATGACAACTAAATGATAAGCTCTAGTGGAGGAAGAACTGTTTTTACTCATCTATCTCCTTTTTTACTTCGTGAGCTTTTTATTTTGAAAAAGTTCAAGCATATAGGAAAATAGAGAGAATAGCTTTTCTGGCCAAACCATTGAAATGAAGTTGCAGATATAATGACTTTTTGTCCTAAATACTTCAGCATGCATCTCCTAAGGATAAGGAAAATATCCTATATAAGGACAGTACAATCATCAGACTTAAGGAGATTAAAAATAATTTCATAATATAATTTCAAATTCAATGCATATTCAAATCTCCAATGGTCCCTAAATGCCCTTTATATTTTTAAATCTTGGATCCAGTGATTATGTGCCCATTGTATTTGTTTATGAGTCTTTAGTCATTTAATCAAGAACAGTTCCCTACCTTTTTTATTTTTGAAGGGTTCAGGCTTTGTAATAAGCATCACATTCTGTATTTATCTGATTGTTTCTTTATGGTATCATCTAATTTTTTTCTCTGTTCACTGTATATCCAGATATAAGGGCTAGTGCCTTGGGTAGATTTAGGTTATTTTTGGCAAGATAACTTCATGGGTGATTCTGTGTACTACAGTATATCAAGGACAATGTCAGGATATACTGCTATTGATGGTGTTAAGTTCGATGGCCCGTTTAAGGTGATGGTAGGCATATTCCTCTATTACAAAGGTATATATTCCCTTCAGAAACTAATCTGGGAGGAGGAGATGACACTTTGCCATCATGTGCTTCCTCAGCTAATGATTTTAGTATCCATTGATGATACTTACTTAAACTTGAACTGATTATTACATTAGGGTATAAAGTAGCAATATTCTAATTCTATCCTTTCACATTTATTAGTTTATATTTTTTCTGTAAATAAAAGGATCCTTTTATTTAAATGTTACTGTGGATTCATGCATTTATTTTTAATTCAATATGTTATTACCAATTACAGTGATTACTCTTTTTGATGCTTAAATTATCTTGAATTTTGCCAACTGGAACTCCTTCACTTGTCGCCTCTGTGCTTTTAACATTATCCCTTTAGTGCTTTTTTTGTCCCAGAGGTAGATTAGCCACTTCTACAAGGAGCTGCTGTCCCCTTAGGTAGGGACTGGGATTTAGAAACCAAGATATGTTTTTGGGTATGTTTATTGATGGTGACTTATTATTCCTTCCATCTTCTTTTAATAGAAAGAGCTACAGTATATATATCCCACACATAAATATATAATCTATATCATCATAAATTTATATTCATATTTCCAATTCAAATATAACATTAGATCTTATTTTACACTGTGCTTGCATTTTTCCTTTAAAGTAACATATTGGTTTATAAAAATAATAATAATTAGGTATATGTATAAACAATGCACATAAAATAACTTAAAATTATAATACCAATATCACTATAATTAAAAAAAGCCTTACCAAATAAAATTTAAGATTTCTTTGTGGTTGCATGGTATAATGATTGTGGTTATGTTATTAGTATAATATAGAGTATCCAGCTGTGTTCAGGTATTTTGTCTATCTTATTTAGGAGCAAAGAAACCCTTCCTAGAATTTCTGGGGTGACCTCTTTCTAAGTGTCACTGGCAAGGAAATAAGATTTCCAAGATTGCCCTTGACTAATCAGGATTTATTTCTGAGTCTTTTGGAGGAGAGATAGAGACGTGGACAAAATCTGGGCTCTTTAGCAAAAAAAGGGAGCAGGGCTATTTGGCATCATCTCTGCTTGTTAACAACTATTATTAGGGCAATTGTTCCTGATTTCTAGGCTGCTTCCCTAAATACACATAGGTTCCACGCTACACCTTTTACATTAATATTCAGAAAATACAAATCCCAATTATTGACATGGCTATGGTGAAGATGATATTTTCATATGTTGCTGATGAATGTGTCAATGGGAATTTCCATTGCGGAAATTAGTTTGACAAGATATAAAGAACTGTGTTTATATGGTTTGACTCCTTTGAACCTGTCCTGTGTTAATAACCCAAATAATTCAAATTTAAATGTCTGTGTAGTGAAATGTTTAATCAAATCACAATGCAGTTGCTTAATGGAAGCGTGGTTCCATCAAAAATGATAATTATGAACACCATGCGGTAACCACATAACTGGAAGAGTTTTTATAAAGTGAAGTGGAAAAACCCAGAATATAAAAGTATGCTTATGCAATAACTAATTTAAAATTTATGTCTGCACATGGGCAGAGGCTAGACAAGAACATGGAAAAAGGAACTCAGTTTCATGGGGATGAGTAGATGGTGGACTGTAGGCAAATTTCTAATTTTACTTAGAATTGTGTTAATGTGTTTCAACTAAAACAACTAAAAACAAAGGCAAATTGAGGAGACATTTTTCGCCTACGTGCTAAAGTCAGCCAGAGATTTATCTATGCTTGTAAGCAGATATAAAGCTTATTTTTAAGAAAATTCGATTGTATCTGCAAGCTTTCATAGCTTACCCTGCCCCTTCATCTGGGAAAGTAGAAGTCAGATCCACAGCTTGTCAGCTGTGCCACTGGAATGTCTCATATCAAAAGCTGATGGAATTTGCTTCGTTCAGCCACACAGAGGAACTGCACCCTCAGTGCTGCCAGAAAGCTCAGTCTGGAATTGATTGCTATAGTTCTTTCAGAGTGCAGTTGAATTGATTGCTTTTTGAGAAATTCTCTAAGGGATTTGCTGACCACGTGCCTACTGGGCTGTGTCCCTGGCTGGAGCAGAACATGATGAAGGAAGATCCTAGGGCTCATCTAGTGGAAGGGTCCTTTGGGAGAAATGCAGTGCCAAGAACTGAAATTGGGAACTTGGAAATTTGATAAAGAGAAGAAGCTGGAAGTAACCATTTGGTCATCCAAAACTAAATGGACAAGTGGTGGAAACACGAAACTTAGCAGAAAATGTGATTCTCTAAGTGTATGTGAGGACATTTCTTTTGTGTAGACGCTGGTCAGAGCAGGGTTAGCCTCTAAAAGGTTCTAAATAATAACAGAAGCCCATTCCTGCATTTTTCTGGGCTCTGTTCTTACATGCATGCTTGTAGATTGTATTGGCTTTGCTCATTTTAGAATTGCCTTCACAGAGTAGCAATGTTGTTTTTCCCCCCTTTGGTTTAATAAAGAATCTCTACAAGAAATAGCTGTGTGAAGACTGTTGTTTTATCTCCTGTAAAGCCACTTTGAAGACATCATCTGTTGTTTTACTCAACATCTAAGTGATGAATTCTTTTTACAGTTATGTGATAAATGCTTTTTTAAAATTCTTTTTAGAATACAGTGGCAGGAAAATATTCTCTCTTCTCATGAATTGGTTATGAGTTATTTTTTATCCTTTGGTGACAACTTTGAAACTAGTTTTACTTCTCTTTTTGCTTTGAGTGCCAGGAAGCTCATAACTAAATATAATGAAATTTGATACTTTTTTTTGTTGTTGTTAATCCTCACCCTTCCATTGATTTTTAGAGAGAGTGGAAGGGAGGGGGAGAGATCAAGAGAGAAACATTGATATGAGAGAGACACATCGATTGGTTGCCCCCCGCATGCTCCCTGACCAGGGCCAGATGGAGCCTGCAACTGAGATACATGCCCTTGACTGGAATAGAACCCGGGATCCTTCAGTCCGAGGGCTGATGCTCTATCCACTGAGCCAAACCGGCTAGGGCAATTTAATACTTTCTTATAGTTGATGTCAGGCATACTTATCTTATTTTCTTAGAAATATTCTGATTTTGTTATCTCATATATATTTTGACTGTGCAATTTATTTAAGTGTTCTTTGAGTCAGTTTAAATTTAGAAACGGAAACAAGATTATCTGTAAGGAAATATCCAATGAGAAAGTTGAAGGCAGCAGTTTATATTGGAAAGAAGAGTGGCTTGGGTATCATATGGACCTGAGTTTCACTTCTTGCTCCGCTGCTTGTTGCCCTTGTGAGTCTGGGCATATTGCTGACCTTGATTAACACTCAATGTACACATTTGCAAAGTGGAGCTAATTGGTCAGATAAATTTATATGCAATAAATTTGCTGTGTGGATTTAAGGAGGTTGTTCTCTCTCCCTATGAACAAGCCCCATTGTTTTTGCCTGGGAAAGAAAAGACTGAAAGGAGATACAAAAGGCTTTCATGAAATATAGGAAGGGGATCATGTTCCCAAAGGACAAGCAAAGATAGGACTAGTAGATGACTGTAACAAGAAGGCAGATTTTCATTCCAGAAAATAAAGCAATTTTTTAACTATTAGATCGTCCTAACCAGGGGTCCTCAAACTTTTTAAACAGGGGCCAGTTCACTGTCCCTCAGACCGTTGGAGGGCCAGACTATAGTTTAAAAAAAAACTATGAACAAATTCCTATGCACACGGCACATATCTTATTTTGAAGTAAAAAAACAAAACGGGAACAAATACAATATTTGTATTTGCATGTGGCCCGCGGGCTGTAGTTTGAGGACCCCTGATCCTAACAATGGAATGAGGTTCTTGTTACTGAAGGGGAGGGCAGAATCTAGAGGAGCCTGAGGCAAAATTCGGACACTGGATGCAACATTGTCCAAGCGCAATATGAAGTTCTGCTCAGCCTTGTGTGACCTCATACCATCCTTAACCTCCTCAAACTTGTTCTTAGCAACCAAACCCATCACATCAGACCGCAGTCTGACCACCAGGTGTGCCAAAAACCTTAGAAAGTAAGTTCATGGTTCTAAGGGTCATTTTTCATTTTTACAGTTGCCTTTATCTGATAACCTGCAGGCACTGTAGAACCCATGAGAGACCCTAATCAAATATAAGGAACCTAGAGTTAGAGGCGAAACTTTCTTATTAAACTCACTAGAACATCTATAAGTAAAGTATTTGTAAGTAAATTGCTTTCTGATGAAAGTGGCACCCTTGGCACACTTTTTTGCATTACTTTTCAGATATTTGATTCAAAATTTGAGGGTAAATTTTTACCCCCTCCTTTACTGAGGTCTACCATGTCAGGCCAATAACCAAGACTTATCTAATCTTATTTGAAATGTTTTCATACCCACCTTTTCTTTCCTAGCTTAGCCCAGTGGAAAGATGTAGGCATTGGGACCACACATTCCTTGCTTCAAACTTCAATTCTAACCCTTTCTAACTGGATGACCTTGCACAAACTATTTAACCTCCATGAGCCTTTGTTGAGTCATCTGTAAAATGGGCTTACTTACAGGGTTATTATAAGTATTTTTAAACAATGGATGCACTTCACCTGGTATAGAGGTGAATTTGTGATATTTGCTCAATAAATCTTAGTTCTCTTTTTTTTCTCTTACATTCTCCGAAGGTTTCTCTGATTACATTAGAACAGAATTCTTATATCCTTTATCTAGCAATCAATTACAGATTGTCCTAAAATATTTCATAGAAGAATTTTATTGATTTTATAACTCTTCTCTCCAACTAACCTGTAAGCCCTATTCTTTCTTTCTTTCTTTCTTTCTTTCTTTCTTTCTTTCTTTCTTTCTTTCTTTCTTTCTTTCTTCATTCATTTACTTAGTACTCACTTATTTAAAAGTGACCAATTACTAATTGATACTTTATATGGTTATGGGAATTCTATTCTTAAGGATTGTACTTCCTGGCACCTGGCACATATGCTCACAGATGTAGAATGAATGACTGAATGACGGAGTACTTTAAGAATCACAATTTAATCCCTTGGTTTAAGGTAAAATGGTTAGAAACAGAGAAAGACTGGAAAGAAAAGAGATTAGGTGATTATCACAATAGATAAAACCAGTATCTGAAGTAGGGGAGTGAAAGTAGAGAGAGAAAACCTGGGAGACAATTAGGCAGGATATAAAGACTGGATAGGAGAGTGGTCTGGAGGTAAGACTCACGAGGAATTATCCAGTGACTGCCTATCAGGAGTTAGAATGGAAGGAATAATCAAATGTAAAATCAATATTTTGAGTGTTATGGTCTGCAGATACCTTTAAAATGCATCGGGGATTACAAACTGGAAAACGTTTGGGAGGAAAGATGAGTTAAGTTCTAAATGTGTTCAGTTTAAGGCGTTGGTGGGTCATTCAAGGAGAGATATAGAAGTATTAGTGAGAAATCTGGGACAAACCAGGAGATGAGAATGTAACCGGAACTTTTCCTGGAAAGACCATGTAGAGAAGGGAGTTTCAGATAGAGGGTTAAAAGCGCTAGCACCCATTACCCTGCTGTAAGTAGCATGATAAGGGGGATATTGTGTGTAGGGGGGAGGACAGGAGCTGAAACGGGATCTGTAAGGCAGGATCAGGTCATAAAGAACCATGTCTGATGAAGGGTTCCAGAATATGTCCTGTGGGTGCCGAAAGCCACTCAGCATGCACATGGTCAGATCATCAGATCAGGAAATACAGGATGACACAGGCCCCAAGACTTGAGTTGAAATTGTTATTTTTCAAATGAGCTTTTCTGGATTCTGATACTTGAGTTCCCACCATTAAGACAAGTTCCTTCCTGTTATTAGTCTTAAGTGTTCTGCTCTGAATAAAATGCTCCTTTTCTTCCTCTACCTCTTCTACTCCTCCTTCATCTTCTTCAATGAGAGGAAGATGATGACCTTCCTTACTCTAAAGCAGCGGGCGCCAACCTTTCGGACCTCACGGACCACCAGTGGTCCATGGACCACTGGTTGGCGACCGCTGCTCTAAAGACCTCAGCCAAACTCCAGCTCTGGCTTCTGAAGGAGGGGGATCATTTTTCAAAGTCATCTAGGGGAGATTCTACATAAGTGGTGTGGCCAGCAGAGTAAAGCTACTCTGGACACTGTCTTCTTAGCATTTATGAGGGAAGGAGTGGAGGATTTCTGTAGAAACAGACAGTCATGGATTTTTCTTCAGACAAGAATTCTCTGGCACAGACTCTGGAGTTTCCGTTTCCTAGGGACGCCTCCTCTTCGACGGTGGTCACACCTGATCTAATGACCCGTAATGAGAAGCAGTGCGACATTGCCATCTTCGATCTTTGACCTGCACCTGAATGTGTTCCCAGCAGAAAGGAAACTCGGGAAATCCAAACAGGAAGGATTCTATTGTCAGGCCAACGTGCCCACAATTGCTGGGCTCCGAATGCCTTATTGGCATTCCTATTCACGTCCAACCCCAGCGTAATTAATCACTGATGCATTTGCTATCCCAGGCTACAAAGATATGTCTTGAAGCCTTTTCAAGTTTCTTCCAAGCTTCTTGCCTTGGCATTTTCCCAAGCTGCTTCTTGAAGAACAGCAAGCTGGTATTTGGAGCATATGGCGATGGTCTGTTTGTGTGTTCATTAAATCAAGATACCAATAAAGAGAAAGCAGAAAGCTCTCTGTCCTTTAAATGAAATTGTCAACCCAGATATCTGCTGTCTTTCCCAGACCCTGCCCTGAAATGCCTGGCAAGTGGGGCTGTGTTATAATGACAAATTAATTCATATCAGACTTTGATCACAGCCAGGAAAATTTTTTGACATCAGTTTTCAAGAGTTGCATTTCAAAAATCAGAATTCATTTTAGTGCCTACAGTTCCTAACAACACCAGCCGAGAACTCTTGCCTTATGTGTAGCGTCTACCTCTAAGATGAGGCCGGGATGGGGACATTTTAGGGCTCTCACAGATGTGAGCCTTAGGAAGGCAATGTTGGCGGCTTCTTGGTGTGCATGGTCTGAACCCAACAGAAGGGGGCTGTCTTGCTGACTGGAGGTCTATGCACACACAGTGCTGGGATTGCCTCTCTCACCCTCATTTTGCCTTGCTCTGTCCTCCTGCCATGTAACGTGTCAAAAGCAAATGAAAATTGAGAGGATTCGGCTGAAAATAGAATTGAATTCTATTAGTCAGCCTAATAGTGAAGGTGCATTTGGAAATACAGTGCAGTATAGCTAATGTTTACCACTTGACTACTCATGCCCCAGGCTCGAAATGCATAATGATGCAAATTAAAACCCAGCAAATGGAGGAGCTGGAATCTCAAAGATAACCATACCTAACACGGCTACGACAGAACATCTGCTCTTTAATTAATCTTACGTAAAGACTGAAGTGCGGCATTAAGATGCACAGTGTTTATGACAACTGTGTTTTTGTGGTTAACATGCTCCTGGACTCCCTCGTGGAATTGTTGCCGCTTTGTAACCCACACAAAGCCCAGCTGAACAAGCCCCATCAGCCAGGAAGGAAAATATGGGCAGGAAGGGTACTGAGAAGAGAATATGATAATTTCAGAATATAAATCAGGCCAGGCACCAGACGTAACTTTCATTTCTTACTTGTGGAGTTGGACTGGGTGGTAGAAATATAATCAGAATATTTCATTCTTTTAATATGGGAACTCAATTATGTGTATGTTTGCGTATTTATATACATATATACATGTACATAGACACATACATATAATATTATATATCACATTTTATATTTTATGAAGAACTTTTGCATGTAGCACAGTGGTTAAAGTCATAGGCTTTGGGGCCAGATTATTTGAATCTTGCCACTATTTCCTAATCTACCATATTGGGAAAGTCCCTTATCATCTCTGTGCCTCAGTTTCCTCATCTGTATAAAAGGCCTAATAATTCCATTTTTAGAAGGTTTTTATGAGGATTACATTATTATCATTATAATTACCATTTGCAGTGTATTTACCTTGTACTGGCATAAATGTAGTACTTCATTTACATGAATTAACTCCTTTAATCTTCCCAATACCCTCATAGTTAATAAGCTAATATGTGCAAGACTCTTAAAACCGTGATTGATACATTTCAGAATATGCAGTAAATGATAGCAATGATAATTACCATTGTTTTGTATGTCATGTATAACATATATTATTATTTACTCCTCACCACTGCCCTGTGAGAAGGGGGCTGTTGGTTTCCCCTCTTGATAGTTGCAGCTGAAGCTCAGAAAGATGAATTCAGGTGCCCAAAGCTAGACGTTTGGAGAGCGACAGAACAAGGATTCTAGCCCCAAATCACCGGGCTTCAAATGTGCGTTAAGTCCCTTCTTATTCTAAAATTGGGGTGAAGGGTGATTGTAAACATTGGAGGGGTGGAAAAGAGGAGTGTGGTTTGAGACTCATTGTAATGAGTGTTTGTTCACATCAGTGCAACCAAATCAAAGCGTGCTCGGCGCTGAAGGAAAATGGAGGTTATCTCCGATGTCAGACCACTTCCCTGGGAACGTTACTGTTTGGGACACTGGCCATTTTATACATTTCAATATTCATTTTTGCCCCACCGCTCTTTGGAATTCCTGTGATACTCATTCACCAAGCCTGATGGTAATATTACGGAAACGACGAGGCATCAAGATCTTCATTTTGCTCTGACATGGAATCTATTCCTGTTTCATGTACAGGTTGGCTGCTGTTTTCCAGCAGATGCTTTAAGGTTGACACGTATAAAATTCACACACTGTTTAGAATGCAGTGGAGGGGGAAAGGAGCACCACAAAGACAGAAAAAGAGGAAGAGACACATGAGACGCTTATGCTTTTTCCTTGACACTGAAATGGAATCCTTACGTGTGAGACTTGCAGAGCCCTGACAGCAGACTCTCCTGTTTGCTGGGGGAGGTCGTTTACTGGTGTTATTTCCCCATGGAGAGTAAGAGTCTTTCAGAGAGGAGCGCACGAAGCTAATCACAGGCAAACAAAGGAGAAGAAGGCAATCCGTATTCCCATCCACCTTGTTCCTTCCACTGGAGGGGGCTCTCTCTACCCCTTCTCTTAGGATGTGAAAACAAACCAGATGGGTGTGCTATCTCCACCGTTTGGCCTTTAGCAGAGTCTCTGGAACAAAGCAGGGCAGCATGGCTTCCTGAAGACTTGCTGGGAGGGTAGGGAGGGGAGGATGGGGGGAAAGAAAGAGAGAGAGAGAGGCTGGATGGAATCTTGAATAAAAATGATAGGTTATGCTTTAGGCCGAATAAAAATAAGCTATCTGAAGAATATATAGAAGTGGCATGCATGCTGCTTCTTGAAAGAGTCATTTTTATTTGTCCATCTATGTGTAAAGGAGAAAGGAAGATAAATTGAAAGGGAAGTGCCATTTCTGTAATGTTCGCTCTGGCAAAGGGTTTGCAAACAATATAAAAATAGCGGCTCTTCCAAAATGATGGCTTTGCTTGAAGTTTATCCACCTCTCTCCCCAGGTCTTGCCACCCCTGCCCCTTCCCTCACCAAATATATATATATATATTTTTTTTCAAAGCTAGCATTTCCCTCACCAAAAAATATGTTCAAAGGTAGCATAGTCACGGTGGAGAAAAGACAGTGATCTTTTGTATGTTATTATAATTAACCGGGCCTGTTTCATCATCAGATTATAGAATGAGGTGCAGTGTTAAAAAACAAACACAAGACAAAAAACGGACTCAAGGAAGAAACCAGGAGAAATGACCACTTTAATTGCATGTTTGTTCTCTCTTCGCTTTCCCAAATTGGTTTCGTTTCCTCTGAGTGGGGTAAGTGCCAGGGTATTCATATGAGCAGGGGGCCAGGGTGGTTTTTTAACATTTACCAGCATTTGAATTACCTCCGGATGGTTTGGCGGCCTCTAAATTTATACCCTTGAAGGCACAGCAACAAGCCTTGCTCTCCTATGGAAGAGACTTGAAAGCATGCCAGGACAGGACCTCCGTCCTCCCTTCTCAGAGTCCTGGCACGCAGAATCCCACAAGAAAACAAAAGGCATTTGTGAGGAGCCGTCCAGGAAGAAAGATTAACAATATAAACCGAGGGGGGTGGAAGAGAAAGAAAAGAAAAAGCCCTTTAAGATGGTTTTGTGCTTATTTTCATAGAACTTGCACAGTCTCTGAATATCCTCTAATCAAAACCAAATGCTTGTTGCTGTACAGCAGCCTCTCTTTGTTCACTGGTAATGCCCACTCTGCTCCGGCGGGGGGTGGGGCCGGGTCTGGCCGGCTTATCTTTCCACCAGGAATAAACAGCGTCCTCAAGGTTAGGGCCTACAGCTGACTTGAAAAACCCTAGGAAAAACGCCCATTGGAATCTGGACCTGGCGCTCCATCACCCCAAAGGCCTGATGAAAAACTTGAAGATTTCTTTTTTTTTATTCCTCTTGATCCTGAAATATGTCAAGGAACAGGAATAGAAAAAGGATCTACTTCTTTTTCCCCCCTCCATCTCTGTCTCTCATTCGCTCTGTGGGTCCATCTGTTCACTTCTATCTGGGGGCTTTTCTCCTCCTTTCTCAGCTCTTCCCCTGTCATCATTCCTCCATCCATTTCTGCCCCTCAGTCAGTCTCTGACTCAGATCAGAAATTCCATAAGCTTTCAACTTGATTGGCTAATGTTGTCTGACCTTGACTTTATGTGGGCTGGAAGGATTTCAGTCTTGGTTTTATCAGGATTAGCTTTTTTATCTGCACAAATGTACCCGAGCAAGTAACTCTGTCTTCTTGTCTTTCACCTTTGACTTGCTGGTTTCTCCTCTAACTTTTCAAACAATGTGGAAGCAGAAAGAAAACAAAACAATGGTTGTGATGGTTATGGTGATATGACTTTTAGTACAGGGCAGAAGAGATGGAGCCATAATCTAGTGCTGGGCTCGGGAATCCATGTATTTGGGTCACACTAGGTGATGTTATTGAGGGAGTCAGCAGTGTGTTTTGCTTTTAAAGCCAGACCGTTCCTTTCCTCTGCTTATGGGTGTCCAAGGCATCCTGCCTGGGGGAATGGGAAGGAAGAAGACGACCACAGAAGCCCAAACACACAGGATCTGCACCTTTTCATGTCGCCCCAGCTCCTTGCAACATAAATTGACTTTGCAAGATTGGCTCTGAAAATGAATACCCAGGACATCATTCTGTGTTACTTTCCTGTGAAATTACTTTTCTGAATGAAAATATTGAATTGCTTTGAAAGCAAGTAGTATAATATCTCTGGAAATGAAAATCCTGTGGAAATCACAAAGGGGAGAAGACTGGAGGATATGAAAGCTTTATATCTCTAAATGTTAGTCAGGCCCAGGATTTTTTTTTCCTTGACAACAATCATAACTGCTCTTTCTGATGTTGATACACTGGGCACTGGAATCTCCTAGATGCTTCTATTACAGATTTATGTTTTATCTACAGTAAACAGCCAATATCATTATCTTAATTTACTACGGCATTTGTATGCACTCGGCGCTTTTCGTAGTCTTACTCGCCTAGCAAGTCCGACCTGCGGAATTTTCCTTGTCTCAAGGGGAACATATTGACTTACCGCCAGGCTTCTGGCCGTCACAGACAGAGCTGCGGCTGAACTGACAGATGATCAGGACAGGTGCTTCCTAGGAGCTAGAAGGGTGGACCACGGGCCTTTCACACTGCATCAGCTACCTGGTTGCTCACCTTCATCCTCAGGGTATCTTGAGAAGGACGGCTCCACCATCCTTGGCTCATCGACAGCTTCCCCAACTGCAGGGGGAATTTCTTGCAAATAAAAGTGCTCTCTCTCAAGACATGTTCCCTTCTCCATCTTCTCCTTCAATCTAGTCCAGGGGTGGGCAAACTTTTTGACTCGAGGGCCACAGTGGGTTTTTAAACTGGACCGGAGGGCCGGATGGAGTGTTTGTGTGAACTAATATAAATTCAAAGTAAACATCATTACATAAAAGGGTACGGTCTTTTTTTTTTTTTTAGTTTTATTCATTTCAAACGGGCCGGATCCAGCCCACGGGCCGTAGTTTGCCCACAGCTGATCTAGTCTCTTTAGGTTCGATTCCTTGAATCACCTTTATTGTTTAGGTAGTTTACATTTGGTGTCATTTATTCTTTTGTCTGTGTTGATGTTTTTTTGTTGTTGTTTTTATTTGTTTGTTTTAAGAGCAAGGTGTCCATTGTCAACTGAATAAATTATAAAAGTCCTCTTTCACCTTCCCCCAGACAGTAGTAAAAAAGGCAGGAAAGAGGAACAAACACTAAGGGGAGGATCTGGAAGCCAATGGAGAGAACGTGATTCCAGAGGAGTATTGCCTCTCTGTGGAGGAGATGGAGCCCTCCTCAGCCTGATGGAATCGCGAGCCTGCCTGGTGGTGGAGCTGAGCGAAGCTGCAAATAGAGTGTTGGATGCTGTCAGGAATGTAGAGAGAAAAGAGATATGAGGTGATCGAACCAATGGCTTGATTTCCAAATGCTTTATATGCTTCTCGTGTTTAAATCAATGAAAAGAAAAATCTTGAGCAGTCAAAAAGGGTATAGTGATCCCGGGGAATTTACAATAATCTCCAAGAATAAAATGATGCCATATCACCTTCATTTTATTTTGTAGATAAAAACCTGGCCATTTATACAACAGTAGCATATTTGAACCAGGTCCATTGTAAAACCTTAAAGTAGAGATGAAAACAGAGGTCAGTGGTTTTCAATTTGGTGGACCTATAATTGATGGTACCCAAAGAAATCAGGAGGAGATCCCTGGAGAAATGGTGAAGTTTCAGGTCCTTGGTCTTGCCCGGACTACTACTCCTCCTCCTCTTCCTCTTCCTCCTCCTCCTCCTCCTCCTCCTCCTCCTCTTCTTCCTCCTCCTCCTCCCCCTCCTCCTCCCCCTCTTCCTACTCTTCCTCCTCCTCTTCCTTCTTCTTTTTATTAAGAGGTAGGTGAAGACTTATTTGTTAAAGTTGCAGATGACATGAAACTGGAAGGAATAATAAAGAATATATTTTATTTTTATATATCAAAAAATCTCAACAAACTTGAATTAAATTTAGACTTAGTGAAAAGTCTAATACTTGAATATAAATATGGCTTAATGTGAAACTAAAAACTTTGTATGTGGAAAAGTCAGATGGTTTAGTGCAGTGGTCGGCAAACTGTGGCCCCTTGAGTGTGGCTCTTCCACAAAATACCACGTGCGGGCGCGCATGTACAGTGCGATTGAAACTTCGTGGCCACACTCAAAGGGCCAAAAAGCCCCATGTGGCTCGCGAGCCCCAGTTTGCTGACCACTGGTTTAGGTAAATACAGTCAGTAAGAAAGCCCCCGGTTCTTCTGCCCCAACCCCCCCAAAGTTTCTTGGAAGTTGTTGTTCAGGCCCAAGTCAGTCTCTTCAAAAAGGTGGTCAGGCATTCCTTTGGGTTTCTCACACTTTCTTTTCAGTTGCTCTAAAAAATACCAGATCCTACATGTATACATGCTACTATATGATTGTGTATACATGCATGTTCCAGCATATAATGGTGTTCAAAATAATTCATTAATGGAGTTTCTGAATCACCTAACATCTGATGCTTCCTGAGTACCCCATGCTGCCTTCCTCATATACATGTCTGTCCTGGGACATTCCTTCTTTGTATCCCCATTTTCAGAGAACGCTATTGAGAATTAGTATCCTAAGTCAAACTCCTGATAGTAATTTTTTGTTGCTGTGAATCCTCACCCGAGGATATTTTCCCATTGGTTTTTAAGAAGAGTGGAAGAGAGAGGGGAAGACAGAGAGAAACATCAGTGTGAGAGAAACACATCAATTGGTTGCCTCCTGCACGAGCCCTGAGTAGGGCCCAAGCTGGGAAGGAGCCTGCAACCAAGGTACATGCACTTGACTGGAATCGAACCCGGTACCCTTTGGTCCGCAGGCCAACACTCTAGCCACTGAGCCAAACCGGCTAGGTCTGATAGTAATTTTTTTTTTATACCAAGTGTTTTTCAAGTCATTTGGCCAAGATAAGGCTCATCACAAGGAATGCTCCTCTAACATATAAATACCATTCCAATGTCCTTTGTATTGGAGATCAGAAACTCAGGTATACAGACATTCCTTGACATGACCAGAGGCTGAATTTTTAAAAAGGGTGCCAGCCCAAGCCAGATATGTTAAAAGCAATTTTCCAATACAGTAATGGCATGGAAGAGATTTAGGATATCTCAGCCACTCTAAGGGGATATAACTATATTTAATCTGTAGTTATTTAAAGTTGGACTCATTTAATAAGTATTTAGGGTGAGCGGTGGAGTGAACAGAACGAGTTGGAGATGATAAATCAGCTTCCTGATACTGCCACAGGGTTGATGGCTATGGGTCATGTCTGATTGTAGGATTTTCTTTCTATGCTTAAATAAATTAAAAATCATTAACAGTTACGTTTGTTGCACATTGCCCTGTGTAGCTGTGGAATCACAGCAGTTAATACAGAGAAAGGAAACTGCAATGCAGAAAAACACAAACACAGCACAAATGCATCTCACCTGACAGGCAGTGGAGAAACTATGGGGGTGAAGGGTAGTGTTATGCCCAGATTTCAGGATCCCCAAGAAACCACATCAGGGAGCCAGCCAGTCCGATGCAAAAGCATAAGAGTCTTTATTCGAGCTAGCTCGGCTCCCCCACCTTGCCGACGCAGCGACAGGAAGCAGAGAGAGAGAGAACTCTGTGTGGAGAGGGGTTATATAGGGGGTTGGAGTAAGGGGAGGAGGAAGGGCTGTGGCCTGCCGATTGGCCAGGCACAAGTCGGTGTCTTGTTCCTGGGTGTGGCTAGCAGAGGCTTAGACTTCCGGGAAGAAGCTCCTTGCCAAGCACGTGGCCAAGGTAAGATGGAGCACTTACCCTGGGGCAAGATGGAGGGCATAGCCCTTACCCTGGGGCAAGATGGAGGGCCTAGCCCTTACCCTGGGGCAAGATGGAGGGCCTAGCCCTTACCCTGGGGCAAGATGGAGGGCCTAGCCCTCGCCCTTTCAGGTAGATACTGGAATTTTGCCATTTAATGGCAATTAGCACCCCCTAATGCAGTGCCCACTTACCATGGTACCTGCTACACATCACATTACTGCATCATTTCACTAAGAGGCCTAAATAAAAACATGTGATATTTCACATATGGTTAAACACAAATATATCTAAACCAAGAAGTGCCTGTGTGAGCTTTTATAAAAATAGTCATAGAGCACTCTGGCCCGGTGGCTCAGTTGGTTAGAGTGTCATCCCATGCACCAAAAGGTTGTAAGCTTGACTCCAGATGCAACAAATCAATGTTTTTCTCTCACATTGATGTTTCTCTCTAAATATGTCATCCCTCCCTCCCTCCCTCCCTCCCTCCCTCCCTCCCTCCCTCTCTCCTTCCCTCTCTCTTCCTCCCTGCTCCCTCCCTTCCTTCCTTTCTCTCTAAAAGTCAATAAAAACATATCCTTGGGTGAGGATTAAAAAATGTAGTTGTAGATCCATGAATGTTTATTTTCCTTTGTCCAGGTTTGAGGTTAAATGTGTGCTATTGTAAATGAGCATCTTAGGTTTTCAGTATCGATTTAGAAGATTATTTTCTGGTGTCCTCTTAAACCAGCAGTGTGCATGGAATCCTAGTATTGACACCCAAGCTGTTTCTCTTTATATTACTCTTAACTAATTAGTAACAAAGGAATTTTTGTTGGACCATGTGTCTTGAATTGGTTTGGAAAACATGTGAATCCAACATTTCCTTCCTTTCTTCCATCTTTGATAACTTCCTTCTTCTTCCCCACTGTGATGGGTGCTGACAACCTGATAGGAAAAAAGAGAAATGTAAAGCAATCATCAGAACACAGTATGCTCAGTGCTATTTAAAGGTCATATGGAATTTCCAAGGAACACAGATTTGGGGGTCGGTATGTTCACAGTGGCTTTTCTGAGAGAGGTAGCAACTTGGTTGAGTCTTGGAAGCTAGTGCGTAATTTGCAGAATGCAAATGAAATGTCAAGCTATAGAAGGATTTTTCTAAACTTTCCAGTCTGTCTTTAAAGGTAGAAGCAAAGATCTAAAATTTACTTTTATGACAAAGTTGGACCATTCCCTCTTGCTCTCTATTCCATCAACTTTGCTTTTGACTGGAAGTAAAATTGAAAAATCTGGAAGTGAGTTGAGTTGGTTGCTAAGCTTAATTATTAAAAAAGGGAAAACGAGGATCTTCTCATATGGAAAATTGATAAATGAAGGGAAAGTAAAACTTTTTACTGGTGTGGTGGGAGTCAATGTCTCTTGGTGAAGTGAATTCCATCATTTGGTCTTGCAAAGTAGCAAGTGGGATAGAAGATGCCATAATTGGGTGTCTGGGAGGCCGTACATACAGTCATTCACTAAGTAACTATTGATAGTGTGAGAAGAATTCTGGAGAGGTGGATGGTGCTCAGCCAGGGGAGAAATATTGGCTGAGTCATTAATATTATTTACAAAATGCAACAAAACAGCCAAAGATCTGAATTTGAAGCACTAAATGTGTTTACTTCCCACCTTACTTTGGTTCAGTATTGGAAAGGCCTGGTCAAGGTGAGTAGAAAAATGTGGTAGGAAAATAACGGAACTGTAGTCTGATACTTGATTCATTATTTATTAATAAAATGACTTTCCATTGCCTATGAAACCTTTAGGACTCACTTTCCTAATCAATGTAATATTGGGGAACAAGGGACATGTTTATAATAGATTATCTCTAAGAGCCTATCTAATTAAAATATTTTAACTGAATAGCCAAATTTAATTTTATATTTGCATTGACTATACTTTACTCTTATGAAATCTTTTATATGTGGCTATAAACATACATGTTTTGAAATAATATAGAAAGCATGTGGTAGCCTAAAGCTGATAAGGATTTGCTTATTGTCTTGCATCCATGTATCTCAAACATCTAATTTCAACTTCCTTGTCTGAACCTATCTTCAGGTACCTTCAAGCATTTCCCATCTCAGTCAATTATCACAATTCTCTGAAAATGTCTAACATATCTTCATCTCCATCTTTTGATTTGTGATCTTAGAAAGTTCCATAGCTTAGAGATCCCTGTATTCAATTCAACCGGTGGTTCAAGGCCCATCATAGAGGAACTGTCTCCATGAGTCATACCTGACTGCCTCCTTCTCAAAGCTGAGAGGGATCTTGGCTCCCCTGAAGGCTACCCCTCTCTTGTAACACTTGCCCATTTTCTGCCTTGTGTTACATTTGTTTGTCTAAGTATCTGTTTCCTCATTGAAGAGGCACTGGATCGTGTTAATGGTTATGCTCCCAGAGATGATCAGAGTGCTTGGAACATGGCGGGCAACCAGTTGATGCTGTTGGAATGGAATTAGGACAAGTGACATTTTTAAAGGGACGCTCATTTAGAATGGAAGTGTAAGCTCTTTCATCAGCTCAGGGCTCTGTATGATTTTCCCACCTTCTGCTCCAGCCACGTTGGCCATTTTGTGCTGGAACTGTTCCATGCCTCTTCCTGCCTTAGGGCATTTGCACCGGTTGTTTTCCTGCCTAGAATGCTCTTCCCCAGATAATAGCAGGTCCCATTCTGTCATTTCCATCAGGTCTCTGCTCAGTGATGCCTTCTCTGACCTCGCATAACGACAATTTTATAGAACTCTCTATTTTTACCTCTTTCATTCTTCTCTGTAGCATCACGACCATCTGACACAGGATGTATATGTTTGTTTGCTAGCTATTTGTAGCCCCATCAGAATGGAAGCCCCATGTGGACAGGACTTTTACTCACTGCCTTTCCCCCAGTGCTTAGAACGATGCCTGCTGGCTTCCTGTGGCTTCCCTCCACCTGCTTATGCTTATCCGTGTGTCTAAGAATTCTTGAGGCTCAGGCCAACTTGAAATCAATGCTGCTTTCTAACCTCTACTTGTGGGAAGTCCATAGTCTCTCTTCTATACTGTCAGCCTCAGGTGAGGAACTCTGATCTAGTGGAACAGGAAGGTCTGAACTATGGTAGTAGCCATAGGATTAATGATATATATTAAAAGAAAGTGGAAGGATAAATACCTGGGGAAAAAAGTAAAGGTATATGTTTTTAATAGAGGACCTCATGATAAAAAATAGAGTTTAATGAAGCTCTATTAATTTGTTATTCATCATGCATTTTAGTTTAAAAGAGGGCTGATAGCATAGGTCTAGCTTGGCCACATGACTCAAATGAGGCTCAAGTATACGTGGAAGCTTTAGTAAGCAGCCTCCATGTACAAAGCATGTTAGGAACTTAAAAGGGACTTCATGGATTTTACTCTTAAGAAGTTTATATAAATGACATGGTGCATACTTATTTTTTGGTAAGAAATCCTTTGGAATGATCCATCAAACTTTATATTGATCTTATAGAGAAATTTGATAAGCACAGAATCAAATTGTTCCTAGACTCAATGACAATTAATGACAATTACACCCTGGTCCGTTTCTGTTAGAATGACTCTAATCTGCACTCAAACACATAATTATTTGAACCACTGGGCACTTAGTTTCTATTTCTAGCTGATTATATGTTTTGTTTTGTTTTGATAAAAATCTTCAACAGGCTGCACCCTGATTAGATGGGTCATATTTGGTCTTTGGTGCATACTCCTATGTAAAACATATATGGCAAGTGCACTCCTATATGGCAAGTGCTTTGAAGAGATATGATACATGGCTGAAAGAGAGGCAAAAGGAAAAGACAACTTTTAAATCTATTCACTAGACAAGTATTTATTGAGCATCTCCTATGTACCAGCACTGCCTAGGTAGTAAGCACATAAGATAACTAAGGCATGCTTTCTGCTCTTGAGGAAATCAATGTCTAGGTTTTCAACCTATGTGACTTGCAGAAGCAAAGAGGAAAGCAAAGGGCACTGGGTAGAGAAAAGATTAGAGGTCAAGACCCAGGCTTGAGGAATCTGAGATGAGAGCAATACATCCCAATGGTCTTTACTGTGCTTTTGAAATGAGTCAGAGTCTCAGTTCCTGGGGTGGGCTGGGGGCGGGTGGGGGGAAGCAGTGAATAAAATGGTAGACCAGCAGGATATGGATGCGAAGTCTGTTTTCTATTGGGAAGTATACATTTGATACTTCATGGATGGAAGGTGTGTTTTTTTCCTAATACAAGTTTCTGCTTAGGAATTTTGAACTGAACTTCAAATGTTTAGGGGCTTCTGTTTTAAACACATTTGGAGTTGTGGCTTCTTGTTCAAGGAATAAAACCCCTTCAAGTGCATCAAAGGGCTGTAGAAAAAGATGCTGTGCGTTGACAATTTGTGTAAGGGCATCAAAACCAGAAAAATTTATCTGCCGCACGCACATATTTCAAAGTCTGAGATGGGGGAGAGAGGGGGGAGATTTCTGGTGAGAGGCTTCTGTTGCTGTGTTAAACCCCAAATACTTAGGAAATAATTTAACACATTCACTGTACCTAAAATATGATCTGGCTCACCCAGCAATTTCAAATCAAGGTCTAGAAGATGTTTTCTTTGGTGGGTGACCTCTAAATAAATGGTGAGGCTTCTCACTGCTGTACCCTGGTGAGAAGAGTCAGGCAATAGAAGCCGGGAGGAATCCTCCCAGAACATCAGAAGCCATTTGATCCAGGGCCTTGGGGAAACTGCTTTAAAAACTCAATTTCAATCGTGGTGGCCTGGATCTGGTGAAGGGATGATGGAAAAAGATTGCCAATGTTGATTGAAGACCCATTTTACTCCTTAATCCTATTGAGGACCTGCGAAAAGCAGGTACAGAATAAAATTCACGCCTGCCAGGGCGAGCCCACTATTAAACTCTCGGCAGAGGGACGCAGTGCATTGTGAGAGTCATGGGCATCACAGCCACACAGACCTGGTCTAGGGCCCCAGCTTCGTCACTTACTAGCTGGGTGAACTTGGGCAGGATTCCCAACCTCTTCAAGCCTCTGCTTTCTCCTTTGGAAAATGGAAGCAACACCACCAAGCTCACCGGGTAGTTGCTGAAATAAGTGAATGTTGGATAGAAAGTGCCTGGCAGATTACGTGATGCTTAGAGAGAGCTCAATACATGTTTCCCCCTCTTGGCTCCCTTTTATCTTGGGAGGAAGAAATAAGCTTAGTTTGGGTTACAGTGGGGATTTTAAGTTAACTAATCAAGGAGGTAATGATTCTATGCCAGTTCTAGCTCTGCCTCCACTAGCTATGTGACCTGAGGCAAGTCACTTAATCTCTGTCACGTCTGTTTTCTAACCTAAAAATTGAGGGTGAGATTGAAGTTTATACATACTTGTAAATTTGAATAAAATAGAAAGTTAGCCCTGGCCAATTTGGCTCAGTGGTTAGAGTGGTGGCACACAGACCCAAGTATTGAGGGTTTGATTCCTGGTCAAGAGCCTGTACCACAGTTGCAGGTTCAATCCCCGGCCACATACAGGAGGCAAGCAATTGATGTGTCTCTCTCATGTCAATGTTTTTCTCTCTCTCCCCCTCTTGCCTCCTTCCCACTCTCTCTTAAACTCAAATAAAAAAAATATCTTCAGGTAAGGATTAAAAAATAATAATAATAATACACACACACACACACACACACACGCATCAAGTTAAACTTCTAGACAGAAAGAAGCAGATCAGCAAAATGGTCAAGAGGTTTAACTTTGGAGATCGGTTTCTTAACTTCCAACTTGGGCTCCAAAACATACATGACATGTTTTGCTATAACTTTGGCCTAATTACTAAAGATCATTGTGTCTCCATTTCCTCATACGCTAAATGCGAATAACAATAATTGTTTATGCCTTATAAATATTAAGAGTAAATGGGAGAATGCATGTAAAACCCTTAGCATGTGCCTGGCACATAGTAAGTGCTCAATGCATACCTTTATTATCTCTTTTTAAAAAATGTGCCCATGATAGTCCTCTTTTTATGACACTGTGTGGAGCTTTGCTATTGCCCGCAGAATAAGATAAATTCCTTTGCACCTCACGGTTCTTTACAATCCCCTTTCTTCCTACCTCTTGAATTCCATCTCTCTCTCTTACTCCAACTGACCCTATGCTCTAGCCCTGCACAAGTACTCTTCCAAGTCTACACGTTGTTTTAACCACTGTGTCTTCTGTTCCACTTTCATCCATCCACTACACTCCCAGTCATCTCTCAGAGCCCAGACCCAAAGACTTTTCCTGTGTGTAGGGTTACCTGATTCCACAGGCAGACTTGGTATCTCTCTCCTTGGTGCCCCATACACACTTGTTCAATCCGATGGTCACAGTTTCACTATGACCTTTTAGACATGCAGTTTATATATTTGCATCCGTTTTGCAACTGTGAGCTCCTTAAGGGCCAGAACTAGGCTTTGTTTTTTTGGGTATCTCCGTTGACTTATACAGTGCCAGAATACAGTATATGCAAAATAATGTTTGATGAATAAATACAATAACTAGTCAATAAATTGGCAATAATACAACAATACTTATCTCTATGAAGGCAGAAACCACGTAGCTGGCACCAGTGAATGAATGGAAACTTCACAGAGCTGTTGTGAAAACCCAAATGAAAGCTTCGGAAGCTTTGTGCACTAGTAATGGAGGTACTGTTACTGTGACTGCAGTGAGCACAGTCCCCTTGCTTTCACAGTGATGTGGCCGTGGGCAAAGGGCCACAGGAGCCAGCCTTTAGTTGCCTGTCTCCTCAGGTAAGGAAAAGGCAGCACTCCATTGACTGGATGTGTAATGGGGTGAAAGTGAGCCTGCTGCTATTTCTTTCACAGCTTGTGAAGGCTATAATGAAAAGATCTGAGAAAGTCTTTCTCCCTGGTCCTGAAGAAAAGTGTCATAAATGTCCAATTTGTCACTGATTGGCACATTGGCCCTGGGACTCCACGGCAACAAGTCCTTGACACATAGCTCACCAGAAGCACACATGTTGAAAAAGTAGCATAACCTCATTTATCACTCTTAAGTGAGTAGCAAATTCGAATAATAATAACTGTCATTAATTGAACAACTTCTCTGTGTCATACATAGTGCTAGAATCTCATTTGATCTCCGCGCAATCATATAAGTGGGCCATTTCAGGGAACACAAGGCTCAGTTAGGTTAAGTACTTTTTCCAAAATCACTTTGTGTATCAGTCAGCTTTCACTATATTATACTGAGTAACAAATACCCCCAATGCTTCAGTGTCTTAGAACAACCAGACTTTAATTCTTACCTATATTACACATGTAGTATGGTGTCTTGAGGTCAGCTCTAGCTCTGCTCCATGCGTCTTTATTATTCCAGAACCTACTTCTGATTTGGGGTTTATTATTTTTATGACAGAGAGAAAAGAGCAATGACCAACCTCCCAAAGGCTCTTAAAGCTCTTCTGGATTGTTACCTGCATTCCTTCAACTCACTCACATTCCATTGGCCAAAACAAGTCATACGAATAACATTGAGGTCAAGGAAATAGGAGCGAGTGCCTCTCCCATAGGGAGACACCTCAAGTCCCATGACAATGGCCAGGAATGAATCATTGGGAAGAAATAATTAGGGGCAAAATAAAATCACCTAGTAACTGACAGAGCTGGGATTAAAAATGAAGTTCTTTATAATCCCAATTCCAAGTTCTTTCCACCATACCAAGTGATCTATTATGGGAACCTCACTGGAGCTTTATTAACTTTGGTGACAGGAGCCCTGAGTAAAATTCCAAGGCTTTAATTACTGCAAGTGTAGGAGAAGGAAGAACTAAGGGCCCCATCTTGTCACTTAACAGAACAAGATTGCAAGTGAGTGTCAGGACAGCCTTGCTCTATTGTCTGGCAGAGTAACTGGCATGAAACACTCTCTCTCTCTCTCTCTCTCTTTCTCTCTCTCTCTCCCTTATTACTCCAGTAAATCTCCCACTGTAAATTTCCCATTACCCTTCACTTAAAGCACCAATTATTCCTTTATTAGAGCTCAGCCACAAGTAGGCCATGAATTTTTATGGCTTTTCTGGATCTCATAAGGCAATGAGAAGCATCCATTTAAACACAGTCACTAAACTATACCACAGGTTTGTGACCTGATATAGCATTGCATTTCAATGAAGCCACACCCACTCACCCCTTCTTTGAGCATTTAGAAATTTCAGTTTTCTACTTTAGACGCCCCGCTAGTGGTACCTTGAAATGTGACCAGGTTGAACTCTGAGGGTCCACTTATACCTAGGAAATAAAAAGTTCTCCCAGCCTCTTCCAGCTCCATTGGGATGTTTATTTTGTCTAACTTATGTGGGCTTTCATGCTGCAATTTATTCACCAAACATTGCATAATGACTATATGTCAGACAGTGTGTTAGACATGATTGCTTATGGGCTACTCAGCTTCTAATTGTATTGCTGTGGACTGCTCCTCTATAAGGAAACAGGACAGAAAGAAGAAACTGCCATGTCTTGAGGGACTTCAAAGCAATTTCATGTACATTGTCTCAGTTGACTATGTCTTCGATCTTCACATGGCCCAGAGCCATCTCACCTTGGACATGGCATAGCTATTCTTTAAGTTTTGTTTGGAGCCTCAAGAATATGGTTGAGCACTATTGGGTGTGTGGACATAGAGCTAGGTGAATGAAGGAAAAGAAAACATCGTCCTCGCAGCAATTCAACTGCTGAAAATAACTACTGTTTGCTATTAACAAACTTCTAAGAACATCCTGACATCAAGTAACTATATTTAGCTTCCATATGAGATTCTTTTACCCTGATCCCCCTCCCCCCCAAAAAATTAGAGACACACATACACGTAGTTGCTGGATTTTTCATATGGATTTTCACAGGTACTGTTAAACTCAACATGTCTCAAAACTCACTATCTTTCACATCTACTTACTCTTAAATTTGCTCATCTTTTTATCCTTCTCTCTTGGACAATGTGCAAATCATTTACCTATTCACTTGTGTTTGTAACCTGGAAGATAAGCCTTGATTCCTCATTCGCCTTTACCTACCCCATCTAATCAGTGACTGAGTCCTACTTTTGTTTCTTTCTTAACATCTTTCAAGTAAGTAGTGTCCACCTCATCTCTAGTCTTTCCTTACCAAGATTCCTGCAACACTATCTCTAATTGTGGTATTTTTGCCTCCAGTCTCACTCTACTCCAGCCCATCTTAACCACTATTTCCAGAGTGGCCTTTCTACACCCAAATCTGATCGTGTCACTCTCCTTTAGAAAGCCTCCTTTGGTCCTTCAGTCTGTTCAATGGGAAGGCTTTCCTTTTCAGCACAGATTAGCAATGTCCTTCACTAGCAGGCTCCTACCCCCTCACTTCTGTAACTACACTTCCTATCCCTCCAAATATATCTTATGAACCAATCATGTCAATTTACACTCCTTACTCCTGAAATGAGCATCCTTCTTTGTATTCTCAACTATACTGTCTCCCTTTTGTTCTTCTACAAGACTTCTACCCAACCCCAAAGACTGAATTCATATCTTTCTTCCAAAAGAAAGTACCTTATGATCTTATTAGGCAGGACAAATCTCTTTCACCTTTGGGCTTCCACAGTGACTTCAACTTCACCTAATTTCCTAATTTTTCATCTCCTCTACTCAACTGCGAACGCACGGGACCAGAGTACTGTGTTTTATAATACACACCTTGTTTTTACCACTTAGACCTTTTATGTCCTTTGCCTCATTGGCCTTCCAACCTTATCAGATGTAATTATTATCCCACTTTACAGATGATGATCAGGTTTACCTAATGTTTCAAGGTTGTACGGTAGTAAAGAGAAGGCCCAGAGGTCCAAGCCAGGTGTCCCCACTGCTACACATTTTTGCCAGTACACGTCATTATTGTTTTCAACAACAGCAGGAGCTTAACCCATGTAGACAGGAGGGGCTTAGTAGAGGGCATCTGGTTGGAAAAGAGGTCTAGCTGACTTACCTTCAAGTTGTATTTGCGAGGAGAGAGTAGAGGTTGGGTTTGGAGTGTTATACACCATTAAATATGGCAAAGTTTTCTGAAACTTTTTATTTCACACATTGTATACGATTGAGGAAATCTGAGTCGTCTATATTGAAAAATACTGTAATCATTATACTCATTTTTTGAAGGAGGTTTTAGCTACTGGACGAGATTATGGGGAGGGTTTTAGCCTCTCTTTAGCTATCACCCTTAGTGCATTGCCCAGCCTGAACCTGCTAAGTGTAGCCCCAGAAGAAACATGTTTACCAGGAACATGCTTATAGTGCTGGCTTCATATTGATTGCAAGTGGGTATAGTATGTGTCCATATTTCTGCATCTTAGGAATAAAGCTGTTGCTGGTTTTATCTACTCTGTTGATCAATAACACCCGAAAAGGGACACATATGTGGCAAATTCCTTTCAGAGTTTAGAACTAAGAAATTGTTTCTCCTAAAGATATGCTTCCTTTTATCACAGCAAGAGTTATGAAACCAGTAGTCCCCAAACCTCGGCTATGAAGCAGAATTACCCGAGAACATAATAAATATACTCATTCCTTGATCCCATCCCCAGGAATTCTGATTGAGAGACCTGCACGGGGCTGAGGAATCTGTTTATTGCACACCAGCTTGATTCCCCAGCGCTCTGCGGTGCACTGATTAAGCCACTGTTCTCAGCATTAGGACGTCTCTAACCATTTCAACTTGAGGTGTAGCTGCTCCTATGGCTGCAGCACTGGGCTGAGGATGCTCCCTCCCGAGCTCTGGCTGTAATCCAGGCTGGCGTGGTGCAGAAGACAATGTGTGCCTCTGCACCTTGGCATCTTTTCCCACTCTAGCCTGGGGGTACGCGGTCCTGATGAAAGGTGAGCCCCATAACTGAAGGAGCTCAGGCTCCCCAGCGCTAACCCCCTTGAATCTATGTGTATGTGTCTGTAGGCATGGAAATGGGGATCTAGATCCACAGGGAAGAGCATCATCTCAGCTTCCAAGCAGGCATTCACGGGTCAGCGGAGCACTGATTGGGAACTTGAAGTTCTTAGCAGTGGACTTGGCCAAGGTCACCGAGCGGCAGAACCTGAATAGGAATCCAAGTCACTTGACTTTTTGAGCGGTGCTCACCCTACTATAGTCTGCGGCTGCCCTGGGCACTGGGAAGCTATAGGAAGGGACACAAAACATGGGATTAGAGTGACTGCTGCATATTTCAAAATCAGCTCTTTGTCTGTCTTTGTACAGATCCACTATTCGTGTTCCCCGTGATAGGACAGAAACTTCCCAGGAGACGGACAGGAGGAAAATGAGAAGGATTCGAGGAAGCTCTATATTGGAGCCAATTTTTTTTTTCCTTTTAAATTTCAAGTTAATATGAACTGGCTTATTTCTCCTCTGCATCCTTAGTGACTACCAAACACAACTGATTTACATTACTTTCTCTAACTGGCATTCTAATGGGTCCACAAGAGGAATATAAAATATTTAATAAAATAAAATGTGACAAATGAACTCTTTGAGTGAAACAAGCCATATTAGTGAGATTTGCAGATGCAGCAGAAGGAGGAAGGAGGTTCTGAGAGCTGGAAGGATGCCCAGGTGAAAATTGTGATGGGTTTTGAAAAGAAATTTTTTAATTTTAAATTGGAGGGATTTGACCATATTATACATGATCTGATGTATACATGTATACATTTCATCTTCCTTCATTCGCCATTCTTTTGTCGCTTCTCATTTGCTGCAGTCAGAGCAGGGTCCCCTATTATGTAAATAAGGGAATGAGACAGATGGTGCCACAAAGCAATGAATTCATTTGGGGGGAGGGCTTTAATTATGGATGGGTGGGCCCGGCTGTGTTTTGGGTTCAGCAAACGTCCCAAACGTTATGGGATTGGCAAAACCCCAGATGCAGTTTTCCAGGCACATTTTAAAATCCTGTCATACTTGCAGGGGAATTGAAGTTGGGATGTGTTTCTTGTTCTTTATTAAATTCCTCAAGTTGCTGGCCCTGCCTTTTAGCCTCTGAAACTGTGGAGGAATTTGTGCAGTGTTTTCAGGAACTGCTCTGCAATTTTCTTAAGACCAACGTATTTCAGAGCGACTACTGAGCTTTTGAATAGTCTCTTTGATGGATTATTTAAAATTGGAAATCCAAAATACTATAGGAGGAAAATTAAAATAATTTTCATAATCCCAGGTATGGTTGCTATTAATTTGTTGGTTTATTGAATCGTATGTTTAGTGCATTTTTTTATACCATTGAAATCTCACTATGCTTGCAATTTTATACCTTGTTTAGCCACTTAATGCTACATCATAATCATTTTTCTATATCACTATTTATTCATAATGTTTGTGAATATATAATAGTTCATTAGTCACTTGAAAATATTTAAAAAAACACCATATTTTGTTTTACCCAGAGTCATGTAAACTAAATCCTTAGATAATCTAGGTTGTTTATATCATCAGTCAGATAAAATTTGTTTGGTAGAAACAGATGAACAGAATAATCAGAAATGGCTGTAGTGATTTTTGGGGGTACTGTTTAAGGTCAGTGTCAATGATTAAAGTCATGTGGCAAGTTCACAGCCAAAGACAGCTCCAAGAGAGACCCAAGATAGGCTGAGCTGAGAATATAGTATACACAAAAGACTTAGAGCTTTGGGATATTATTACATAAAAAATGAAATGAAAGTTAGGTGATAAGTTAGGGGAACAAAGTAGACCATTAGCATGTATGAATTTAGTATCCATGCATTCAGCTATTCAGGATATGGGGTGATTTATCATGTTGCCGCAATAGCACTTTAAATCACATGGGTTTGCAAAGTTTGTGTTTTGACCTAGCCACTCAGTCTATGAACCTAGCCAACCACCCAGCTTTTGTGTTTTAATCAGTTTTGTGGTTTCACACTCCTGCAGGAGAAATTAGCAATTTTTATAATGTGATACATTGTGTTTGCAAGAAAACTCTACAAAAGAAGAGCATCAACTGAAGGAGCTGTGCTGAAAGGGAATAGAAAATAAGAAGCCTTAAGGAAGTGATGGCCCATGCCAGAAAGCTGAACCCTAGGCTTCATTAAGGAATGGAATGTCACACTTGGCTCTATGACATAAACGAGTCCACCATATGCTCTGTAGAGCATCAAGAAAAAGGTATTTGTGATTTCACCGCAGGCAGCTCTCTTCTCTGCAAATACTGCTCCTTAAGTAAATGATCAAAGCACAACTTAAATGTTTTAGTTATTCATTATTTCTTTTTCTGGGAGAAATTATATTAGAGTGATATTTGTGAATTGCTGATTCACTAAAGCCTTGGATGTATCAAGGATTTATTTTATCAAAATCTCTGTTAGTGAGAAGTTGCAGTGTGTCCATTTCAACTCTGACAAATTCTGAGTTCCCTATAAATTCCAGAGAAATGAGGTAAGCTGGGAATAACCTGTTGAGGATAGAGCAATGAATCTGCTCTGTGAAATGTGACGAGCATGGACCAAAGATGATTCACATCTCAGATGAGCCAAGGGAGAACTGACTGCATTTGAATGCCGAATGTCCCTGTGACTGATGGGGTGACCAGAAGAAGATCATCTTAAGCCACCATGCAAATTTGCTTTGATCTCTGATTGGAGATCCACAAAGAGGCTGGGTCTAAAGGAAATCATGCTGTGGTCTATTTAAAAAGCAATAAAAATGGAAACTATTGCCCACAGAATCAATATACATAGCCCTGAATGCTCATAGGCAAAATTGTGGAGGAGACAAAGTTGGCTTCTAAAGTATCCCACAGACATGGAGTTCAGTAGACCAAAGTTGAAATCCTGTCTGGTCATTACAACTTAAACTACCTTGTTCACTTCACCTTTCTGAGCCTTAGTTTCTTCATTTGCAAATTAGGGGCAGTACAGTTGATCTTGCAAATATAAAATAAGCCAGTGTTTCACATTTTCTATGCATGTACCTCCAATATCTGAGGAGAAGATGCTTGTTTCCCCGGAAGAAGACCAGAAAGTGAACTACAATGCAGCCCGAAGCTCGTACTCACTTTTGTTGTTTTCTACACCTAACAGGCTCCCAAGCAATCTCTCCAGCCTGGCCCACCACCCTGTCCCTTACCCTGTGAGCTTCAGCTTCACTAGCCTTCATTCTGTTTCTCAGATGTGTTCTAATCCCCACCCACCTCAGGGTCTTGGCTCTTGCTGTTCCTTCTGCACCCACTTCCCTGCCACTCCTACTCCCTATCTACTTAGCTCTTCTCTCCCTTCACATTGTCCTTCACTTGCTTATGCCCTAGGCTTTTTTTTAAAAAAATATATCTTTATTGTTCAGATTATTACAGTTGTTCCTCTTTTTCCCCCCCCATAGCTCCCCTCCACCTGGTTCCCACCACACCCCATGCCCTTTCCCCCCCACACTGTCCTCGTCCATAGGTGTATGATTTTTGTCCAGTCTCTTTCTGCACCCCCCACGCCTCCTTCCCCCCGGGGAATTGTCAGTCCACTCCCTTTCTATGCCCCTGATTCTATTATATTCACCAGTTTATTCTGTTCATCAGATTTTTTATTCACTTGATTTTTAGATTTACTTGTTGATAGATATGTATTTGTTGTCACTTTGTTGTTCATAACTTTTATCTTTACCTTTTTCTTCTTCTTCCTTTTCTTAAAGAATACCCTTCAGCATTTCATATAATACTGGTTTGGTGGTGATGAACTCCTTTAGCTTTTTCTTATCTGTGAAGCTCTTTATCTGACCTTCAATTCTAAATGATAGCTTTGCTGGGTAGAGTAATCTTGGTTGTAGGTTCTTGCTATTCATCACTTTGAATATTTCTTGCCACTCCCTTCTGGCCTGCATAGTTTCTGTTGAGAAATCAGCTGACAGTCATATGGGTACTCCCTTGTAGGTAACTAACTGTTTTTCTCTTGCTGCTTTTAAGATTCTCTCTTTGTCTCTTGCCCTTGGCATTTTAATTATGATGTGTCTTGGTGTGGTCCTCTTTGGATTTCTCTTGTTTGGAGTTCTCTGTGCTTCCTGGATTTGTAAGTCTATTTCTTTTACCAGGTAGGAGAAGTTTTCTGTCATTATTTCTTCAAATAGATTTTTAATATCTTGCTCTCTCTCTTCTTCTGGCACCCCCATAATCCGGGTATTGGTATGCCTGAAGTTGTCTCAGAGGCTCCTTACACTATCTTCATATTTTTGGATTCTTTTTTCTTTTTGTTTTTCCGGTTGGGTGTTTTTTGCTTCTTCGTATTTCAAATCTTTGACTTGATTCTTGTGATCCTCTAGTCGGCTGTTGGATCTTCTGGAATGTGATAAATTGTATATTATCCTTTATTTCAGTCAGTGTATGCTTAATTTCTAATTGGTCCTTTTTCATATCCTTGAGGGTCTCACTAAATTTATCGGCAGTTTCTAGAAAATTCTTGAAAAACCTTATAAGTGTGGTTTTGAACTCTATATCCAGTAGTTTGCTTTCCTCCATTTCTTTCATTTGTGACCTATTTCTTTGTGTCCGCATTTTGGCTCCTTTCTTGTGTTGATAGAGTGGCCTTGTGTGGTAGGTGTCCTATAGGGCCCAGTGGCTCAGCCTCCCCAATCACCTGAGGTGGACACTCTTGGTGCACCCCCTTGTGGGCTGTGTGCACAGTCTTGTTGTAGTTAAGCCTTGATTGTTGAAGGTATCACTGGGAGGAATTGACCTCCAGGCCAATTGGCTGTGAGGACCAGTTGTGTCTACCATGGGGGAACTTCTGTGCTGGAGACACCCTTATAGGGCAGGACGTGCTTCAGTGGGGCTTTGGTGCTCACTGAGTCTTCCCCCTGAGTGTGTCTCTTATGGATGTGAAGAGTTGTAATCTGGTATGGTCTCACTCTGACCACTGGGTACACTGGCTCTTGGATCTCCAAGGAGGTGCAAAGTCAGCCATTGCCTGAGGCCACCCAGCAGGAGCTACAGAGAGATCTGCAGATTCCTCCTCTTTGTTTGGGGTTTGGAATTGTCCAGATGAGGCCCAGCTGTGAAGCAATGCAGTCTGCTGTTGAGCCTTGGGCCTTCTTTTGGAAGCTCTGGGGCTCTCTGACCCAGCTGCAGTTTGTTAGGTTTTAGATTGCAAAAGGCCAGGCCATTAATATGCAAAAGCCTCTGTGCACAACTTGGGTGGGGTTGTAAATTGGATGAGGCGGGGTCTCAGGGAATCACCAGGGCAGAGCAAACAGCAATGGCTGCCTGTCAGCCCTGCCCCAAAGAGGTCCCTGGGTCTCTGTGTCCCACGGCACCATGCAGGAACAATGATCACTGCAAGCAACTCTAAGAAAAAGCTGCCCTCGTGTTCCGGTCTGATTTCAGACAGTCCAGTTTCTCCCTGTATGTGTCTGGGTCCCCAGAGTCTCGCCAGGAACTGGAGTTCAGAGCAGTCGGGAGCTTGTATCTCCCTCCTGATTGAAAAAGACAACAGCGTACACAGTTGCCAGCCTGTTTCCGTGCGCACACCTCCGTACCTCCGGACTTCTGCACCTCCTCCCAGTCTCAGTGCGCTTTTCTCTTTCCTTCTAGTTGTATAACTTCTAGTCAGCCAGCCTTCCCGTGGTTTTGGATGATAACAGTTTTGTCTTTTAGTTGTAGTTTTGATGTGGTTGTGTGAGGCAGTAAGTTCAGGTGTTTACCTATGCCGCCATCTTGGTTCCTCTCATGACCTAGGCTTTAAAGAACTGTGCTGTTTTCCTTCATAGCACTTATCCCAGCTTTTGTGACTACTTCACCTCCTTCACTGGATTCTAAATTTCCTGAGATTGGGGGACATTTTTACTTCTGCCCATCATTGGGACCTCAACACAATGAACACAAAGAAATTGATGAATCTTAAAAACCCATGCTAATTTTTATTCTCTTCTATAATATTTTCACAGTTGCCTATTTTCACAGTTGCTTGAGATAAAACTCACTGTCCTACAAGAATAGTCATTGAATCCAGTGGTCCTTCCAGGAAGTTGTGTCATCTCAGTCTTCCCTGACACTGATTCATTGCTGCAGTTATAAGAGTGTGTGTCCTTCCCCCAATTTGATCACAGGGCAAGAACTAAAATAATCATAGCTTAAATTGTATATATTATTCTCATGCTTTCTTCTCCCCCAGGATCAGCTAGTTACTAGCAAACACCAATGTGACTAAGAAAGAAAGAGTGGTCCTGGAGAGTTCTCTGTTGAAGACATTGCCATATTCAGATAACAGGCCTTCCTAAATTTGCTTCTCTGAAAGAGGCTAGGTCCTTACAGTAGATTTACTTCAACAATAAGCACACAAGGATAGTTCCTACTGAGAAGTTCTTCAGGTAGAGCTGCCGAACTGGCCACTTCCTCTTAGATTTGAATTTCATAACTTATGGTTTGGATGGCATATGAGTCATGTTTGTAAAGGAGTGACCTCAGTGGACTTAAGACTTTTTCTCTCTGTATATAAAAATGAGAAAGCTTAACTCCTTGGAGATTATACAGATCATTTTTTTCAGGGTGAACCTTATTCTATTCTGTGCCCTCTATCCGCCCTAGAAAGAAAGGGAACTATTTTCATTATCATGGAAGGCAATCTTTGCCTCCCACCAAGTTTCTTAAGATGAGGAATTCTCCAAATAAAGATGAGGGCTCAGATGGGAAGTGAACAAAATAATAGACAAATGTCCACTGAAGTGCTTCTATTTTCCCAATTACGTTTCAAACCCATTTTATGAGAGCCATTCTTTCAGAAATAAAGCTTTTCAAGCATTAAAATACATATGTTTGGTTATAGGAGAAATTATAGAATCTGAATCAAACTTCCTGGGCTCAAATTGACATACTAGTTGGTTTTATTCAGCCTTTCAATGCCTGCATTTCATCATCTCTAGAATGGGATTAGAGTAGGACCCATTTTATGGGGTTGTGTAAAATGACAGATTTGAACTAAACTAATGGAGCTCTCCTTAAATCCCTTGTTCTTTAAAAGGGTCTTTACAGATAATGATCCAGACAAACTTGAGATTCAAGTCCAGGTCTGGCCATTCTAGGGCAAATAATAATAAAAGTAGAATTTTATGGTAAAAAGTTGGCAATTCCTAGGAACAACAACAACAACAAAACAGGTAAAACCCCTCTGTTGCCTATTCATCTAACTTTATTCAGTTGTGTATAGCTTAGTTCAGTCCCTTCCTAAGAGCTATTTCTGAGAAAGTGAGGCAGTAGTTTTGCTTTTATGTAATGCTATAGGAAACATCTGTGTGTTTGACATTTTTCTTTTTCATATAAAATTTTTCCTAGTTTCTTAAAAGAAAATGGTACCTTGTTTTAATTTTTTAAGTTGGATATCCTCTTAGTTGAATAATATGCAATTATTAAAATGATTATTATGGCCGAAACCGGTTTGGCTCAGTGGATAGAGCGTCGGCCTGCGGACTGAAGGGTCCCGGGTTCGATTCCGGTCAAGGGCATGTGCCTGAGTTGCGGGCACGTCCCCAGTGGGAGATGTGCAGGAGGCAGCTGATCGATGTTTCTCTCTCATCGATGTTTCTAAATCTCTATCTCTCTCACTTCCTCTCTGTAAAAAATCAATAAAATATATAAAAAATAAAATAAAATAAAATAAAATAAAATGATTATTATGGAGACATAGCAAAATGAAATTTATACATATATATTTAAAAATATGTTTTTATTGGTTTTTAGAGAGAGAAGAAGGGAGAGGGATAGAGAGATAGAAAATCAATGAGCGAGAAACATTATTAAATTGGCTGCCTCCTGCTTGTCCCCTACTGGGGATCTAGCTCGCAACCTGAGCATGTGCCTTGACCAGAAATCGAACCTGTGACTTCTTGGTTCATGGGTCAACGCTCAACCACTGAGTCACACCGGCCAGGCTGAAATTTATATTTTAATGATTCATTCAAAAAGACATTTGAGATCCCATTCTTTGTCAGGCACTGTGCTAGATTCTATGGATACAGGCATGAAATGTAGTTCCTGATAGAAGCAGTTTATATAAAATAGACGAGGTAGTCAAGTAAATAGATATGCACTTGAAAAGAATGATAGCTGAGAGCTTTTCAAGGTCAAAGTATGGTTTACCAGGCCAATGGGTAATGGAAGTCAGCTTGCAGGAGGCATGGAGAATGGGAGAGCAACATTGTGTTTGGGAAAATATCAGTGGTTGGGCAACAGGGAGAAAGATGATGGAGAGGTGAGCAGATGAAATCATAAAGGTGAGGATTCCATGCAAAGGAGTTAGAGTTTTGTAGTGAGGGTCAAGAAAAGGTATTGAAGGATTGTTTTGTTTTTGTTTGTTTTTTTATATTTTTGTTAATTCTCACCTAAGCATATTTTCCCATTGATTTTTAGAGAAAGTGGAAGGTAGAAAGAGAGAGAGGAAACACTGATGTGAGAGAGACACATCAATTGGTTGCCTTCCATACGTGCCCCAACCAGGGCGGGGATCAAATCTGCAATCCCAATATATGCCTTTGAACAGGAATCAAACCCATGACCCTTTGGTGCTCAGACCGACACTCTAGCCACTGAGCAACACTAGTCATGGCTTGCAGGGCTTTAATTAAGGAAACAATATGAACCGATGTGCAGTTTTGAAATCCCAGTCTAACCATAGTTTGGAGGAAGAAGAGGAAAGGAAGAGCAAAGATCTCAGGTGTTATGTATGATATATAAACTTGTGTTTTCTTCTCGTACCTAATGCAAAGTAGCCCATATTTGATGGCCTTATTCTTCAGTTATGCCATTGCTCTTATATCCACTCTGCAAAGGAAAGGGAGAGGGACAATTATTTAAAGAATATATATATATATATATTTTAAATTAAGCACTGTGCCAATTGCTTTCACGTATTAATAACATTGTGAAGGAGGCATTATTTTAAACCATTTCCATCTTAAAAATCCCTGAATCACAATTGCTGTGAATATGCTTCCTTCTGTACAAAGATTTTCTGAAAATGGAAACTGCATTGACTTCAGAATTTTGGAAAGTCATTAGGACAACAATAATTCTGCTCCATATTATTCTTATTCCCTGCCCTACATCCCTCAACCTATTCATCTGTGCCATCCATCATTACATACCATCTCTCCCCTGTTTGGGGGCATATGGTAGAACTGCACTTTCTAGATCCTTTTGCTTGGGTGGGAGCATGTGACTAGTTCTGTCCAATGAGTTTGAGTGGAAACAATACATGTCACTTCAGAGCTGGATCATTGTGTTGCCACTGTAAGACACTCCAGAGCTTTCTCTTGCCTCAGCCATGTCGTTCTGTTAGCTTGAATCCTGGACTGAGGCTGACCATCATTCTAGACCAGAGCTCTAAGCTTATTCTCAGTGGATGTGCTGTATGAATGTTATTTTAATCTTGAGTTTCTCGGTCGTGGTGATAGTGACATTGGGGCTGATTAATTTTTTTTTTGGGGGGGTGGGGGGCTCTCTGGTACACTAGGGATACTGAGCAATAACCCTGACCTCAGCTCACTAGATGTCAGTAGCAGCCCTCCCCCAATGGTAACAATCAAAACGGTGTCCAGACATTACCAAGTGCCCCCCAGGGGGAACATTGCTCCTGGTTGAGAACCACTTTTGCAAGCAACTGGGATTTGTGTTCATTAATGTAGTGTCACTAGTTAAGACTGGCACATACCCCAGTTTCTTGTTTCATCTTTTACTCCTTCTCCTGTAAGGTTAATTCTCAACATGTACTTTTGATGTGAAACATTGTTTTATGTCCTAAGTTTTTGACCTCTTTTATGTATATAAAGCAATACTAGACTTATCAGGGTGATCACTTCACAAGGTGTTAAATGTCTAATCATTATGAAACTGACATAATATTGTATGTCAACTATAATTGAAAAATAAATTTTAAGAAAGCTATTATTTTTAAAAAGCCATCATTAGTTCAAATGCTATTAACATTGTCTTTTTATGGTCCCCACTGAACCTAGTCAAAATGATTTTTAATAATATATGTGTCCCTTGGCAACAGTTGTCATTAAAACAAGTAGAAAAAATTTTTATTGTACCCCCATTTAGTTTATTTATAATTCCCAGGTTGCTGCCATAAACTGGTTCATTTTGGTTTAATTGAGGATATATATGAGTTAAGCAAAACACTGAGAAGGAAGGCTCTTGTTCTCAATGAGTTTATAATCCAGTTGCGAAAGTAATATGCATTCATAAGAAAATAAAAATCATAATACATTCTGCAAATTCTTCTACCATATGTGGAAAGTGATTATTATGGTGCCTGGAACATAATAAGTACTCAATAAATGTTAATAATTATGATTATAAACATCATTATTTTTATAACATTTCTAAAATTCCCTATGCCCTGTACTACATAGTAAACAATTCATAAGCAAGGATCATATCTTACTCAACTTTAAATTCCCAATGTTTGGCACTTTGGTATAAGGAAGATACTAAAAAATATATTGACTGAATTAACATGAGTTAAAATCAGAGTAGAAGTATATAACACATTCTGCTTGGATTTAGGAGATAGAATGTCAGACTAAAGAATGCCAGAGATATTTCATGATATTACTTTTCTTAAGCCAAGGGTAAATAATTTAGGGGAAAAGATCTTTGTATTTAGAGAGTAATAATTCCCATGGTGGGTTATTCTGTCCGGTTCCTTTTGGGAATGAATAATACAAGTAACAGAGTGGGAGGTAAGCACCAACTTTGGGTCTAAAGACCTGCTTTGGAGTCTTAGCCTTCCCTACAATGTGCAGTCTGTACAGGAAAACATCTTCAGAATGATAATTATATCTCTTATGCATACATGATGGAGTGTTATAAAACTGTCATGTATATAAAACATGTAATAAAAACCCATTCACATGAAGTGTGTTGTTACCAGTTTACACGTACTAATGAGAAATTCCTAGAAACTAGGCAGATGTTTTCCTAAGCATCTAGAAATAGGTCTGCAGAAACTTACGGAAATGACTGATATTTCCTATCTGGGCAAGTAAACTAAGAGTGAGGTGACAAAATAAGAGACTAGAGGCACTGGCTTAAAAGTGACAGGCACCCGTAGTCCACTTATTAGTAGAGATTGATTGGAAGTACCTGGGGTCAGACAATAGGCATGTGGTTCACTGTAGACTCTAACCCTAGCCTTCCATCATCAAGAGGCATGGAAGCTGAGGGGCTCTCCTGTCCCGTTATGATTTTCTTCCCGCCTGAGACCTTCTTGACTATTGGTGTGTGTTCCACTCAATTTTCTTGCCCTATTTAAGGAAAAGATGAAATGGTTTATTAGAAAGGAAGAAAGATACCAGTGAGAAAATGAGCAATGAGAAGGGATTGACAAAAGGACACTTGAGCCGAGAGAGAAAGAATGAGATGGAATCATAATCTCTATAGCTATTCAATTACATAAGAGCCTTGTTTCTCACAAAAAGGGAGTCTTTTACCGAAGTGTTACTTAATACTCCGTAGAAAATGAGAGGGATTCATAAGTATGAGTAAGAGCAAGAGAATTTCAAGAGAAGGGGTAGATATGGGTGGTTTAGTGACATCCTGTGGCTGCTTTGGACCTGATGTGGCCAATCAAGATATGGACTGTGGTTAAACCCTGCCTGAAACGCTCCTCCAACCCGCTGACCACCTTCCCCTCAAGCTCCCTTGTGTGATGACAACATGCTCGAACAATGAGAGGCTTGATCTCTCTCTCCCTCAATATTTGACAGCCTCACGTTGTAGATGGAAGAGGCTGGTTTTGATGGCTCCAGAGGATGGAATGTGGGCCAAGTGCAGGTCGATTTTATCGCAACAGAAAGATCTTTTTTAATAGGAAGGTGTCCTAAAAATCGAAAGGCTAACAGTACTTGAACGGAAAGTAGATAAATATTTACTGGCTGTGGTAAGGAACTGGAAAATAAACCCTTTCCAACTCAACATTCCTATCACTTTAGTCTGTCTTCCACCCAGTAGAGGCATTTCCTCCATAGCATCGCTGGAAAATGGAGCCCTCTAGCCAATTTTTTTTAGTACTTTTTTAAGTGGGCATGTTACTTATTGTAGTTTGATCTTCTAGAAGTGGCAGTTCATGGATTTATAGGACAAATTTCCTGGGAGGAGTAGAAGGAATGATACCTAGAGTTCAGGTGAAAGAGCCTCATTTAACCAAAAAATTAATGGGAAGACTATCCTTCAGTTTGAGAACTTACTGAGAAAACTTCAAGTTCCACCACTTACTGTTTCTGTTTTATGTTTTAGTGAAGATATGTAGACTAACTAGTCTCTATTGAAGATGTTAACACTTATTTAGCACTTTATAATTTGGAAAGTCTTTTCACAATTATAAAATTGCATTTAGATTTCAGGGAAACTGCATTATTATCCCTGTTTACTGGGGAGGACACTTTGAAAATAATAGACTGAAACTTGAATTTGCATCTCTGTGCTGAAGCCTGTGCATGCATCACTGCTAAGTCTCATGATACCTGTATGAAGTGGCTATCATTCCCATTTTATTCGCTGAGAATAGTAGCTGAGCTTAAGAAATGAAGCAGGAGGTCTTAATAAATTGGGCCACCACCAGCAGAACAAAGGGTCAAATATTCAGATCAAAGACTGTAAAAAATGAGACTTCAGGGTTTGTTCAGCACTCAACAGACATGGGTATGACACTTCTTGGTCTCAACGACTCACAGTAGAGGAGGAACTAGGCCATGTGTCTGCCTCTGGGCTTGGGGTCTCGGCAACCAACTTGAACTACATCAAATGTGTCTAATGTCATCACCACAGTAACTTCACCAGAAAGGTATGGAGAGATTAAAGACTTGCCAAAACCACAGAGTTACTATAAAGCAAAGCTTGAGTTTGTAGCATTCAAAGCTTCATATTTTTGCAAAGTCTCTAAATGTACCTGAAACTTGAGCTTCATAGATTTTATTATTCTCATTTTTAATTGATTCTCTTTGCCTACAAAGGCTTTTCCCACCTTTTCTCATGCCACTCAAAATCCCAGATTTTCAAAAGATACACTAATTCCCACTTAAAAATTCTTTTTCTTCTGGCCATTGTCCATATTCCACCTGAGAATTTTTTTTCTTCACCCATCCTGGATTCCTGTCTGTTTCCCTCCTTTTAGAAGAAGAAGCCAAACGCATCTTCATCCCAAGGTGAAGATCCCCACTGGATTTGTTACAGACTAGCACAGTCAAGGGAACACTACAAATAGGACAACTGCTTTGTCATCCAGGCTGTACTGGTCTTGAGGGTGGTACTGGGTCACCTTCCTAGGCAGGGCACTTTTCATTTTACTATCTATCTATCTATCTATCTATCTGTCTGTCTGTCTGTCTGTCTATCTATCTATCTATCTATCTATCTATCTATCCATCCATCTAATCCATAGGTCACCAACCTTTCAGACCTCATGGATCACCAGTGGTCTGCAGACCACCAGTTGGCGACCACTGCTCCAAAGGTTTTCTTAAACTAGCAGTTGCCAACCTTTCAGACCAATGGACCATTGGTTGGCGACCGCTGATCTAATCTATGCCCTCTTCCACCTCTACCCAACCCCCTCCCCTGCAATCATTATTTTTCCTTTTTAAAGAGAATTTACTGCATCTGTTTTAATCAGAATATCCCTTGAGATAGATACTTTTTTACCTTCATCAAACAAATGACGAAACTGAAACTTGGTAAGAAATTAAGAAATATAGCCAGTGGCACAGAGAAAATAAGTGAGAGTCAAGATTTAAACCCAAAGCTGTCAGAACCTAGAGACCGTGTTCTGAAGTGTAAAATGTAGGTGGAGCAATCAGCTTTGTTATATTTCTAGCAGTAGGGTGGACCCTTGAACAATGCAGAGGTTAGTGCGCCAACTTCTGCATAGAAAATCCACCTAACTTTTGATTCCCCCCAAATTTAACTATAGCCTACTGTTGACCAGAAGCTTTACTAATAACATAACAAGTCAATTAACAAGTCCTGACCAGGTAGCTTGGTTGATTTTAGAGCATTGTCCTGATATGCCAAGATTGCAGATTTGATCCCCGGTCAGGGCATATACAAGAATCAACCAATGAATGCATAAATAAGTTAAACAACAAATCTATGTTTCTCTTTCTCTCTCTAAAAAAAAGTCGATTAACACATATTTTGTATATTATATGTATTATATACTCTGTTCTTACCATAAAGTAAACTAGAGAAAAGAAAATGTTATTAAGACAATCATAACAAAGAGAAAATACATTTATAATATTTATTGAAAAAAATCTAAGTGTAAGTGGACCTGCACAGTTCCAACCTGTGTTGTTCATCGGTCAACTGTATTTCTTTTCAAATAAAACAATTTGAGGAACTCAAATATACAAAGAGAAAAAACAGTGTTTATATTGTATTTATTATATTTATATACCCATATACATTTATTTAATGCACTCTTATTATTTATTATACAGGCAACTGAAATATGTCAAAATTGTGTGTTAATAAGCTTAATTTTGAAATCAGGGGTTATGGGTTATAATTGGTGTCAGATTCAATTATTCTAATGATTTGTTTTAGTTTAATGGCACAAAAATTCTGATTCACGTAGAGAAGTTTTTTTTACAACAGTTTTTCAATGAATAAGCTTATGTTTCCATTAACAGTTAGAGAAGATTGGAAGAGGAGCAATAGGATATATTTGTTTCAAGACTGAATCACTAGTATTAGCTAGTAGCTGCTCACTTTCATTACTTGGTAAGTGTTTCATTTGGGGAGTGTTAATAAACAGACTCCTACCTAACTGGTTGAATGAAATATCATTGGTAGGAAATACTTTTCAAATATATCTGATAACAATATAAGATTTCTAAGTGATGTCATTTAAAAAATCTCAGATGTCTTAGCATACCTCTGTCATTTCTCAAGGCTATAAAAATCTACATTATTCCCCATTCATTAGAAATTCGAAGCTTCAGTTTCCTTGTAGGCACTTGATTTGTAATTATAAGCATGAAAATACCAGAATTCCAAAAAGCTGCTGTGTTTTTGTTAGCTACTTAATAAATGGAATTCCTTCACACTTTTTTTCTCCTTTAATATCTTTGAAATATTTGTACTAGCACCTTGCCTTCAGTTCATCATATAACTTTCCTGTAAAAAAGGCAATTCTGGAACATACTGCCAATATAATTACCAGCAACTCTGGAAAATTACAGTTTGAAGGCTGAACCTTAACATAATTGATTATTTATATGGCCTGACCCAACCCTATTTAGAAAGACGTTTGCACATTTGTAAGAAGTTACCACCTACTGTTTGACTCTACAATACTATTAAAGACTCTTTTGCCTGCTTGAACACATTGTGCTGATAGCTTTAAAGTGAGCCCTTACCAGTATGTCTATGCTTTTCCCAAATATCCCTTGCCTATCATCGATGCAGAGGTTACTACACTTTGGCCTCCTTAAGTTAAAATTTCCTTTTTCTTTTCATCTGTGTGAACACAGCATAGAAAAACAAGAAATATATTGAAAACCACAAGATTGGTAGTAAAGTTCATTACATAGTTTCCCAAACTGGCTACTTTCATTAATCCATCATGTAGTTTGGATGTTAAAAATTTCACTCCTCTCTGGATGTATAATTAGGAAATGGAACCAGATGTGTATACATATCTATATATATAAAAGCCCAGCGACCGAACGGCGGAACGACCGGAAAGACCAGTGGCTATGATGAGCACTGCGGCAGCCAACCGGCCTGATCTGGGCCCCTGATTGGCGCCCCCCCACCCCCCGGCTGACCCAGCCCCTGATTGCCCCCAACACCCTGATCGAGGGCAGCGCCGGCTGGCCAACCACCCGCGTCCCCTCTCCCTGGCCAGCCCTGCCCCCAAATGCCCCCCCCCAATCAGGGGCGGGGCCAGCCAGCCAACTGCCTGAGGCCCTTCCCCCTGCTAGCCCGACCCGATCGGGCCCCCATTGGGGCGGGCCAGCCAGACCCCACCCGTGCACGAATTCATGCCACGGGCCTCTAGTGTGTTTGTTTATAATAGTCTTGTACTTTTATATTTGAGTTGATCATTAAAAAAAAGAAAGTGCTGGGTTTTAAATTTTCCCCTCCATAGCATCTGATTCTGTGTCTTGGGAGAAAGTGGGTGACCATCATGTCACCAGCATGCAGTTTGCCTCAATTGGATAACATTACAACTGCTCAGTTAATATTGAAAAGAGCAAGTAGAAGGACTCATAGGATTACTTACTGTCTTTTATTTAGATATGACCAACCTAAAGTGGTTGGTTGCATAAAACATACTGAAGACTTGGACAACTTTATGATCACAAACACCAGTTTTCCATCCATCATTATAGTTTCTCAGTTTTAAGTGTGTTTGTGAGAGTTGTCAGCACTTGCCTTCATTCCTTATATTATTCTCTATGGGTTGACATTATTGAAGCATCAGTTGATGCTAATAAGCCATATCTAATTTGCCCTTTTAATTCTCTCTCTCACCAGACTGTGTCTCTTTCTTCTTTTAAGGGTCTTTTTTACATCCCCTGATAAAAAGAGAACATTTAGAAATACAAAAATGAGACAAGGATAACTCAACGTTTACAACAACTTTATCAATAAAAAGTAAAACCAAGATTTAAAATTAGCACTAAAGCTCTCTATGACATATAATTTTGACTCTATGCACCTTGCATTCCATTCTTTTTTTTTTTTTGCATTCCATTCTTATTGCACTATTGACTATTGAATGAGGATGGGAGCATGTGCCAAGCAGATGGCTCAGAGTCCTGCCTTCATGGGCATTGTGTGCAGAGCTGAGGTAGCATGCTTAAGTGTGTTCAAATTTATGAGATTTGACATACTCAGTCTTGAATTAAAAAACAAAGCAAAACAACTCCAAGGCAGTGCTTTAACCTTCCTACCCAATGACACATTTACCATAGGTACCCCCCTCCCCACGACACACACACCAGAAAAATTTAAGTTCTGCCTCCAAACAAGTTAAAGTGGTGAAACAAGTTAAAATTCCAATGACTGACAATGTGTTGAAATTTGAGTGTGCATTTTACTTGTAGCACTTAAAATACATCGGAGTTGTATTTATTAAAGTATATAGATTTGAGCATCTGTACAGAATTCCAAGATTTCACAAAATAGACTTTGAAAACCATGAGGTCAGATAATTTCCAAGTTTCCTTTCAGTCCTAGCTTTCTACGTTTATGGCTGTTTTCTGTAATCATATTACTTTCTTCATTTTTCTCTACTTTCTAATTATCTCCTTCCTCTCTTTTCTCTTTGGCTTATTTTCCATTGCCTTTTTTTTTTTTTATCAGAGAACATACACATTTGAAATGTGGCTAGTGGGAATGGGGAACTTAATATTTAACTTTAACTTTTATTAATTTATATTTAAACTAGGGGCCCAGTGCACGAATTTGTGTACCTTGAAAGGAACTGTGGGCCGCAAGGATGCGAGTGGGCACAGGGATGGGTCTCGGCCCATCCTCCACACCCCCCGCCCGGCCCCTCCCGCCACAGCCCCCTGGTCCCCTGTCTGCCAGCAGCCCCACTCCGGCCACCACCGCTCCCATGTGCTGATGGCGCCGGCCCCACTCGCATCCGCTGACAGCGCGGAGTGATTGGGGCCATCATCAGCAGTGAGTGTGAGCGGGGCCAGCACCATCAGTGGGTGTGAGCGGCAGCTGTTGCCCCGATCACTGCTCAGGAGCAGAGGGAGGTGGAGAAGCCCTCAGAGGCGATCCAGCCG
>NW_005871091.1:4591707-4707386 GCF_000147115.1 Myotis lucifugus | reverse complement strand
AGCAAAGAATTTTCAGTAACACAGAGGTCACCCGATGACAGTGACTGGCACCCCGCCTTGGTCTGGCGCCCCTGCTCACCTGCCCCACCATCCCGCTGCGGCTGATGCCTGCTGCCAGTGCCCTCCATGATCCGCGTGCCCTCCTCCTCTCCCCACCTCGGTTGTCAGCATACGTCATAGCGACCGTTTGGTCGGTTGTTCCACCATTCGGTCTATTTGCACATTAGATTTTATATATATACAGATAGCCACATATGACTAGTATCTACCATATTGGACAGTGCAGCTATAGACTATATATGCTAATGTAAAGCAATCAATAGAAGAATAAATGTAAAAGTTCTGTGAACATGTAAAAAGTTGGTGAATCTCAGCCTCAACCAAAAATCAATCGGGTATCATTTTTCACTCTTCGGATTTTTTTCAACTCACTTAAAAATCATGTTGACAAATCAGATTGACAAGAAACAAAGATTGGCAATATATGTTTTCATGAGGGTGAAAGAAAATGAGTTCTCTCATATACTTTCTGTGGAAGAGCAATGATAGGGCCTTTTAGAGACACCACTTAACCTATCCATGGCCCTTTCTCTGCAATTCCAATTCTGGGTATTTAAATACTGGAAGAGATGGACAAATACTGGAAGAGATGGACAAGAGAGCTAATTGCACACCAGTTGTATTATTGAAATAAGTGGAAACTACTTAAATATGGGATCCCATGGGCAATGCATTACACAATTCCAGTGGCTACCATTCATCTTGTAGTTTTTCTGAATGGTGGCCTCTGGGTGATACTCTCTAGAAACTCTGATATGTCTAACAATGCCAAAGTGGTTAAAATAGTTATGATACATCGCATCTACACTATGAAATATCACACAGCCAGTAAAAAGAATAATGTAGAGACATATGAGGGTATATGCCAGCTAAACTGTTAGTGGAAAATATAATCTATAGAGTATATGTGCAGTAAAATCCCACTTATATTTAATAAAACAACAAAACTAAAAACAATCTAAAACTGTCTTTAGAAAAGTGCAAGGCACATGATAAATGATATTATTATTATTATTATATACCTACTGAATATGCACATATAGGTAGAGAGAAATATCCAGGAGAATATATACCAAATTATTAGCATTTTTCCTCTTCACAAAAAGTCCTAATAGCACTATTCTAGATATATTAATCTTTGATTTTATACTCTACATATATTTCTCCAAGACTATTACTTGCCTTTTAAGACTATTAGTCTTTTGTAATACAAATATTTTAAATTTTATATAGTCTGTTATATTAATCTTTTCCTTATTTGTGCCTTGCTTAGAAAAGCTGTATTAGTCCATGACTATAAAAATATTATTTTAAGTTTAATTTTGTTAAACCATCTGAAATTTAGCTTCGTGTTTGGTGCAAAGTAGATCCAGCACTATTTTTTAACATATATGAATATATTGATGTATTTTAAAAAATAAAATAGAGCTTTCCTTTTTTAAAAATGAGATGATGAGGTTACACTGGAGTTTAATTTTGCATATTAGCACTTGGCTGCAGCTCAGAGGCCAGTGCCCCATTAAATTGGGGCCCATGTCCTCTAGCTGTCCTGCTTTCCTCTGCTCCCTACAACCTCCAGCATTCCAGATAATGACTGCACTGTGATTGCCCATTTGTTTCTCTTATGGGAGAGAGTTACTTCTTGGTTTCCTGTCTCTATGAAAACTGAGAATATCAAAGATGGACCAAAAACGGAATGCATGCCTGGTCTTTCTTACACCAAGACTGTTTTCTCGTTCATATTTCTGCGTGGCTCTTTAAAGCATCTGAATTTGTGATCCATTGATCTGTGTATCTATTCCTGTGCCTACATCACTTTCCTTAAATTACCATGCTGTCAGAGAATATTTTCTATGCTCTGGAATAACTGATGTAAATATAGATTACCAATTTTTTAACATTTTTTTTAACTCACTTAAAAATCATGTGCTTGGTGTGGGGAGCCGATATAGCAGGGGTCCTCAAACTTTTTAAACAGGGGGCCAGTTCACTGTCCCTCAGACCATTGGAGGGCCGGACTATAGTTTAAAAAAAAAACTATGAACAAATTCATATGCACACCGCACATATCTTATTTTGAAGTAAAAAAACAAAACAGGAACAAATACAATATTTGTATGTGGCCCGCGGGCCGTAGTTTGAAGACCCCTGCGATACAGGGTTAAGCCTTGGACTGACCTGTTGGCAAAGTCACAAACAAGTCCCAGCTTAGAGGGCACAGTCCTCTTAAGCATAATTAGGCTTGGCCTTATAAAGCTCCCTAGATCTTATCTGGGAAGCTAATGGGCTGAGGGAAGTGCAGCAAGAACAAAAACAAGTGAAACTCACAAGAACAGTGTAAACAAGTGAAACTCACAAGAACAGTGTAACTTTGGTAACCACTACCTTGTTTACCTCTGACTATAAAATAAAGGCTCAGCTTGCCTCTGCATCTCTCTGTGGCCTCAGCCAGGCACAGGGAAGATCCACGGAGAATCCGTGTAAATCATTCTTCTCTGACTCTGTCCACATCTTTGGGAACTCCTGGACCACTGGGGCTGGACCCCAGCACTTGGAGTCCCAGTTAAAGAATGATAACAATGAGCGTGGATAGTGTACTATATGCCTAATCCTCCTCACAAGACTCTTGTGAATAGCTATACTAGTAGATTAAGAAACCAAATCACAGGGATGTCAAATAACTTGGCCAATATGACATAGCTGGTATGGTGGTGTCAGAATTTAAACCCTGACTGATACTCCACAGCACATCTCATACTCTGGAACAACTATTCAAATTTTAAGAAAGAAAAATAAAGCGAAGAAAAAAATTGAAGGGAAAAATATTTAATAATTCGAATTTTTCTAGATTTTCATCAGTTTTGTAGATTTTTCAAATTTATTGGTTAAAATTGTTTAGTGTGTTCTCTTAGGACATTTGCTAGCTCCTCAGTATCTATATTTATGTTTCTTCTATTGTTCATGGAATCCATACTTTATTCTTTGTAATCCTACTGGCCAAAACTCTGTCTACTTCATAAGTGTTTAAAAGAGCACATTTAAAATTCTTATTAATATGATAGACTTTTAAAGTATATTTTATTTTGCCCTGGCTTGGTAGCTCAGTTGGTTAGGGCATCATCCTGGTACACCAAGGTTGTGGGTTCAATCCCCAGTCTGGGCACATGTAAGAATCAACCAATGCATGCATAAATAAGTGGAAAAACAAATCGGTGCTCTTCTCTCTCTGGCTCTCGCTCTTTCTCTCCTTCTCTTCTCTTCTCTTCTCTCTCTCTCTCTCTCTCTCTCTCTCTCTCAAATCAATAAATATAAACAATTAAAAATAAAATGTATTTTATCACTTTTAAAATCTTCAATAATTCCTAGATCACATCTCCTTTGTGTTTTGTTTCTTCGTTAAGATTCTTGAGTGAGTTTACTTTCATTCTACCTTGCTTATGAAGAGTTTATTGGCTTTGCATTTTCTTGTGAATACTGTTTGGCTTACATGTTTTATCATAAAAGACTCTTTTTTATTAATTTCTAAATCACTTGTACATTTAATTTTGATGACTTCTTTTTAAAAATAAACTTTTTATTGCTGATAGTATTACAGATATCTTTTCTTTTCCCCTCCTCTTCCCCCATTCTCCAAGCCCCTACTCATCCCCCCATGTCTTCACTGCCTGATTGCCTGTGTCCATGGGCTATGCCTATTAGTATGTAAGTTCTTTGTTTATCTCTTCTTATCCCCCCAACCCCACATCGAAGTATGTCAGTCTGTTCCATGCCTCCATGCTTCTTTAATGTAGCATTACTTCAAGGATACTCTTAAATTTCCAAGTGGATAGATCATTTTTTATACTTCTTTGTTTTTGGAGTCTTTGACCAAAAAAAAGTCACAGATTCACCCAACCCTCCTTTCTGAACAGCTAGGAGCCAGTACTCTACAACCTTTGCATTTAGACTGGACCACAGAGTAATTCTGGCCAAAGAAATATGGGCAGAAGTGCTTGGGACACATCCAGGCTGAGGCAACGAAAAACTCTGCTGTATTACAATTCTCTGTCTTGTCCTCTTGAGTGATAAAGGTAGAGAAAGTTGTTGAAATGGCTGAATCACAGGATGAAAGAATTTTTATTGGCAAGAAGGAGAAATAACCTAGAACTTTTATTGTTTGGGCCACTGAAATTTTGGGGTTTCTACCTAAGTATAGACCTGGCCCAAATGGGTTATTATAAACGATTATTAATGCTTCCATCAACAACTTCACAATCATTAATATTTCCTCCTACAAACATATTCAGTATTGAGGAAACTCAACAGGAAACTTCTCAGTACTATCCATTTCGGAAGTGGTTCAACTTATGCTCTTGGCCCTCCATATGCAAATAGTGTCCTCCATTCATTCATTCACTGATCCTTCCCAAGCCCTTGTTCTATACAAGAATTTGTGCTGAGTTCTCTGGATAATATCCTCTATGAATAAGAACGTACAGTGGGAGAAAATGACCAACTTTTCCTGAAAGTTTTATGGGAGAATGAATAAAGATGACTCAAAGCAGATGCTCTTTCCAGTATCTATGGCCTTTGATTCCCCAAATTGCTTCGTTCCCCCATCTCCCTCACTTCCCTTATGATCATGGCTCATTATTGAATTTTCCTTATTTTGATCATTTTCGTAATTACCTCGTGTTTTGTGGGTTTCATTTTTAGATAGCAGCTTGACTGCTGCTTCTGGTTTGTGCAGCTTTTGCACATGCTATTGTTTGCAGACACATTTTGGCTGGGACCTCATCTGATGAGCCATTTGTGAGTTCTGATTGAGTAGGTCACTTGTGGGCTCAATTAACCACTTGCCCTTCATCTGATGGTGCAAGTGGCCAATTGCACCTGCAATTAGCTAATTAAAGGTTCAGTCATTTCCATAGGCAATTTTGCCTTTATCTAATTGTGGGGCTGCATGAAATTCCTTTCATCATTTGGACATATACCAGCCACTGTAGGCAGAGAATGATGCCTTTTGATGAAAGTAAGGTAACGGAAAAGGAAATATAAAAATTTTTTGTTCTGTTTTTTAATTTCCTTGTATGGGTTTTACCCCCCAATTATTTGTATTGTAAAATACACATAAAGTTTACTGTCTCAACTCTTTTAAGTATACTGTTCAGTTGTATTAAATACATTCATAATGTGCAACCATTACCACTGTCCATCTCCATAACTCTTTTCATCTTGAAAAGCTGAAACCTTATCCCGTTAAACAATAGCTCCCCATTCCCCCCTCCCTCCAGCCCTGGCAACTACCATTCTACTTTCTGTCCCTTTGATTTTGATTACTCCTAGTATCTGATATGTATGTAATCACACAGTTTTTGTCTTTTTCTGACTGGCTTAGGAATTTTGAAATGTTATTTTCTACCGCAGTTGTCTAAAGTAGGCAAAAATCAGATTAAAAACCTAGAATTTGTCCTGTTCAGATTTTAAAAGACTCTATGTAGATGTTTAAAAAATATTTTGCTTTGTGGGTATTTACCTGTCAAAGTAAACATGTTTAACATCACAAGTTGATAGCAATTTCTGGAGGGAGTATGTGTGTGTGTGTGTGTGTGTGTGTGTGTGTGTGAGATGCACATGTTGAAGGTTTATGTACATGAACTCATTCCATAAATTTGCATTCCTCCAATGAAAGAGTTGGAGGTGCAACAGAACCTAGACCAGTCTTTCAACAGAGAAATCATAGGGAAAAGAGGGCTCTCTGAACTCAAGGGGAGATGTGGGAATTTGTCACTTCTATTTTTTTTGATAAATGCTTTACAAATGGCTTTTTGTGGCTTGAATAGTTCATTCAAGAACCATGGAGCAAAACTGGAAGGTACTTTTTTTTTTACTTAATGCCAGGACAAAAGACCTGCACAACATCTCAGGACCCCTCTGTAAGATCTGTAATTCAAACTGAAAACCGTTGCGTTCTTCTCTTCTAGAAAATGACCAGTACATAGGCAACAATCAGAGAAAGCACTTATTGTCCAGATTTTTCATTGTATATAATCTGTTGGAGTCACAGCCACACAGTCAATTTCTATGGCCCATCTGTCAGGATATTGAAATTGCTTTATTATACAGAACCCACTCACAGATTCTGTGGATTCAGTGAGGAATATTTACCGAGTGTCATCTGAGATCTCAGAGGTTCCATAAAATATTTAATTAACATACCAAATCCACTTCAGCTAAGCCTATACCCACTTTCTGAATATCAGTTACTGATTGGATTACTCCTGAGGCTTGGTCAGCCTGGGGAAAATTGCAGGAGCTGCTGGAGAGCGTGCTAGAGGCGCACAGTAAGGTGGACGGCCTCTGATAGTAATTTTCTCCCCCTGGGAGTAAGGGTTGGTGATATAGCTTCACCAAACAGTCACAGCAGGAAGAGCTGTAGAACTGCTTTTGTTTGTTTCTTCACTTTTTTGTTTTGTTTGTGATAAGCAGGAGTGGGGCCTTGCATTGTGCAGTAATTGTTCATGTCATCTTATCTGACTTGCCTTGCTTGTCTATACTGCTTCCAAGCTATGTTACCTTAGCCAAGTTAAGTTCTCCAGGCCGCAGTGTCCTTTCTTTTAAAAGGAAGATAAAATGTCCTTCTTGGAGTTATTGTGATGTTGAAATGAGGTAATGTATGACTACTTGGAGTTTCTTCCAGCATCGTCAGCGTTGGAGGTCAAGGGACTAGCTGCTTAAGATCAAGGATTATTGCTCACAGCATTGCTGAGCATGTAACAGATTACTTGCATAGACTAGGTGCTGGAAACAATTGTGGATGGACTGCATGGATATCAGTGAGCTTACCTCAGCAGTAGTAATGCTGGTTCCATAGCTTTGGGCCTCTTGTGTGCACGTGACCTCATCTCCCTGTGATGACTTCTCGAGTGTTCATGGCAATTTCCAAGACTGTCTCTTCCTAGCGCCACATTTGCTGCCCTGTCTCCAGCAGGGCATTTGCTGAGTGCCACCAGCAACAGATAAACAATTCCTAGAACGGAAGAGGGCCTGGAGCCTTTGAGACCTTCTAGGACAAGAGAGAGAAGGCCCCTCTCCTGCTGTGTGTCACATTCCATTACAGAGGTCCCCTTGCAGGGCTGTGTGAGCCTTGATGTTTCACAGACCTTCGAGAGGGCAATCTCTTAGGCATTCCCTTTAGCCTCCTCATTTCATAGGACTCAAATATGATGCATCCTGTGAGGGCTTGTGCTTGGAGACAACTCCAGCTGTCATTACACCTGCCTCTGAACAATAGTGCCTTCCATGGGGCTGGCTCCTTCTTCCCTGAGTTCTCTCCCAGGAAACGTCCCAGGCCCCAGTGTAGAAAGCATCTGGCTGCCTGCCCCATACTTGTCAGGCAAACATGGATGCACATTTGGGCACATGCTGATATATATAATGATGTAGGTTTCTTTCTTTGTTCTGGAAACCATATCATAAGTTGGTATCATGGGAACAGAATAGTTGGTTGACTGGATTGTTTTTCAGATTTTCAAATGGTCTCTTTCTCTCAGCTATAGAGGGATTCTCTAATAAAGTGTTTTGAATCATGATGAAGGAGTCAGGTTTTCATGCTTAGTTACTGTAATTATTAGTTCTGTGAAGGCATAGAACGGGCTAGAACTTGGGAGTGTACTGTTTAAAAACATTCCTTGTCGAAGACACACTGGTCCTTGAGAGTTCTAATGTCATTTTGTATCTCAAAGAAGATGACCTCAGAGAAACCTCCCAATTTCACTCCATCTAAGTTTGGCATAAGTAAGACATGCCACCCTGGTGTTCCCAACCAAAAAGGCTTGCTTCCCACTGGGTTTACAAGGCCATCAGGGGTTGGCTGTGACGTCACATTCGCATCATCCCAGGACCCAGGTGCTGGAGCAGCCCCTCTCTGGGGCCCACAAAGAATCAAACTCATCCTGTAGGTGATTGGGAGCCATTGAGTGTTTTTAAGCAGGAGAATAACACTGTTAAGCCTGAGCTTGAAAGGATCACTCTGGTGGCCAGGTAGAAAGCACAAGAACAGAAGAGAAAGAGGCCGGTAGCAGGGGAACCAATTATAAGACATGTGCCAGGTATCATGACCGGGATATGTAATAAGAGTATCTACTGAAAGCTGTTTCCAGCTTGATGGAGCCACTAGGCTGTGGGCACAGAGGAGATAACTTGCACCCTTACTTCCAGACATTCTATTAGGGAGAGAGAAAAGGCGGTCCAGATTAGTGACCAGTTGCCGTAGGGACAGGCTAACTCCTGGAATGCACAGTGACTGCGGGGCACAGCACAAAAAGCCCAACAAAGACTTCTGGTTTGTGTAAAATGACCCGCCACCCCAGAAACACGTTCGAGTTCTTGGAGAGAGGGAATTGTTGCCAGCCTGGGGCCTGCAGCAGGAGCTCGGCATCTTAGCAGATGAATATTTGTCATCTTGCACCTGTCAGTGCTCCAGTAATGTCCTGCTAATCTCTCAGTCTCATTTGTCCCAGAGCTGGCTTTCCATCGGTTAGAACAACTGGCAGCTCAGGCAATTACAGGCGAGAGGCGCCCTCTTCCAAACACATACAGGGCTTTCTGTGCAGGAAGCTGCCTGGGTCATCTCCTGGGCTTATATTTTTGGATTAGCCAGTCATATCCCTGAGGTCACCATTTGTAGACTTAGAAGGAGGGAGCTGAGGGGATTTAGGTATTTAAATCGGCTCTTTGTTCTCTCTCTCTCTCCCTTCCCCCCCGCCCCCCAGCCCCATTCACTGAGCGAACTAGACTTGTAGCATTACGTTGATCCTTCTTCTCACAGCCTCCTGGAGAAGAATGAGCAGCTGTGAGTGACAGTCTCAGAAAGGCTGTCAGTGCTGCCCCCAAGGTGGGGCTGGGAAGATGTAGCCTTCATCAGAAAGAGCTGGAGGTTAGGGAACCAACCCCCTTGGTTGCCAAACGTCCTCCCCAAGAAGAGAAAGAAGGGGGCCTTGTGTAGTGGGATAGGCAGAACAGAAAGGCAGCAGCATCTAAATAATTTACGGTGGTTCTCCCCATTCCCTTCCGGGAGCCAGGCTACACCACATCTGTGAGCCTTCAGCTCAGCTCAATGTCTCTGGTGAGGAGACTTCTCAGATTTCAGGAGCCCTGCAAGGCTTTGGAATGCTTGCCAGCGAGGAATTTGAACATCAAAAGGTTCAAAGGTGGTTGGAAAATCCAATCCTCAAGTTGTCGGGGGCAAAAACATGTCTCCTCTGTCCTATTTTTATGACTTTGGTAGTGAGGACTGGGGCTACTAAGGATCCAGGGGAGTCTCAGCGTTTCCCAAGCAAACCCTTTCTTGTGGGAAGTCAGTACTCTGCAGCATTATCATAACGCTTACAAGCTGGGGACAGAAGGAAAGTGGCTATTTCATCTGGAGACAGAGAGCAGTTTTAGCGATCCTCATAATGGAACATTGTAAATCTGGGGAGTCAAGGTTCAAATATGGGTGTCTTCGCACTTGACATATTTTTATTTTAGGTCCAAATGAAGTATATTTTTAATAGGCAAGACAACACTTCTGGCCTTCAATCAGAGATAATACCAGACTGAGATAATATTCTGAAACAGCAAGTTGCATTTTAATTTAAGATGAATATGCCCCTGGTAAAATTTCACCCATTCTGGCTCTAAAACATGTCATGTCCAAGGTCAATTAATTGTACTTGCAACTTAAAGCCAATCAGAAAGATGAGCTAACATTAAGGTTCTTTTTTCAAAATGAAAATTTATCTTCAATCAGTGGTGGGGTTTTTTCTGTGCTGTTTTTTTTTTAAATGCATGCATTATTCAAAAATTAGAAAGAAAGGAAAGAATGGATTAGCAGTGGGACATGACGGTGTACCAAGCAAGACATTTCAAATAAGTTATTCCTAAATGGATTTGTACCAACTGAAAAGGCTTTCCACGACATCTGTGACCTTGAAATTTAATCTGAGATTTCTGTTTCTGAGCAAAATGGCTGAACCTCTGGAATGAGCAAGCTTTAGACTAATGCATTTCACCCAACAGTTACTTTTTTTTTTTTTTAGCATTTTGGGGGAAGGTATATAAGAAAAACAAGGTATAGATCCTGGCCTCAAGGAGATTACAGCCTAGGGGGCTTTGAGTCCAAAGTGGGTGATTGTGTATAATTTTGTCACCTTTTCAAAGCCTCAATTTGATCACTTATAAAATTGAAATGAAAACATCTTTTCTATCTTTCTCACTGACTACTCTGAGAATTGGGAGAGGGAGGAAGAAAGAGAGGGCAAGAGGAAGGATTGAGACAGACAGAGAAAGAGACAGACAGAAAGAGAGAAAATGGCTGGGAAGAATTTTGAATAATTGTAAATTACTAAAAGGCTATCTGTCTATGGTCATCGATAGTTGTACAATATCCTACTTTTAAAACCTGACAGGGAGCCTTTCTGTGAGGTAGCCATCGTAGCATCCTTATGAAAAATGCTCCTATATTATTCCTTTTCTGGGGTTGCCTAGAAACAATATTAATCTTATTTTCCTGGTCCTCATTCTCTTCTCTTCTGCTCTATGGAAGGCCTGATTCAGAACCGCTGTGGCTTAAGATGCATCTGTGGTCTGCCCACGTGGCTCTTTAGGCATGAGCCCATTCCATAGGTAGTCTTTAAACTCACTTTTTCATTTTCATCATCTCGTTTAATCCTCACAGAAACCCAGTAAGGCTCATGGCTCTCACTTTCTGTACAAGAAAACTGCGTCTCAGAGGGTTTAAGGAATTGTCCCAAGATCACCAAGCTAAGAAAGGGCAGAGTTGACTTTCATAGGGCCTGCTTTGGCTTGTTCTTGGGAGTGAGTAGACATGAAAGCGTGTTCCAGTCCCGGGTTCTTCTGTGAATCTCTGACCTTCCCACCTGGTTTTATTCTTTGACCTTTTAACCAGTGGTTCTCTACCTTCCTAATGCTGCGACCCTTTAATACAGTTCCTCATGTTGTGGTGACCCCCAACCATAAAATTATTTTTGTTGCTACTTCATAACTGTAATTTTGCTACTGTTATGAATTGTCATGTAAATATCTGATATGCAGGATGTATTTTCATTGTTACAAATTGAACATAATTAAAGCATAGTGATTAATCACAAAAACAATATGTAATTATATATGTGTTTTCCGATGGTCTTAGGCGACCCCAGAGGGATCGCGACCCACAGGTTGAGAACCACTGCCTTTTAACCAATGTGTGTCTGGTGCCCATCCCTGACCAGGCTCTCTGTTCACAAACCTGGTATACTGTGGGTGACCAGAGACAAGTGACCCGAGTTCAAGTCTCAACTCGATCCCTTACTAAGCTGAGCTCTAATTTCCTCGTTTGCAAAATGGTGACAATAACACAGATTTATTGTATGGATTGGATGTCGTATGTTAGAATGCAGTCAGTGCCTCTGGTGAATAGCAGAAGGTACCCAGAAATATGAATTGAATTTGAATTCTGATTCTAGTCTCTTCTGGGATTAGCCCAGAACTGGTTGTGTCCTGTGAACTGAAGGTACATCAGGGGCATTTTGTAACACTTTTGTCATTATGGAATCCCAGTTCCTTCAGGGCTGCTTCTGTAGACAACCGTGCTAGATGATGCTGTAGCTTCAAGTAAAACACCATTGAAATCTCCCTTAGAGTGCATCTAGTTCAGTTGTCTTCCAAATTATCTTATTAGTGGATGCCTATTTTTTAAACGAATCTGAAAAAGAATCACATCATGCAGAACTGACAGCAGAGAGCTCTCCTGCATGGATTGATGCAGGGAGACCCAAGCCGGCCAGCTCCAGTGCTTATTGCAAACCTCCCTCCTCCAATACCCTGAGGTTTTTCAGAGCAGGGTTTGAAAAACATGAGACTTCTAAGAATCTTGTTTTGCATATGAGAAAATTGAGGCCCAGAAAGAGTTACTTACTAGAGAGAACCCATCCACTTTAATATATAAAAGCATCATCTGCAGCAACCTGGTTTGATCTGATATTCAACTATATAGCAAGGTGATAGAAGAAAGGATGTGTTCTTGTCTCTTTACATAGGGATTTAAACATTTTTCCCTTCCTCTATCTTTCTTGGAGATCATACTTTAAAAATGACTCTGTTCACCTTGACTACAGAGAAGAAAAAGTAGAATATTTGAAAAAAACTTCTGTAATTCATCTTTAAGAAAAAACACACCTATTCACTATGTATCAAGAACCTGAAAATTTTTATGCCATTTGACCTAGTAAGTTTTCTTGTAGAAATTTCTGTCAAGAAACTAATTTTAAATTCCAAAAAATGATCTATGCACACATATTCATTACCATATTCATTAAAAGTGTTAGAATAAAAACCATAAATAATGTGTGCTATAGAAAATAGAATGGTTAAGTAATAACAGCATTTAGTTCAGTGTAATAACATAGAACAATTAAAAATGATTTCATATATGAAATACTTAAGGATAATATTAACAAAATATGTTCAAGATCTCCATATTGAGACCTTTAAAATGTTGCTGAGATTAATTAAATAAGACCTATATAAAGGAGAGATATACCATCTCAGTATCAGAAGATTCGATATTGTTATTATTTTATGGTGATGTAAATTCCTTCAGAGTTGATCAATAGATTCAGTGAAATCCCAATCAAAATCCTTAAAAATAGATTATTAAGATGATTTAAAATTTACATAGAAATGCAGAAAACAATAGCTAAAGCAATTTGTAAAAAGGGGTTGGAAGGCATACACTAGCTGATTTCAAGACTTATCATAAGGCTACAGCCATCAAGACAGTGTCATGTAAGAATAAACATATAGCTCAATGAAACAGAATATAGTGTCTAGAATATATCCACATATATGCCAAGGTAACTCAATGGGCAAAAAAATAATCTTTTCATAGTCTGTACAGGAGCAATTGGGTATTGGTATGGGGGAAATTAAACCTTGATCCTTACATTATATCATATATGAAATTAACTGAAAATGGATCCAAATCTGTACATAAAAATGCAAACTATATAATTTCCTGAAGAAAACAGGAGAAAAATCTTTGTAGTGTTGAAGTATGCAAAGATTTAAGAGAACTCAAAATGCACTAATTATAACAGGAAAAATGATAAATTGGGTTTCTCCAAAGTGGAAAGGATTTGCTTTTGAAACTCACTATAAAGATATGAAAAGGCACCCTGGCCAGGTGGCTTAGTTGATTGGAGCATTGTCCTGTACACAAAAAGGTTGCAGGTTTTGGAACTGGAGAGCATTATGCTAAGTGAAATAAGCCAGTCAGAGAAAGATAATTATCACATGATCTCACTCATTTGTGGAATATAATGAATAATATAAACTGATGAACAAAAATAGAACCAGAGTCATAGAAGCATTGAACAGACTGTCCAACCTATGAGGAAAGGCGGGGGGTGAGAGGGTAAGAGATCAACCAAAGGACTTGTATGCATGCATATGAGCATAACTAATGGACACAGACAGGGGTGGGGTGGGGGGGCTGTGAGGGCATGTGCTGGGGGGTGGGGGCGGTCTGAGAGAGGTCAATGGGGGAAAAGGGAGACTTATGTAATGCTTTAAATAATAAAGAATTTAAATTAAAAAATGTGAAAAGAAAAAAAGGTTGCAGGTTTGATTCCTGGTAGAGGCACATACCTAGGCTGCAGGTTCGATACCTGGTTGGGGCGCATGCGGGAGGCAACTGATCAATGTTTCTCTCTCTCTCAAAAAAAAAAAAAGAATGAAAACTTGTTCTCGAATGAGAATTTTTAGGAAAAGATACAAAAAAGCAATCCATGGAGTCATTGAAGATATTCATTGAAAATGATTGTGGCAAAGAACTTGTGTCTAAGATATATAAAGAGCTCTTATAAATCAATGATAAGAAGATAAAGAACCCAATATTTTAAAAAACAAAATACTTGAACTGACACAAAAGATATAGTCTCCAAAAATATGTAAAACTATGCTCAACAGCACTAGTCATAAAAAAATGTAAGTAAAACCACACAGACACATCATTACACATCTCCCAGAACGACTAAAATGAAAAGTACTGACAGTACTGGCTACAATATGGAGCAATTAAATTATATACATTGCTAAAGAAAATGCACTGTCACTTTAGAAAACAATTTGATAGTTTCTTAAAAATGTAAACATCCACTTACCTTACCATCCAGCAATTCTACTTCTAGCTATTTACCCAACAAAAATGAAAACGTATGTCTACAAGAATGTTCATAGCTGCAGCCCAGAAACAACCCAAATGGTTATCAGTAGGTGAATAAATAAACAAATGGTTGAATAATTATACAATAGAATGCTACCTATCTATAAAAAGTAGCAAACTTCTGACGTACACAATGACAAGAATAAATCTTAAAATCAATATGCATACTGTATGACTCCATTCGTGTGAAATTCTAGAAGAGGAAAAAAACTAAAATATACTCACAGAAAGCATCCTGGTGGTTATTTGAGGCTGGGAATAGGGAGGATTGTCTATAAAGGAGCAGAAGCTAATTTAGGGTGGGGGTGAAGCAGTCAAGATAAATGTTCTGTATTTTGACTTGAATGATGGTTGCATGAGTACGTACATGTGGGTGAGTCATTGTCTGTGAGTTATACTTCAGTAAAGATTTAAAAAGTAACGTAGGTTGTTACGATATTAATGTAAAAGATCTTAATCACTTTATGCAATAAAATTAAGATATAAAAATTGTGGACACAGTCTGATTATAAGTTTTTAAAGTATGAATAAAATAATAAATGACAATACAACAAAAATCTGTTCAGGGTGGTGATTAGCCATGACCCAAGTATTTTTATACTGAGCTTTCACTTGAAATTGTAACTATTCCACTGATGTTGCACAAAGAAAAAAAATGTTTTTGTTGATGATCTGCAAATATCTAGAACTATTTTTGGTGAAAGATGATACCACTATAATAGCTGCACAATTAAAGGACAGAAGTAATAGATTTTTATTCAAGAAAACTGGACTTTGTAAAGCAATGTGATTTTTTTTAAGAATTACCTAGGAAAATGTCTCAGAGTCCTGTATATAAACAGATTCTAATGAATCATCAGTGTGCTTTGCTGTTGTGTTTTGTTTGCTTGTTTTTTTTTTTGTTAATCCTCACTTGAGGATATTTTTTTTTCATTGGTTTTTAGAGAGAGTAGAAAGGGAGAGAGAGAGAGAAACATTGCCATGAGAGAATCACATTGGTTACCTCCCACTCGACTGGGGCCAAGGATTGAACCTGCAACTGAGGTATGTGCCCTTGACTGGGAATTGAACCTTCGGTCCCAGAGCTGACACTCTAACCATTGAGCAAAACTGGCCAGGGCATCAATGTTCTTTGACTCAGTTTGAGATCTTATGGATTCCAGTCTTATCTTTGAAAACCCAGAAGAGCCTAGGAACACCCAAAAGTTAAGAAACAACATCCCTCTGTATTGCAAAGATAGAATCAAGTGAACAAGTCTGTTTTCCCATGAACTTCACATTCCACATAAGATCTCATCTCAGGGTGATTTATTCAAATCCTCCAATCCAAGTCCTCTTAATGTCCCTTAGGTGCTAGCTCCTCAAAGTTTTAGAGAAGAGCAATATAAGATGTTGTTATCAAGGAGATATATATATATATATATATATATATATATATATATATATATATATATATATATAGTAATTTTAAGTACTCCATTTAAAAGTCTTCAAGTTTTGGTATGTAAAATTCTCAGCAGTGTAGCAAAGCATAATCTTTGGGCTATGGAACTTTATTCAATTCGATCTATTTATATAACTACCCAGGGTTGACATCAAGCATATTTTTTTAAATGTCTTCTAATTCCAGGTTTGCAATTCAACTGAAATAAATCAAAGACACCTAAGAACATTTTTTGACTTAAAAAGTTTTCTTTTCTTGAAATAAAAACTACTGCTGGAGGTCTCTCCTCCCATATCCTATCAGCCCAACTACCTAGTGTGATTTGAATCACCCAAACTTCAGTTTTTTAAATAAAAAAAAGACAGAGAGAGAAAAGAAAAACCTTTGGTAAAGTAGGTTTCTTTGATCCTTTTCTGCTACTTATGAAAACTCACAGTGTATGTTTTAACACGTTCCCAACAAGCCAGGATAATGAAGCACATGGGACACCAAGACTTAATTCCGTGTCTGTTTCTTTATTTAAACACACATACACACACACACACACACACACACACACACACACACACACACACACATGCTCTATGGGCGGAGGGAAGAATAGGGTAAACTAGCTAGAAGCAAACAGTAAGAAGCAGTTGTGATTGCCGAGTTGGGAGATATCATTAAAAAGCAAACTGGGGAGCTCCAGTTTAGGATCTGAGGAGATTATTGATTCAAATCCTTTAAGGCATTCTTCAAAGGACTTCTTAAAAAGTTGTATTGTCTGAGGAGTTTGGGGAGAGTGTGTGTGTGTGTACGTGTGTGTGTTACACAAGGGGGGAGATTAGTGGTTGGGAGGGCTGCGTCTGTGAGAGGCACAGGGTGATGAGTAGTGTGCATGGATTGTGAATAGCTTTAGATTCTAAATAAATATAGGTCATTGCACAACAGGTTTTCTGGGTACTGACTTAGGTTTTCGGTTCCTGATCATTCAGTGTCCATGGCTGAAACCAGGGCCTTCCGTGAGATGCAGCCCTCTCCTTCACCATCCCTCCCACTCCCTGGGGGCTGGAGCTATGTGACACTGTGCACCTTAGTTAACCTCACCAAGCCTTTTATCTTCTTGGATAAAATAGGAATAATAATGCCTCCATCATAGCATTGTTGGATTAAGTTATATCATTACATATGTTAAGAATTCAGTATGGTCACCGGTGAAATTCACAGACATTTTAATTCAATAAATATTTCAGAAAGTTTTCTATGTGCCAGGTATATCCTGTTATTCTTCCAATCTGAGCATGAGGCACTGGATTCATTTGGTAGGGCTGCTGTAACAAAATGACATAGGCCAGGGGGCTTAAACAACAGAAATTGATTTTCTCCCAGTTCTGGGAGCTGGAAATCCAAGATCAAGGTGCTGGCTGGGTTGGTTTCTCTTGCCTCTCTCCTTGGCCTGCAGGTGGCCGCCTTCTCAGTGTGTCCTCACACGGCCCTTTCTTTGTGCTGAGCATCCCTGAAGTCTCTTCCTCTTCTTTTTTTAAAAAAAAATACAGTTTTATTGATTTCAGAGAGGAAGGGAGAGGGAGAGATAGAAACATCAATGATGAGAGAGAATCATTGGTCGGCTGCCTCCTGCACGCCCCCCCCCCCCAACTGGGGATTGAGCCCGCAACTCAGGCATGTGCCCTTGACCAAAATCGAACCTGGGACCCTTCAGTCTGCAGGCCAATGCTCTATCCACAGGCTAGGGCTCTCTTCCTCTTCTGATAAGGATGCCAGTCATATTGCATTAGTTGGTCCCCACCCTAATGGTTTCATTTAAATGTAATCACTTCTTTAAAAATTTTATTTCCAAATACAGTTACAACCTGAGATTTCTACATATGAATTTGGGGAGACACAAATCAGCCCATTGTATGTACTGAATCATGACTCTGATTTTTCAAACAAAGAGTAAGAGGACTTGGAATACCTTCTCCTACTTTTCAGCTTGGTGATCTCTTATACTCAGCCCAGCTTAAATATATTTTCCTCTGTAGAGTTTCTGTGGAATTCACATACACACCTAGTCACAATTCTTTTCTGTTATAACTAATATACTGTATTTATTCTATCTAATACATGCATATCTATACAAACAACTGTATCTACATATGTACATATATATGTGTATGTTTATGTATTTACATGGAGAGATAAAGTTATTTTTAATAGTTTATTGATTTTTAGAGAGAAAGGGAGGGAGAGAGAGAGAGAAAGAAACAGTACAATTTCGATCGATCAGCTGCCTCCTGCACAGGGATCAAGCCCACAACCTGGCATGTGTCCTGACTGGGAATGGAACTGGCAACCTTTTGGTATATGGGACAGTGCCCAACCAACCCAGCCACACCGACCAGGGCAAGAGATAAGTTTGTAATAGACTATCCCCCAGTTAGAATGGGAGCTCCATGGGGAAAGGGGCTGCTTTGATCACCACTGTATCCCCTGAGCCTAGAACAGTGCTTTGACATGGTTAGCGCTGACTCTCTGATTCATATCAGCTCAGAGGTCTGAAACCTCCTCCTACTGCTCCTTAAGAGCAGGGAGTATGTCTGCTTTCTCTTCCTACTCTCCATAACTTGCTCAATGAATTTGTTGGACAAAATAATGAAGGTTTTCACAGGCTGATATTCAGCTCTTTGGAATCATTTGTGTGGACTAGAATCAGAGAAGTAAACATGCTTATTTTGATCCAGAAGAGGGACACATCCATATATCCCTTTGATTACGAAGCCATAATTAATGAGGAGAAAGGCTGCCAAGTAAAAACACTGAGCGGAGTGTGGGACCAATTGCTAACAATGTTATATTCTCTCTTGGAGATTTTCTTTTTCTGCACGCAGACTTGGTTTGATGGTTTTGACTGACCTGACCATGCCTTGAGGCAAAGAAATATGATAACTATGTACCTAGGGGTGGATTAAGACAAAATAAAGGGCCATCACAGGGCTCTCTCCAATTCTGGCTCTCCACAACTCCCTCTGGGTAAATCCTATAGCTTACACCTGTCCAAGGCAGCAGAAACCTAGACCATCACATCTGTCAATAGCTGCCCAAATAATTAAAGCCATCTGTGCCCAGCGTCCCAACACTTCTCCGAATCAGTATGCAGCTCCATAATGATACCAATGAGAAAGAGCTCCAGAAACATCATGGTTAAATATTTTTTTGTGTAATGAAAGAGAAAGAAACGAGAAAGATAAATCCTCTTTGATCCCTCTTGACCCCCATCAACAAAATGTCCTATTAAATACAGCAGCTGGGATGTTAGGGAAAGTCTTCAAGATGGAGATGCTAAATCTCCAAATCGAGTTAGAGGTCAGCGCATGTATTTGCCTGAATTGTTTTGTTCAGCACAGGGAGTCCAGCCTACCTGCTCTCTTTGTGCGTCTAGTGATGAATGTGTTGACTGATTGGAATGCAGCCAAGTGCTATTTCATGTTGAGTCTTCTCCTCGGGGTATTATGAGGCCACGCAGGGCAGCGCGAGACAGAACAATGCATGGTTAAGAGCTCAGGCTCTCCAGTCAAACACAACCAAGTGGGAGTCCAAGCCTTGTCACTCACTTCACCTTGGGCAAATTACTTGCACTCACTACATCTGTTTCTTCATCTGTAAAATGGAAATGATAATAATATCTACTCTGTTAGTTATGGTAAAGATTACATGGAAAAAAAATGCATGTCAAGCACTGAGCAGACTACTTGGCACACGGTCCCCTGCAATAAATGTCACTGCAGTTTCTGTTATTGTGGTAGTTATGACTCCCAGGTTGCGCAGCCTCCTTCTGGCTTTCAGTAGGCTGGCACAGGACAACTGGAAATGGCTCACAATTCTATTCCACATTCGATAGGGTCACTGCGTTCAGTTGGACTTGCTAATTGGCAAAGTGTCTGGGATGAGGTGATATGAGGAGCTCAGAACCACTCTGCTTTTGAATAAGCAATTAGGAAACAAGCTTATAAGACACTTTCTATCAGCCAGGTGCTGTGTTAGGTACATTTTCTCTCCAGCTCCCATTGAATCCTCAGGAAGACTCTGTGAGTTAATGGTTATGAATGTCTTCCCCTCTTCCATGGATTAGTCCACTGGCTTTCCAGTGGTCACACACTTATTAGTGTCAAAAACTGAGGCTGTATTGTGGTCATATCATGGTGTTTTTGTTTTTTGTTGTTGTTGTTGTTGTTGTTGTTGTTGTTTTTGTTTTGGTCTGCCCAGAATTCCTTTGGTTTGGTTAACCTCTCTTTGTCCATTCTGTAATAATCTAATTTAATCCCTTTGACTTGAGTGGGATTGAATCCATCTCCCCTGGGGCTAAAGGGATGGTAATAAAGACTCAGGGCTGAGCAATCCCACTATCTGCAGAGATGGCCATGGTACGGCCAATTTATTTCTCAGGGACTCACATGGAGGGAAAGTGGTTCTCTTTTCTTCTTGAGATTGCAAGAAAGTATATCCATGGCAACTTGGAGAATTTGAATTTTATGTATACTACCACTCGCCTAGAACAGTGGTCGGCAAACTCATTAGTCAACAGAGCCAAATATCAACAGTACAATGATTGAAATTTTTTTTGAGAGCCAAATTTTTTAAACTTAAACTATATAGGTAGGTACATTGTTATTAACTTAATTAGGGTACTCCTAAGGCTTAGGAAGAGCCACACTCAAGGGGCCAAAAAGCTGCATGTGGCCTGCGAGTCACAGTTTGCCGACCACGGGCCTAGAACATACTTAAAAACAGAGAAAACGAGAGAGAGAGAGAGAGAGAGAGAGAGAGAGAGAGAGAGAGAGAGAGAGACCCATTATATTGTTTGAACCTCTGGATGCAGATCTTCCTGAAACCAGTTATGTAAGGCAATAAATTCTCATGATCTTGGGCTAATTTGAGTTGAGATCCTATTAATACAGTTTTAGCTAACAATTGCTTTTATGCAGCCCCATGCTGCTTTATCACACTGCGTGAGAATATTATGTTTGACCAGAGGATTTTTCCTTTTTGTACAAATGGCTTCTCTACACACTAGCCCTATTTGGACCAGTAATATTCTTCTCCAAAATAGGTTGGTTTGCCGAAACCGGTTTGGCTCAGTGGATAGAGCGTCGGCCTGCGGACTGAAAGGTCCCGGGTTCGATTCTGGTCAAGGGCATGTACCTGGGTTGCGGGCACATCCCCAGTGGGAGATGTGCAGGAGGCAGCTGATCGATGTTTCTCTCCCATCGATGTTTCTAACTATCTATCTCTCTCCCTTCCTCTCTGTAAAAAATCAATAAAATATATTTAAAAAAAAAAAAAATAGGTTGGTTTAACTCCTATATTTAAATGCACATATGTTCATAAAATGCCTACATATTTTAAAAACTTAGTTCCCCTCTTCTTTAGATTTCAAAATCATTTAGCAGTGAAGCAACTTTATCATTTTAAAAAATAGTATTATAGTTTGTTTTAAAGAAAAGTAGCATACAATGCTTGTATTGAGTTAACTCTAGTATGGTGGGAAAAGTATTAACTTTGATATCCAAAGACATATGTTGGGCTCTCAAGCCTGTGACTCTAGTTGTGTGAGCTTGGGCAAATTGCCTAGCTTCTTGGAACCTCCATTTCCCGTTCTGTCGATGGAGATGATAATTCCTACTTCACGGGATTAACTCAAGAGTTAAATGAGATTGTGCTTGCAAAAGTGGGCCAGAACATTTTTTTTTTTCTGAACCAGTTTAGCTTGGTATCTAATGCCATAACCGGGGATTTTATGAGTATCCTTGGATAATAATGATCATTTTTCTCTTTGGAAAAAATTTTTAAATTATAGGGATGTTCAAAGAAGAAATAGTAATCACTCATACTCCCTCCCCACCCCAATAAATCACTGACAACATTTTTAGATATTTGCATTGCTTTTCAATATTTATACATATTTAATTTCAAATTTATGTAAAAATACATAAACCAGTAATAACCTATAACATTTAAACCATTATGGCTTTGGCCTTTGTTGCTAGGGGTTAGAGCATCTGCTCGGTCCTCAGGTTTGATTCCTGGTCCAGGGCACGTACCTGGGTTGTAGATTTGATCCTTGGCCTCAGTTGAGGCATGTGTGGGAGGCAACCAATTGATGTGTCTCTCTTACATTGATGTCTCTCTCTCTCTCTCTCTCTCTCTCTCTCTCTCTCTCTCTCTCTTCCTCTCCCTACCCACTCTCTCTAAAAATCAATGGAAAAATATCCTCTGGTGAGGATTAACAACAACAACAAAAATTTAAACCATTACAAATTAAACTATAGTCTCCTGAATCATTAATATTAAGAGTGCACTCCATTATGAATTTGTCTGATGAAAGAGTTCTCAAATTCTTTATATTTTCCACACATATTGATATATTGGGAGAAGTATGAAATAAGGGCGGACAAAAGTAGGTCTATAGTTGTCCATATGGAAAATGATACAATAATTCATAAATAGTAATGACAGAAATAAACTCAGTGTTTCGCATACTAACAACTGGAAACCTACTTTTGTCCCATCCTGTATTAGTTTTGGATTTTTCTGTGAGTGATCCATGTCAATATGTGTAAATCTACTTTATTTTCTATCATTTTATAATAATCATTTATGTTTATGGAATTGTATTCATCCATTCCTCTGTGGATAAATATTTCAATTTTTATTCATGTTATAAGCAATACTGTATCAAACCACTTGATATTACCAAACTTTTAAATTTTTGCCAAACTGGTAGCAGAATGATAATTTGTTATTATTTTTCATTTACATTTTCTGATTGTTATTGAGGAAAAGCCAGTCTAATCGGGCAATTCTGATTTCATCTTTGATGATTACCTGTTTGTGTCCTTAGTTTAAACCATATTTTCATTGGCTTTGGAGCTTTTTTAATAGACATGCAAAAACTACTTGAGAGCTTCAGATGCTTATCCTTGGTTTGTTTTGTATCTGAATATTTCACAGTTTATCTTTTACCTTTGTTCTTGCTCAAATTTCTTTTTTTCTTTGTTTTTCCTTTTTATTTTTCTACATAACTGGTTTTAAAAAAAGTCTTGTTATTGTCCTTCATTCTATTGGCACAAAATTAGTTTTATTTTCCAAAATATGGTCTTTAATTCAACTTGAATTTATTTCTGCCTATGAATAAGACAATTGGATTATCAATCTGTACCATTGATATAAATGTCTATTCTTGAAACAACACTACACTGTTTTAATTACTGTGGCTTTGTTGTATGCCTTGATTTCTCAAATGCCAAATGGATACAAATAACTTTTTAATGTAATTTTTATAAGGCATAGAGAAAAGGGACTTCTAATTAATGAGCATAGCTCTATGCTGAGCATGATGCGGGGGGTTGCTTTTCAGATTTTATCTCATTTTATTCTCATATCAGCCATGTGAAAGAATTGGTATTGGTTGACTTTTGCAGATGAGAAGACAGAATCTCAGTGGAGATACCTAACTTTCTCAGGGTCACGTAGCCTGTAAGCAATGGAGCAAAAATTCGAGTTCTTGTCTGTCTGACTCTAAAATTCAATTCAATTCTTAATGTCTCCCACATTCCCAGGTTCAGAGCATCCTTAAGAAAACAGTCATATCTTCTGATTCTTTTCGTTTTTTAAAGCTGTAGTATTCTGTAGATAAGAAACTTAATATAGCAGCAAGCTGAAAGATGAGGCTTTTATCAGCTATGTATACGTTATGTTGAGGACAAGAAAAATAAGAAGCAGAGCCCTTGGTGAATTTGACCATCTATTTCTAATTTTAAGGAATAGTATGTCCCTGATTCCACCCCCACCTCTTAGCCTCAAGTTTCCTTATTCCAGTTAATTAGTTCCAAATGTTCTTCAGTTTTTGGCTGTCTTCTCCTCTAGACAGAAACCTAATGCCAGCAATGGGCACCAAGCCTTCCCTTTGGCCTTTGCTCTTTATGGCAGGGTCGCTGCCTTCAGCAATTAGTAAATCATGGACAATTTCAGCTGTCACACACTCTTGGATTTGACTGTGACCCCTCTCTGGAATCTGAAGTCTCTTGAACCAATCTGCCATTTTCCCACATGGCTTCCTTCTGGTGTTGCAGTTGAGAGGAATGTGAAAAAGACTTTGGACTGGTGCTGCAGAATTCCTGGTTACAGATTGCCCACTGGAGTTTTTGCAATATTTCCAGGTTTTACCTGAGAAGCAGGTAATTAAAGTTATCATGGAATAGGAGAAGTCTAGACTTCCCCCCTTCTCTTTTAAAGAAGAATGAAGACCTGTCTTTGTTGATTTATGATCTTGAAAAGAGGAGAAGGACACAAGATAAAAGGGGAGATGAGGAATGCTATGATAAAGTGGGTAACACCTGAGGAATCTGTCCTGCCTGGAGACAAGAGAGATCTTACAGGCTGTTGAAGACAGGCAGGGGTTTTTTGTATGTGTGTGTGTTTTTTTTCCAGCTCTTAAAATGTGAAACTCCGTCTAGTCTGACTTTTCCATGCTGAGGACTTTGATGTCCCACGAGATTTGTCTGAGCTGGTAGCTGGGTCTTAAGGAGGGTATTTCTTGACATGGAGAAGAAGCTTTTTCTTCTAATTTAATGGCTCAGTTCCATTTCCTGTAGCATAATTGAGGAGGGCTGATGAGTAAGAACACGTTCGTGTATTTTTAGACAACAAATGAATGGTTGAAATTATTGCATATGAAAAACCAAACACTTCCCAGGGGAGGAAGTTTATCATCCAGACTTGACCTAACTTTGGCCAGTTCCTTTTTGCAACCTGACTTACACCTTGACTAGTCCTGTTGCATTTGAACCCTATGGAACACACATGAAAGGAAGGCACAGAGCCACAGAGATGGCAATGGGATGGGAGGAGGTGGGGAAGGGAGGAGAGCAGTTACAGGACAGACCACAGGCCTGACTTGCCAGTCTGATTTTGGAGAACAGCCAACCATTAAATGCAGTGATCACACTGTCATATTGCTGAATTCAGGAGATTGTGATCACACAACTGAGCGGACTGTTTTCTTCCACTCAGAACACTTTGGAATCTAACCTTGAGAAAAGTCAAGGACGCACCATATAGCAGGGTGTCCCTGAAACACTGAATGTGCAGCTGCGAGGCAGATTGCAAGCATGAGGGTCAGCTCCACTGCATTCTACGGGAAGCTCTGCCCCTTCCATGTTATGTTGGATGGGTCTTCCCCATTTTGGCCTGTGGGTTTCTGACATGTAGAGGTTGGGTTAAATAAGGTAAGTTCTAACATCCTTCTCAGATGAAAAGGACGATGGAGACCTTAGCACATGCCTGTTAGCTGCAAAATATCCTATTTCCTTGTGCCAGGGAAGCATAGATGAGCGATTGTTGCTAAGCACAAAGTACTGCAAACGGGAAAGCCATCCAGGGCTCAGACTAGATTAGTCCTTGCAGCCATTGATCCTTGTTCAAATTCAAGAACAAAGTATGGGGCCAGCATCGAATTCTCTGTAGTCAGAGCTTCTGCTTATGGTCTCCATTAGCCAGTTGAAAAAAACCCCTTCCTTACCTCAGACTTAATTGGTTTCTGGGCCCTGTAGGCCCCCAGTGCCATTGTTGTCTTGTTCAGCACGAGCTCCGGTGCAGTTTGCTGTGTGTGCTTGGAGCTAACTAGGCAGCTCTAGTTACCAGGAGCAACTTTTGTAGGAAACATTCTCCAAATATGTTCAAAGAGTAGCATTGGAATGCTGAGAAACATAGCTTCTTGAGGTGTGCTTGGGAATTACTTTGCATTTTAAAGGAGGGGATGAAAAACACAACTATCTTTGTGAAAGTGAAAATTAATTGACTGTAGTTCTGGAATTCTCAATTCGGAGATGGCCAAGTAGGCTCATTTTACTAACTCTTCTGCAGAGGACAACTCTAGACTCCAAAATAAAAATATAAAAAATAGCTATCTAGAGGCTTAAGAGTATACAGACACAGGCACGTTTATAGGAAAATTCATATTTGGAAAAAAGGGAATAGCACTTGTGATTTTCTCCATTTTGTGTGTATGCATCTGTTTGTGTGTATGGCTTTTAGCCAGAAGGCAGGGCCTAATCTATGCCATTTAGGTTGGCTAAATGCAGGTATAAAAGCTGGAATTGTTCTTTCTTGAAGAACCAGTGAACAGAGTTCAGGGCAACCATAGGTTCTAGAAAGTTAGGGATAGGGGGAATATTTCCCAGAGAGGGAAGTGCTAAGTTCTGTGCATGACTATCCAGATAGCTGGTTGACCCTTGAAACATGCATATGCAAAACAGATTAGAGTTAACTACCCAAGAGACAGAATTTACAGCTTGAGGCCAAGTGAATGGCCTGTTTGAAGAAGTCAACAGACTCTATAATGTGACCTTCACAGTGTCAAAGATATCCAGAATTACTCTGTATGTAAAGAAAGAGTAAAGGAAATACAAATGACAATAAAAGTATAAAAACAAGTTCATTCCCACTGACAAAGGCAAGTGAACAATGAATTTTAACTTATAAAATTAGCAAAGGTTTTAAAAATCACTTATGCTAGCAAAATCATCATATTGACCCTCATCTGATGCTGTTTGGAGTGTAAATAGGTACAGATTTCTTGAAAACCAATTATGTTAGATATATTACAATGCCTAAAATAGTTTATACCCTTTGACCCAGCAATTCCAAGTATAAAATTCATTTCAAAGAATTATCAGCTGTGCAGAGTTTTATATAAGAATGCTCCTAAAATATTTATAATAGAATTAAAAGAAGATAATCTGACAATAAGAGAATAGTTAAAAACAGTTAAATATAATGGAATAATTTACAGACATTAAATTATGTTTTAAATAAATATTATAGACATAGAAATAACATATAAATATATAAATAAAGTAGCAGTTATTATTCATTTGTGAGTTTTGTTTTTTAATATATTTTTATTGATTTCAGAGAGGAAGGGAGAGGGAGAGAGAGATAAAAACATCAATGATGAGAGAATCATTGATTGGCTGCCTCCTGCAGACCCCCTACTGGGGCATTGAGCCTGCAATCTGAGCATGTGCCCTTGACAGGAATCAAACCTGGGGCCTTCCAATCCACAGTCCAACACTCTATCCACTGAGCCAAACCAGCTAGGGCCATTTGTGAGTTTTTAAAAATCCCCTAGTTCTGTGATTTTATCATCCTTCTTACTCCTCATTTATTTGTGCTTTAACTCCTTGGACCTGGGTTAAATTTCTCAGAGCCATCTATTGGGGTTTTGCTTTTCAGTGGTATAAATGTACATTTTTAATGTCTCTAATTCTTTGATCAATGGTGTTTCTGGTAGAGAAGAAGACGCCTGGGTTTAATTTTCTATCTTAAAAGTAGAAGTTAAGAAGTGGCTATTTGAAGAGATTACAGAGAAAACAAAATGGAATAGGGAACTATAGAAGGGGGTATCTGAAAGAGTTGGTCAGAAATAACTAATTTGGGGGTAAAATGTAGACTCATTGCGTCTCTGCAGAGAGGATAGGATTTACCAGGTCCCATGTCTGACTTGGTAGGTGGTAATTACATACGATAATAGGCACTCATAGTATGCAGGAATTGGTTAACAAATTATTCCGAGTTCCTCATGATGTAGATGCAAAAACCAAGCCACAAAGAAGTGAAATGACATACTCAAGATTACACAGCCTGCTAATAGGATGATTGAGGACTGCTTAATCCAATCAAGTTTTTTGTTCTATACAACATTTTTTTTGTTTTAAAAGAAAATATATAGATGTAAGTTAATAGGAAGAAATTTAAGGAGGCATTTCTGTAAATTCTTTATAAATATTGTTTTGATGCAATGCCAAATTCTGTCTTCATTTCTTACATGAAGAAACCGAGACACAAGGAGATTAAAGAAGAACAAGTTATGATCTAAATCAAGTCTGAAACCTCTTTGAAATTGATTGCCTCACCTGTCAGTAGCTCAGTAAGCAACATTACCTCTTTCAAAAATCAATGACCAGAAATGCCATGAGGAAACAAATTGGTAGAATTCTTCATTCTTGTATTCATGGAAAATACTTTTAATTGTTGCTACTCTTTTGCTTATTAAAGTAGGATAAGAAGAATGATAAAGCTCAGTGCTTGCAAGGGTCCAGGAACATTGGGGGACATACATTATTATAAAATAATAATCTTTTGAAAGTCAAATTAGCAAACTAAGGAAAATTGCTATACATATAAAGGTATATTTTACAGCAGTGTGTAATAACAAAAAGACTTCAAGCAACAGAATTGGTCAGAGGGGGAAATCTAAGTAAATTGTGGTACATGTGAGGATATTATGTAGCTAATGAAAATATCATTATTATTAGGAACACAAGTATGAAACAGTGTCCTTATACTTTGTGTCCTCACTTCCCTACACTTGCTCACTCAGCTCCATACACACTGAAATCCAGATGAAGGCCAGTAGAACTCTCTCATCTGGAGATTCAGGAAGTAATTGCTTCCAGGCTTATGCAAGCTGTTGACAGAATTCACTTTTTGCAGTTGTAGGACTGAGGGTCCCAACTTCTTTCTGGCTGTTGACCGCAGTTCACTGTCAATTCCTGGAAGTTTCTCCCAGGCCCTTCCATGTGGCTTCATCCATCTCAGCAATGGAGAACTTCCCTTCTGTTGTGTTCCTCTCACACTTTTAGTTTGTCTTTCTCTTTTGCTACCAACTAGAGAAAACTTTCTCTTTTATGGGGGCATTTGACTAGTTTAGGCCCAAATGCATAATGATCATATCTTAAAGTTAATGTCTGCAAAATCCTCTTTCCATGTAACTCAACATAATCATGGAAATCCAACCAAGGGGAAAATGGGGTCATGGCGTTGTTTTAGAATTCTGCCCACCACACCACAGATAACCATAGGACTCCCTATCTTATTCCCTTCAGGCCCTTACTTTTTTTATTTTATTTTTTTATTTTTTACTTTCTACTCTCCTCATCAAGAGGTAGAGTTGTTTCCCCCTACCCTACAATGTAAGCTTGCCTTGTTTTTTGCAGAGACCAGTGCAGTGTGGTAGAAGATATGGTGGAGTCCTCTGAGGCTTGGCTGCAAGAGATTTTGTAGCTTCTGTTTTCAAGCTTTTGGAATGCTTTCTTTCAGAATGCTGCCTTGAAACTGCCATCCTCTGAGGAAGCACAATGAGACACGTGGAGAACTAGGAGCTCTGATTGAAAGCCCCAGGTGAGTTTGGCTCCCAGCCAGTCTACCAGCTCAATGCTGTCACATGAGTAAAACCAGGTAAGACCAGCGGAAAAACCACCTCGCGGATGCAGAGCATCTTGAGAAATAACAAATCATTACTTCCTTAAGCCACTAATTTTGGGGTGACTTATTATCACAAAATAGAAAACGAAGACAATATCTGCATTTGGGAGGATGGAAGAAGAGATGGGGTGACATAAGAGAACTAAATTCTCAACCAAAATGCCAGGAAATTAATAAATTATGTATTCAAAAGATAAATCAAGAGAAGAGCACTATGAGTATATTATGAGTAATGTGGAGACAGATACCAGAAGAAATAACTAAAGTGTTTCAACTTGTTGCCTGGGGCCAGACTGTGGGGTGGGCCAGGGGAATGCAGTTTTTCATTATAAACCTTTTAGTAGTATTTGATTTTTAAAATGTGAACATGAATTCTTTTGATAAAATAAAATTTATGTATTTTTAAAATTGTCCCCGGGATATGCAATCAAATGACGTTAGTGCATGTGAAGGCCTCGGGGCCTGGCAGATGAATGAGTAGACAGCTATAATTTGTCGATTGCTGTTGACCATCCTGCTCCTAAAGGCTTATCTTCCCTCCTAAGCCTCCCTTTCAGTTCTTGGCAACCAGTTTAAAATGAGGATGTTTTTTAATGTACGGGCTAATGCTTACAAGTGACTTAGAAGAAGGAAAAGATAAAAACAGGAAGCAGCAAAAACTGTCCTTTTTTCTTAAGCTAAGTTCTATCATGGCCCCATGTCTTTTTAGAAGAAAAGGTGGAGAATAAAAGCCCAGAAGTCCATCAATTACTAATACCTGAAATAAAAGAATATCTTTCAGTCTCTGACTCTGAAAACCTCTAAATAGCTCCAAGTCTGCACAATCCGATTGCTGGAAAAATACGTGTAATTCTTCTATGCTCCTTGGGGGTCCCTCCTTGTTTGTGACTGTGAACATAATTTTTACATAAATTTTAAAGAATTTGGGGTTCTTCCAGGAACGTATAGGTAGAAAAGCTTTGTTTATTTTTATTTCTTCTACCTTTCCTGTATAATTTTTAGTGCCATTCTTGGGCCTATTAGAAGTGCTTGCTTCAAGCCATCCATTATTTCTGAGAACAACACAGTCTGTGGCTTCGGCTACACAATTCTGACAACTGGACAACTTGGTTGGTTCAGGGTTTTAAAAAAAATCAATCAAAGCAGCTGTTTGGCAAAGTGTATTGAGTGATTTTTCTCATTTTTCAGCAAGCTGATGTGGAATTATAGCACTTCAACTCCAGTGTTCTCTCAGTCCCCAAAATATCTCCACTCTTTCACTGGCCTCCCCTTTTCTGCCCCATTCTTGCCCCAGCCCCCGGCTTAACTTACCTTCAAAGGAAGCACCACAGGATTATGCTTTCTGCTTGGGTGACTCCAGTAATGAAGGTGGAGCTATTCTAGGGGAATGGATCAAAGAATATTTGTATGGTCAATTTGTATGCAAAAATGTTAAGATGGAGGGGCTGAGGGAAGCCCCTGCCTCGGCCTTCTCTATCCTTGCCAGCATTAGTGGCTGAGTTCACCCTTGTCCAGGTCAGCCTCATCCCAGGCTGTGCCAGGCACACCATCTCTAGGACTCGGAATTAAATCTTATGCTCACAGGCCACTTTCTAGCCTGCCAAGTATAACAATCACAAGAACAAGAGTCAATGCCAATTGTTAAGCATCTGCTGTGGGCCCAATATTTGACTAGCTACTTATTGCTAATCCTTCCACCAATCCTGGATGTTAGGTATGGTTTTCCCCATTTTACAGATAAGCTTACACACTGGACCAAGGTTACAGACCTAGCCACATGTGGGGGCAGGATTTTAATCCACATCTTTCTGACCACAAAACTCAGTCTGCTCTGCCACATTGCTCTCAATATTATTGGGCCCCTGGGTCTTGCTCACTATTCTCATACTATTGTGTTGACCTTAAATAGATGAGTCCAAAAACAGTTTAGCTCTGCCTTAGGTTGAGTCTCTGTTTCTATAGGAGCTTCCCACTACCACTCTCTTTCTAATGGATTAAAGCCCCCTCAATTGTGACATTTGTCTGCATCTGGCCAATCCATTTAACTCTGTTCCTTGAGTCCCTGGCTGCTTTGGCAGAGGCTGGCTGACAGAATGGCCAGTTCTTTCAGCTCCTGCTGCCTGGTCTCCTGCAAAAGACCTCTGCTCTTAAAATACAAACATCTAAAAAACCTAATGAATGTTATAGTCACTATTTAGTCATGTTATTGTGTCCTAAGCACAGTGCTCTAGTTTGTGTGGGACAAAACAAATTAAGCACAGATCCTGACCTCAGGAAGCTATTGTCTGTTAGAGGTGCTTGAGAAGTATAGGTTTAAACCCCTAGTAATGGTCATTGTAAGCACCTGATAGAGCTTATCATGTGCTAGGCACTTTACAGTGACTTCACTCTGTCCTCACAACAGCTCAGTGAAGTAGCTTATTACTATCCCATTTTACAAATATGGACACTGCAGGAAGATTATGAATCCAGGCAGTTTGGTTCCAGATCTGAGCTCTTAAACACTACTGGGTTTGATGAGATGCTGCATAGGTTGCAGAAGAAGCATAGATCACAGGAATTTAGAGTAGAGAGAAATATCACCTGGCTGCATAAAACTAGGAAAGCTTTCTTCAGGAAGTAGCACTTGAGCTAAACCCTGAAGGATGGGTAATATTGGGCAACGAGGGGTGAGTGTGCAAGAAGGACATTTCAGAAGAAAGGAATAGCAGTCACCTGGTGGTTCATGGGCTCTTGTTGCTGAGGCCCCAGCCTGCCTCCTGTCTGAGTTGTGACATGAGCCATCAACCATAGCACTGAATTCCTGGCTGTGTCAAGATTGATGCCCTTTTGTCCATGGATCTAAATATGTCTTTGGAAAGATACCTCTATCTCCCTTTAGCTGGACTCCCAGTTTCTCTCCTGGTTTATCACTACCTCTAGGATGGTGAAGTCCTCCCTTTAAGGTCATCAGTGTAAAAGGACCTTGTCTGAGCACATTGACCCAGACAGGAGAGCAGCTATCAAGCATGTCTGATGAACGAATTCACTGTCCAGCTTAGGGAAATACTCCAAGCCCAAAGATTGTTCCTAATTAGGGACAGATGGCAACAGGCTATTTAACCTCTGTGCATTTCCTGAATGTGACATGTCTGCCCATCTTGTTGATGACTGAACTCTCTGAGAGGTGCACCAAACTGAGAGGGCTGGGAGAAGCTTGGGGACGGAATCCTTATCTTCTGCCCCTTCTGCTCCAAGAAAATCGTCATTGTAATGATGATTTTGTAAACTGTGTTTTTTTTTGTTTTTTGTTTTTTTTACCTAGAGGGCAGCTCTGAGAAAAACTTGGGGTGAACCTAATCTCTACCACACATAGCAATGCCTTTGACCACAACAGAAATTTATGTGGAGATTCTTGGGTTTGCTTACTCCTGTAACTCTACATCCTTTTCCAATACAACCTCATTGACTACTTAACATCATCTTGACTGAACGGTTTATTCACATCATCTGACTTCTCCCCAGATGTCACCATGGGTGGCCTCTTCTAATTGTAGCCATTATGGTTTTCCATTGTTTTTGGTTTTTTTGCTGAGTTTCTACATGCCTTCTCCTGACATTAAGAAAGTACCAATCTTCTCTCTTTCCTAAATCTGAATTCCAGCCTCACTGTTTATATTCACTGTGTCCCAAAATAATTAGTCACTTGCCTTGGCAGATGAGTTTTTAATGTGGTTTCTCTCAAGAGATACTTCCAGAATTCTCAAAACAAGAAGTCCAAGTCCTTTGGTTTCACAGATGGATTTTTACACTCCTTCTCTGTCCGTGTGTGTGTGTGTGTGTGTGTGTGTGTGTGTGTGTTACTTTCTTAATGTCAGTTTTGTTGTATCTCTTCAGTGATTAAGGCAAGACCCTGGTACATGAACAGTGTCATTCTGTGGAGTAATGATGAAAAGAGCAGACTTTCTCAATAAAATTCTAATGTGAGTAAGAGAAAAAGAAAACTGATTGAAAACAACAGCAACAACAACAACAAAAACATGAGAAGTATCCTGAAACAGATTATTCTTCCAGGATGAAAAACACCGCATGCAAAAGTTCTCTGATCATTTTAAACAGTTGATTTATTGAAGAATTCAATAAGGTGGTATGACATCATCATTAATTACACTGGACAGTTTATGTTCTTGTGACTTGTATTAGTTCAGGTGTGTTTCTACCTCCTGTAAGTTCTTCACCATCCACTTGCCTTTTTAAATTTATAAGGTTACTATTCTGTATCTTGTTCCTAAAACTCCCTAAACCATTTTTCCCCAAATGTGCTGGACTCCCAGCAAAGAGCATCTTTGGACTCCTAGTAGTGTCACCCAATATTTGTTTGTGTACTAGTTGAATTCGTGTGCAGCTTTCAATTCTTTTTCCAGCCAAGTGAGGTTTTTATGGCTCTTGCAGATTCACTTAATCTTTTGCAACACATGAATGGCCCCTTCATTCTAAAGGCCACATGGTTGATTTGGTAATTTCTATAGATCTGTCTCTCACTGGTTTGCTTTTGTCTGCTCAGTCCTTTTCTGTTACTTCATTATTTCATGAGGTTTTGCTCTACCTTATTTACCATCCCCATTTCAGGCCATCCCCTATTCTTCTTCTCAACTTTCGAGCTTTACAGCCTCTCTTCCAAAAGCCTGGGGTCTCGTCTCTACATATTGCAGATCATCCCTCCTCATGTTAACTCACAGAGGCTAGGGATCATGTAATCCCACACTCCACTGGGCATCTGTAGGGTTGGTTTTGAGGATTTTGTCTCTGGAGACCTCATTCCATGAGAATTGTGGTGTCCTGGAAGATGGAGACCACACTGCAGGTCACCCGCTGGAGTGAGAATGTGTCTGCTCTTAGTTCTCCGTGTTCATTAGTTTGGTTGGAAAAGGATTATTTTTTTAAGACTTCTGAGCAGGAACACATTGTGTGTGTGTGTTTTATATTATATAAACTCTATCTTTTGATAATAGCCTACTGAGGGTTTAAAATGTTTCAGGGCAGTTTTATCTTAAAGATTGAGCTTTTGGTCATTTAAAATTTGATTATTTAATTTAACTGTTGTTGGTTTTTTTCACTAAAATGAACTGAAGCTTTTAAGCTCACACTTTTGATTCAGGTTTTTTTATATTTTAATATAATCAATTAAGCTCATTCTAATACATGTATTTCAAACTCAAGGCTTGTAAAGCATTAAGGGGAGGAAAGCAACTTAAGAAACCTTTTGAGCACCTATGTTGAAAACAGTTTGCTCATTCAGATGAGAAACTTCAACCAAAATATCGAAAGTAAAGAGATAAGAAACAGCAGCAGTATGAGAAGTTCTGGAAATCTCAAACCTCCATACTTCTAGTCTTTCCATCTTTTAATTCATCTTTTTATTTTTATTGCTGCCAAGTGGCTTCCCTGATGAAAAGCCTCCAGTGACTTTATATAATTTCATAAATTAAGTCTAAATTCCAAGAACCAACAGTGCAATGTGGCTTTAGCTTCCCTTACCCTTATATTTTTCCATTTGCTCCCCCCTCCCTTTCTCCCTTTTCCCTTCTATTTCATCCTTCCTCCCTTCCTTCCAGAATATTCAGAATATACCAAGTAGTGAGGCACAAGGGGAATGAGTCATCCTTCAAAGACCTCAGTCAACACTCCTCTGCACAGGCCCATGGTACATTCTACATACGCTGGTCTCACTGTCCCTGTTCCACTGTGTTCCCACCACTCACTCTAATCTCACCTTTCCTTCACCTCAGATGCCATCTCCACCACCATTTCTCCCTATCTATACTCTTTCACTCTAAACTCATCTTCCCAAATACTCCACAGCCTAGGGTGCCACCTTTTCCTTGCTTCCTATAGAATATTTTTCCTTCACTAAAATTTTTTTTCTGACCATGAAGATAATACATACTTCTTCTGTAAGGCTTTGAGAATTGAGATTAAAGTGTAAAAAGGAAATACAATACATGGTCTCCTGGGAATGAGTAGTCACTGAGAATATGAATGTCCAGATTCTAGTCCCATCTCTGCCACTTAGGACAATGAGCATGGCATTTATACACCGTGGGCCTGAGATTTTTCTCCTCTAAAAGGTGGGAACGGAGTTCCTGGTCTGGAAGGCCGTTCTGGTTGTGGAATTCAGTGTCTAATATGCACGTCTATAAATGTGTATCGTGTGTCTTTGCTCCTCCTCTGGGCAGTGACAGGCTCTTCGTTGGCCCACCCAGTGCTTGGCCCAGGCATTTTGGAAGAACAGATACATGTGGTGGGAGTTTCAGAATTTTATCCCCAATAGATTCAACTTGTGACAATTTTCAGCCATTCTATCAAATTTGTCATCTCCCTTATTTAATAGTGAAACATACTGGACTTGAATTTTATTGTTAGATTTAGGGTTCATTATCCTATGTCTCTCCGTACTCTTTGGCTTTCCTTTTTTTTCCCTTCTAACTTAAAATGATAGCACCAAGCACAACATTAAAATTCTGTCCACTCCAACAACACTGTAAACATTATTTAAATTGATTTTGTTCAAATGCATTGCAAACTCATATGATGCATGAGTCTATATTTAATGCTGTCCTCTCTTCTGAAATTTGAAAAGATTTTTCTGTCTAGAACTCTGTGACTGGAAGGCCTGGCAACTTTATCATAAGATTCATGGCGGCAGTATTGGGAAAGTGGGTTAGGGCATAGATTTATAAATCCCTATGGCTCCTTAGATTTTCTACACATTTTTTAGAAAGTCGTCCCATAGCATATCTCTTCTTTCCTAAATGTTATATCCAGGAAGCCCTTCATATATGTTTGCTACATAATTACCTTTCAGAGTAGTCCTTCAGCTTATTTATTTATTTATTTATTTATTTTTATTGATTTCAGAGAGGAAGGGAAGAGGAAAGACAGATAGAAACATCAAACATCAAAGATGAGAGAGAATCATTGACCAGCTGCCTCCTGCACACCGCGCCCTGGGGATCAAGCCCACAACTGGGGCATGTGCCCTGACTGGGAATCGAACGGTGACCTCCTGGTTCATAGGTTGTTGCTCAATCCCTGAACCACACCAGCCAAGCTAGTCCTTGAGTTTTATGTAAGCATTCAATGGGTGTTTCGTTTCCCCTGGACTTCCTGGTGTGGGCTGGAGTGGGATGGCATTAGAAGCTAGTCCTAGGACTGCCACTTGTTGGCTGGGTGAAGGTGGGCAAATGGCTACTTCCCAGTGCCTCTGTTCCCACCTCTTTAAATTGAATTGCCTTTTCTTTCCAAATTGTGGTGAAGATCAAATAAGATATATGAGAAAATCGTTTGAAAACTACAAAGCCCCATAAGAGGTGGCAGGGGTAATTCTCCTTTAGAAATGCCCCCAGGGTTCATGGGAAAGCTGTCCCATGCCCCATCTCATGTAAAATTTCTGTTCTTGGCTGGGAATGAAGATAAGTAAGGGATCAATTTACTTTGTATTTTGCTTTTAACACTGTGGCAATATGAACAGGATAAACAGAACTTTTGCATTGATGTATTAATCGCTTTCATCTACTATTTCCTGCTATTAGAAATGTTTCTCTATACTCCCTAGAAATATATTGGAAATTATTTGATTAGAATTTTACACTTATGATAATTAGCATTTTTAAGAGTTAAGCAAATAAGCGGCGCATCATGGGGTCCCTCTTTATCATGCCAGTATGATGTCCTGTTATTCCAGAGGGATGAAGAAAGAAACAAGCAAGCAAACAATAATGTTTGTTACTGTCAAAATGTGAGAGAGCACAAAACAAGATACTACAGGGAATCAAGCCCATAAATTTTGAAAAGCTGCCCTTTTATTTGCTCTCTAATGGTATAAAAATCCTTCATACATAACTACCCCCCTCATCAAAATAGAAGCAAACCAATCAAAAGGAGAAACTCTGAGTGTTATATTCTTTTTTCTCCAGTTTTATTGCGATATAATTGACATGTAACATTGTATTAGCTTAAGCTGTACAACATATGATTTGATAGCTGTATATATTGGGATAAGTTAACATCCATCACCTCTCATAGTTACAAATTTTATTTTTCTTGTGATGAGAACTTTTAAAATCTATTCTCTTAGCAACTTTCAAATATTCAATACAGTATTGCTAATTATAGCTGAGTGTTATCTTCTGAATTGGTCTACTAATATCATGTTAGATATGCCACCTGCTCCCTTCCAAGTTTTTAACCAGAAGCTTCTGAGACAAAACAACTGTTTTCTGCTAATATAGTAAGTACTTGGCATAAGCTCTGTGTTTTGAAATAGCAGTTTACTTAGGTCCAATAGGTTGATATGTTTGGGTTTCTGAATTTTTATTAGATTTTAAAATATATGTATAAGAACTCACATGAATGTTTTTTCCACATGTATTATCCTATTCAGTTTTATAGAACACGACTACAAAACCAAGCTCCAGAGAGGTCAAGTAATTTGCCCAAGGTCCTATAACCATTGGAAAATTAAGTTGTGACTTGCTCTCAAGACCAAATTTCATACTTTTCCTCATGACATTTCTGATCACTGTCCCTCATCTCTTAGCAGTAGCAACTCTTCCCTGATCAATACTCCTATCACCCTTCTTCCCGGGCCGTGTTGTGTTCTCACTTTGAAGGATGCAGTTCTGTCCGTGATTTGTTAGAATCAGTAGATGTCATGCCACCTGGTCATGGATGGCGCTCTTACCCAGAGGTACCAGGAGGAAACCGTGCTAAAACAAGACACTGCAGCTATCTGTTTAAACTCTCCCGTTTTTACCAACTGAGTTTCTAAGTCACCATCTTATTTCCTTGCACAAGAAATTTGTCTTTGGGAATGATGCTGTCCTTCATGAGGTTTCATGGGGAATAATCAGACATTTCAGATCTCATTATCTGACAGATTTAGGCCTCCTTACAGAGAGAGAACAAAGAAAACCAAGGCAATTTATGTGGGAGGAAAATGTGAGTCAGTTTGCTCTTTGACTAAAAGATGGAAGAACACTGGACCACAAATCCCAGGTAGATCTGTTTCTTCTCAGTTCAGAAGCTGCTTCCTGACTCACTCTGTCATGGGAGCAAATACTTTACGGAGGGCCGTTGTAACTGACCATATCCACTGGAGGCTGCAGACATTTTTCCTTCAGCTCTTACTTGACGATGTGGTCCCAAAGTAGGTGACAACAGGGGACTCACATACCTGTCTGGGCCTTCTCATGACTACCACGATGCAAGCTTGTCCTGGTTACTTAGGCTTTCCAGTCAAAGAGCTATTATTTTACGGGGAACAATGTGGTGTCAACATGGCATCTAAAATATGGAACAAGCCAAATATATGCAGTTCTGTGTGAGGAACTGTTGCCGAATGTCATTGAGATTAAATGAGTATGTATTAAGCTCTAACCATGGGTCAGACACTGCTCTGTGTACTTTTTTTACCCGTGGTTTTTCTTTTAATTGGGACAACTGCTCTCCTACAAGATTGGTAGAATAGACTAAGCTGTATCTGGCTTAACTCAAACCATAACTGAACTACTTTATTGCTGTCTATAATTTAGCCTCCTAATCAGTCTGAACCAGCTCCTGGGTGAACCATTTGAAAGATAACCAGTCCTCATGGAGCATTTTTCATTGGCAGGTCCACTAATCTCTCTTGGCTTTACATTGGCTGTCAGCTAAAAAAAATGAAGGGTAATTTGTTCATTCCATTTTCAGATGGGAATTCTTTATATAACTGAAAAACAACTAGCCACCTGGTACAACATGGTAGGCTAGTTAAAAAGACCAGACCATTTGGAGTCAAGACAGACTGGGGTTTGAATCCCAGTTCCTCCTCTTCATCACTGTGTTGCATTAGGCAAGTTACTTTAGGTCTCCAGGGCTCCCTTTACTTATTTGTAACACGAGGATGACAAAATCTATCTCCCTGGGTTGTGATGAAGATTACAACAGATCATATATATATATATTTTTTTAAATATATTTTTTATTGAATTCAGAGAGGAAGGGAGAGGGCAAGAGAGAGAGAAACATCAATGATGAGAGAGAATCATTGATTGGCTGCCTCCTGCACACCTCCGATTGGGGATCGAGCCCGCAATCCAGGCATGTGCCCTTGACCGGAATCGAACCCGGGACCTTTTAGTCCACAGACTGACGGTCTATCCACTGAGCCAAACCAGCTAAGGCTGAATCAGATCATATTTGTGATGCACATTGAAGGTAGTGGATGGTCAGTCAGAGGGAGGGGCAAGAGGAGAAGAGCTTTGTGAGACACGGCCCATTAGCCAAACATGCAATATCAGAGAGCAAAGAAGACAAGGAAAAGGGCGAGTGGTCAAGATGTTTGCAGGTATCATGACCCCGATATAAAGGCTGTGATGAGGGGAAAACACTCACTACAACAAAGGCAGCAGCTTTTCCAAGATAACCCCCATCAGTGCTTAATTGGGCGAGAATGTGTTGTGGCTTTCCACACACTGTCAGGAACCTTATGCAGTGTTTAATTCTTTCTGTAAACATCTTTCTCACTATGCAGAGCAAAGCTTGCTGGAAAATCTACCTGCTTGCTCAGTCAGAGAACACACACTGATAATTGTGGTTAAAGTATTTTCTGGCTTTGATGTGTCTCTTTTGAGACAGTCTCTCCTGCCCCCCTTTGAGTGGCTGGTGGGAACAGTGAGTAAAATGATTTACCGGGAAGATAAGTGAAGAAGGCTTCAGGTGATCAGCGGGTTCTGTGAAGTTGGAGGTCACTAAAAGGTCAGGCTGGAGGGCTGCATTCCAGAGAGCTCATATTGGGTGGATTGGGTTGTTGTTATTTCACCCAAGAGGTAATTGTCCCCCAAAATGCATTGCCTGCAATATTTCAGGTTGTCTTGATTATACACAAACTCACAAACTCACTCTTCTGGGCAGCCCTGGCTTAGTTAAGTCCTGTGGGGAATGCAGAGAAAGCACAAGATGTGCTCTCTGCTCTCAAGGAGCTTATTTCACTAAAAAGAGAAGACAGACAACTAAGAAATCATATAAGACATATTCAGTATGCTCTTGATCCTGAATATAAGTGGAATAGGAGAACAAATCCTTATGTTCTGGCAGATGCTGATCACTGATGAAATATTCATCAAACCATCTCAAAATGGAGAGAAAATGAGGACAATATTTTAACATTAGATTGGAGGTATATGTTATAAAACAGCGGTCGCCATCAGCGGTCCGTGGACCACTGGTGGTCCGTGAGGTCCGAAAGGTTGGCAACCGCTGTTATAGAACATATATAACCTAATTATTACATCATATTTCTAATATGTTTTACATATACAACTTCCTTTGTGACTATTCTTTCTTTTGAGCCTATGGTTTTTCCTTTCGATTTTTTCTTTAATTTTTTTCTTTATTTTGTGAAAGGATCATGACACTAGAAAGCCAATGGTTCTTCAAGTTTCATATTTGGAGGTAAAAATATTTGTGAGTTGCCAACACTTTTGCTTTTTTCATACACCTGGTTCTTGGGAACCGCTGGTTTGAAGCAGGGCCAGGTGAGTGTGTCTGGAGAGTGAGGAGACATCTGGGAGGAGGAGGAGGAGCTTGCTGACAAAGAGGGAATGTGTCAGGAACAAGTGGCTCATACACTGAGATGATTAGGTAGAGGCCAGGTTAGGAAGTGAGATTTCATATAGCAGAGAATAAGGAGCCATTCATTGTCTTGAACTCGAGAGTAACATAATGGAAATTGTATTTAGGAAGGTGGGGTTGTCCTTATGACATAGAATGAATTAGATGAGGATGAAATTAGCCATTTATTTTAAGAAAATCACTTTTAGAAATTCCACCCAGAGTTACTGAAGGCCAGATGGTATTCAAAACATTTTCAAATGGAAGTTTCAGCTAAGAGGGGGGAAAAAATCAAGGAGTGCAGTACTTGAGAATAATCCATGGGTTTTCCAAGTTTCTGTTTCTTACGAAGTCAGAACGTGTGAGTTGGGATCGTTCCTTTCTTTGTCCACATACTGCATCACATTGGACAGCATAGCAGAGTGGGCAAGCAGCGGCTTCTGGCCTGAGTGTTAATCTTGGCTCTGTCTCTTAGCAGTTGTGCAACCTTCAGAAACTTAAGCTTCACTTTTCTCGTATGAAATATATGAAACACAGTATTACCTCCGCCATAAGGCCATTGTGAAGATTAAAAGAAATAATGCAAGTGATATGCTCACCAGAGCGTATGGTCCAGAGTAGGCTCTGAGTGAGCAAAGTTACTGTTTTTATCTGTGTTCTTTGGCAAGACACTCTCTCTGAGCCCCAGTACACCCAAATGTGAAAGGAGGTGAATCAGAACCACCTTGAACAATTATTATGAGAATGAGAAGAGATGGATGTGGAAGCACTTAGAAAACTGTAATTTTCTGTATGGGTGCTAGCTTTTATGGTTATTGTTTTTCATAATAACTCGTGTCAAATATGTCCAGAAGCTGAGCTAAAATAGGTTCTTTTACTTTTAAATGGTCTATTAGGTTTACCAGGGATGTGATTATCTATACAATGTCCTTAGGTTAAAGGCCTGGGTAAGTGCTGAGCTGGCCAAGGAGAGGTGACAGAGATTCGTATTAGGTGGACCCCAAGGCCATGTCGTGAAAGCCTTGCAGGTTATCCAGGTGTCACGATGCCCAGGTCACTCTGGTGTGCAACCTGAAGAGGCTTGTCCTTGCCCCTTGTAGGGGCTCAGTAACCTCTACTTTCTGATGAATAATTCAGACCCATTCGTTCAGTCAATCAGCAAACAGTTCTCAAGTTATTACCATGTGCCATGCCCAGTGTGAGGTACTGTGAGTAGGGGGAGGAATCATTAAGATTTTCTACTTGGAGGTGCTTACAGTATATCTAGGGAGGGAAGTGAACCAAACAGCCAAAGGGAAATATCATATCCCCATCTCCTAGATCAGTGATGGCGAACCTATGACACGCGTGTCAGAGGTGACACACAAACTCATTTTTTTGGTTGATTTTTCTTTGTTAAATGGCATTTAAATATATAAAATAAATATCAAAAATATAAATCTTTGTTTTACTATGTTTGCAAATATCAAAAAATTTCTATATGTGACACGGCACCAGAGTTAAGTTAGGGTTTTTCAAAATGCTGACACGCAGAGCTCAAAAAGTTCGCCATCACTGTCCTAGTTGAAAAAGATGAGGCTCTGAGAATCTAAATGTTTTTGCCTAAGTAACAGCTAATTAGAGGTAGGCCAGGAGTTGAACCCAAGTATTTTGAACCCATGCAAGATGAAACATACCCACAGGTTTTCTCCTCTTATTCTCCGTAAAGTCTAGATATTTAAACTTTTAGTTTATTATTTGCCCTTGCTATCACTCAGGCAGACTGAATTATATAGAAAATCATCAACTGTTTTATTATTTTGACCGAAGGATGTATCCAGACATGTTTGGGATGGTCTTTGATTCTACAAATTATGCTATGTGGATCACCCATCTATGAATTAAGACAAATTTCTTTGGGAATTGGCTATGTTTACATAGTGATATGTCATTCCAAACAATTACTATGGCAGACATTGTACTGTAATTGATATGAGAGGGGATGAGGAGGAAGTTAATATTTGTTGAACATCTACCATTGCCATGTACACTGCATACATTATTCCATTCAATCCTCAGAGGATTCATTTATTCAACAAATAATTACTGGATACCTCTTCCGTTTCAGGTGTTCTGGGTATTGAGGGTATGAATTAAATAAAACAGACAGAACCTGTGCCTTTGTGGAAATTAACATCCTCTTAGGAGATATAACCAATGAATAAAGTATATATGTCAGATGGACAGAGGTACTATAAAGAAAAAGAAAGCATAGAAAGAGGATGGAGAGTGTTGGAGACCCATCTGGTCAGAAGGATCTCTCTGAAGCACAGATTTTGAGTAAAGACATAAAGGGGATACAGAAGTGAGCATGAAGTTACCTTTAGCGGGGACAGAAAAGACTACTGAGGTCCTGCTCATTAGGAGCTTGCTCCCACTCACACATCGAGGCTTTCCCTAACATGACACTGCCTCCCTCCAATTGGGCAAAATCCACAAAATGATGAAATCACTTCAATCCAGTTCATAAGCAGGCATGGTATGGATGAAAGGCTCGCCAAGGGCTCTGAAAACAACTCTCTTCTCCACCAGACTAATTACGAAGCAAATTCTTGTGAAATTAGAGTGCTATGGTAAACCCAAGCAATCTAATTTGTCTGGTCAACTTGTTGGTTATGGAAAATGGTTTTTTTCCTGGCTACTTTTCCATATGTTTCCACTGCTTTGCTCTATCCAAGAGATAGGCCTGCATGCTAAATTCTTTCTTTTTCTCCAAATTCTATCTCTGTAGATAACCTCCCTGATGGGCATGGAACTATTACATTGGCTTTTAGACTAAAGAGCATCAACCAGAGGGGAAGGTAGAAAGATTAATATAGATAGTATGATAAGGTTAATATAGGAGGATTTGTTTATAATGAAGGGTTCCAGAGGTCCTACTGGGAACTGGTAAAAGACAGAGGAGCAGTAAGACTGGGACCAGGACTGAGAAAATCAGAGCAGTGAGGGGATGCATGTACGACTAAGCAGGGATGACTATGCGGCTTTATGTTTTAGACCCACACTACTGAAAAAAATACGGTAGAATGTTTTGACTACAAAGATTGGCCAGAGAACATTGGCATAAAGTAATAGCCTTTGAGTTCTGGTGATGCTGGCATTTTGGCAGCCTGTTCTAATGACTGATACAGGAATAACTCTTCAAGGTCAGAGACTGGGCTATGGACCAGAGGATACCTCCCACTGGTAGGAGGCTTCATCCGAGTGTACTGAACCCTCTTCTCTCGACATGGCCAACTTTCTTCTCTTTTTCTTTCATGTACCCCTTGCTGTTCTTCTCCCTTGCCATTCAACCATGCTTTGTCCATCTTTTTACCAATCGTTGCTTAAGTCCTCATTCAGTGCTCACTTTGGGTACAGACTTTATCAATTTCTATGAATGCATATTACCTACAATGTATGCATAAAAGTGTCTGTTCTTCACTCATTAAACAGTTATACATGTGTCTCTCTTTGAGGGGTTTTGATGCTTTTAGTTAGAAAAATAAGTCTCCATTTCAATTCGAAATAAAAAGCTGATAGCTTCTTTCTTCATCTTATTGGTAATGACATAGAAACCTGGATACTTCCTGTGTGATTCCATTTAATTTCCTACCATGCAATCCCACTTCCAAGTGTTCTTGTTTTGCCACTTCATACTAACTCTCATTTGTGCTACGTGATCATTGTTGATAACTTAGAAAAGGCTATGTGCTCTTCTCTGCATCTTTCTTCTCAGGTATAATTCCCACAGCCTTGCAGTCATCTAGGATGCTCTGTGTAAGCATGAATAATAAATGAACGAACCACCTGGAAGGCCTGGTAACCCTACACCTTTCTTAATAAAAGGCAAAGTGCAATTGGAAATTCTGACTGCAGACACATTGCCCAGTACCGAGTTTTTACCATGCAGATCTGGGAGTAACAGAGGGCAGAGAGTGCACAGCCTTTGCTCGAGGGTCAGAGGTTACTTTTGTGTGACTTGCTTACAAGCATCATTATCTCTGATGCCTGGCCTGTCCAAATACTGGAATTTTCATTCCCAGACCTACCATTGGGACCTACCTGGCTGAAACTGCCTCTGCTTACAATTTAAACTTGACCTGAAAAGTATTCATCCAGTCTTGTTGGTTGCTCTGGGCTCAACCTACTGCCCTGCATTTCTAAAAGATGGAGAAGATGGGCTTTAGAGGGAGACCCAGCTGGTCAAAAGGGCTTGAAACTGAGTCTAGAGGGAAAGTGAGAACAAGTCCAGATAAAACTACAAACCTGCGCACTGTGATAAACAGCATGACTGATATCCCTACCCCTGTTCCGCTCCAGCCACATCATTAACTATTTACACAGATGTGGTCCTACCATCACCCTGGGAACAAAATTCAGAATCCTTAGCAGGACGTTTGAGTTTATGACCAAGTTTTAATCTATCATTCCAGCCCCATTTCTAGCCATTTTTCACCCTGCTCTTATTTTCTAGCCACACTGTAGTAGCCTAGCCCTCAACAGAGAGGGTTTTCCGTATTCCTTTGTCTTGCATATGTCAGTACCTAGTTGTAAATTGCCCTTTTATCATCTTTTGCTGGAAGAGCATCTCTACAATGTTCAAATCCCAACATAATTTATCCTGGAAATTTTCCTGGATATCTACCCTCCTATACATATGTTTATTTAAGTGTTAACAAACGTCTAAGGTAGATTGGCAGGCTAGAAAATCCTGGGCAGAAACTGAATCTGTCCACAGGTAAGGCTTCTTTTCCTTCCACAGAACCTCAGTTTTACTCTTAATGTTTTCAGCTGATTGAATAAGGTTCACCCAGATTGCAGATGTTAACCACATCTACAACATATCTTTACAGCAACACCTAGATTAGTGTTTAATTGAATAACTGAGTATTATTAGCCTAGCCAAGTTGACCCATAAAACTAACCTTCACAGGGCAATAGAGTTATTGTTAGTCTATTAGAATCAAGTTCTCAGATATTTGGAAGTAGCTGTAGCAGAAGGATCTTACTGGGATCATGTAGAGCCTGTAATTTAAAAACATTTTTTTTATTGGTCACATTAATAGCTATTAAGTATCTAGAAATTATTTAAGAATGTGTTCATTGCTTTTTATGTTAAACATTGCGGACGGATCACGAGAATTCTCGTGTTTTTATATTACACAGTGTTTTACAAAGTATCATACTTTAAAAAGATATTAGCTTGTGAGAACATGTAATAAATAACTTCAAAATGCAATGGGTATTTAATTTTAAGGTGTGCCTTTAACATTTATGTAAAACGTTTTTTGTACTCATTCAATAGAAACTTATTTGGCCACTGGGTAAAGCTAGCAATAAAACTACTGGTCCGCAGTGTGTTAAGATCCTTATGTATTTAGGCATTTGCTTTCAAAACTAAATGGATGAAGTTCCTGTTTCTTTGGAGAGTGGGAAGAGGCAGCCATATTCTTGAAAGGTTTTAAAGCAGGATTATGACTAAAATAAATGAGGTAAAGGAAAATAGGCTTGTAATAAATGAAAAAATTGGAGAAATAAACACTATTAGAAGAATCAAAGGGAAATTTTAATGTAAAAATTTTTAAAATATATTTATCCACCAGAGAATATACACAGATCGCCAATAAGCATATGAAAAGATGCTTTACAGCATATGTTATCAGGGAAATGCAAATTAAAACAACAATGAGATACTACTCGCTACACACCTATTAGAATAGCCAAAATCTGCAACACTGACCACATACTGGCAAGAATGTAGAAATCAAGAACTTTCATTCATTGCTGATGGGCATACAAAATGGTTCAAATACCTTGGAAGAAAATTTGGTGATTTCTTACAAAACTAAATATACCTTTACCATATGACCCAGCAATCATGTTCCTTGGTGTTACCCAAATGAAGTGAAAACTGCCCTAGCTGTTTGCTCAGTGAATAGAGCGTTGGACTGCGGACTGGAAGGTCCTGGGTTCAATTCCGGTCAAGAGCACATGCTCAGGTTGTGAGCTCAATCCCAGTAGGGGGCGTGCAGGAGGCAGCTGATCAATGAACTCTCCTCACTGATGTTTCTATCTCTCTCTCCCTTCCTCTCTGAAATCAATAAAAATATATATTTTTTAAAAATGAAGTGAAAACTTATGTTCACAAAAACCTGAACATAGATATTTATGGCAGCTTTATTCATAATTGCCAAAACTTGGAAGCAACCAAGAATATGTCCTTCAGCAGGTGAATGGATAAATAAACTGGTATATCCACACCATGAAAGAATATTTACTGCTAAAAAGAAATAAGCTATCAAGCCATGAAAAGACATAAAGAATCCTTAAATGCATATTACTAAGTGAAAGAAACCAATCTGAAAAGGCTACATTCTAAGTAATTTCAACTATGTGACATTCTAGAAAAGGCAAAACTATCCTATTAATAAAAGCGTAACATACAAATAGACCGAACAGCAGAACGACTGGTCGCTGTGACACGCACTGACCATCAGGGGCAGACGCTCAATGCGGGAGCTGCCCCCTGGTGGTCAGTGCCTCTCCTGCCTCCGCTGCAGGAGGGCAGGTGGTAAGGAGCAAGGGGTCCTGGACTGCAAGAAGCCCCAGACTGTGAGAGGGATGTCTGACTGCTGGCTTAGGCCTGATCCTGGGGAGAGGGTGCAGGCTGGGCTGAGAGGCCCCCTCCCACCTTCCAGTGCATGAATCTCATGCACTGGGCCTCTAGTGGGCATAATAAAAAGATCAGTTATTGCCAGGGTTGGTGGTAGGGATGAATAGGCAGAGCACAGATGATTTCTAGGGCAGTGAGAATACTCTGGAGGACATTATGCTAAGTGAAATGAGCCAGACACAAAAAGAGGCATGATTTCACTTGTATGTGGGATCTAAGGGGGAAAGAAAGTTAGACTCGCAGTAATAGAGAGAAGAATGATGGTTGCCATAAGCTAAGCAGTAGAGGGAAAGGGAGACTTTGGTCAAAGGGCACAAACTTTCATTTATGCAACTGTGGGATTGGCTAAGTAGTCACAGATATTATCTCTGTGGCTGATGCTTAATATCCATAGGGTAGACAACCAGAAAGGGAGGATCATGAGTAGGCCAGAACCCACAAGCACAAGCTGGAACCCCACAAAGATGGCTGGAACCTGTATCCATTCTTGTTACCTTTGACCTGGTGATAAAGGTATCTGATAGAAGCCAGGGCCTTATATCACTGAAGTAAACATATACTCCTGACTTATGAGTCAGAGAAGCTGAAAGAATATCCAGGAGATGATTGAGTTATTGTAAGCCCAGCTGTGGCTTCATGCCAATGAAGTGTATCAATAAATCTGCAAAGCCCTTTATAAGCTACAAAACTACTATTGCTTCCTTTATATCTTCCCAAGAACCCCAAGAATTAGAGTGAATCTCCTGATAATTCCCCTCATAACCAGAAACATACATGAAAGAAAATCCAGGGAAATGTAATTGAGTCTAGTCTAGTTAATATATTATAAAGCCACACACACACACCCACATACACACACACACAAACACACCCCAGATATTTAAAAAGTCACAGCACACTATTACATAATCCATGAGTTAAGTAAGAAATCACAAGGACAAAATTTCAATTAGAGATTTTGAACTAAATAACAATGAAAATATAATATAATACAACTTGTGAAATGCAGTACCTCAGTGAAAATTTATAACTTAAAATGCTAACATTGGAAAAGAAGAGTTAAGTCAATGATGTCTAAGGAAGTACTATACAAAGAAAGTAGAAAGAAGGAAAGAAAAAATAGTGGAAATTAGTAAAATAGTAAACAAACAATAGCATAAGTTAATAAATCCAAAACTTTTTATTTTTTGAAACAGCATCAAAGTTGGTAAAGCCCAAGCTAGCTTGACCAAGACAAAAGGAGAAAGGACACTGGTTACTAACACCAGAAATAAAAGAGGGATTCCCAAAGAGATCTGAGAGACACTAAAAAGAAAAGAGAATATTAGGAACAATTTTACACCAAAATATTCGACAACTTAGATGAAATGGATGACTTTCTTAAGAAATAAAATGTACTAAAAGTGACAGTAAATATACCAGAAAACCTGTATATCCCCATTTCTGTTAAAGAAATTTAGTTCATTATCAGTACTCTTCCCATAAAATAAATTCAGGCCCAAATGATTACACTAGTGACTTCTATCAAATATTTTAAAAAGTAATCCTATATTAACCCCAAATTCTTTCTAAAAATAAAGAAAGAAACATTTCCCATTAGTTTTATGTGGCAGCATAACCCTAATACTTAAACAGAGACATAACCAAAAAAATAAATTACCATCATTTATCCCTATTTTTGGATGTTAAAATACTTAATAAAATATTAGCACATATAATCTTGAACTGTATTAAAAGGGTAATGCACCATGTCCGAGTAGGGTTTATCTCAAGAATGCAAGAAACTCAAGCAGCACAATTTACATATAACAGAATAAATAAATAAAAAATGATCTTTTCAATAATTGTAAAAAAATTTAAATTTATTTCCAGTTTATAATTAAAGAAAAAAATGTTACAAATTAGGAATAATAGGAATTTCCTCAATATAATAAAGATAATGTATAAAAAGCTTATAGCTAATATATTTACTATAAAATATATCTCCTAACTTGAAAAATAATACATATATATTCCACAATGAACAAAAGATGCTAAGAAAGTGAATTGGCAAGCCATAAACCAAGAAAAAATAAACAAGTATCTGAAAAAATAAAGGTATCCTGAACATATAAAGAACTCCTCCATCTATATATATAAAAGCCTAAGTGACCGTTCAACTGACCGGTAGCTATGACGTGCACTGACGACCAGGAGGCAGACACTCAACGCACTGGCATGGAAACATGGAACAGATTGATGAATCTCAGGGGGGAGATTTATGCATTGGTAGGGTCCTTTGGCCTGGCCTGTGGGGACCAGGCCGAATCCGTGCACTGGGCCTCCGACATCCCCCGAGGGGTCCCAGATTTCGAGAACCCCATGCACCGGGCCTCTAGTTTCAATAATAAAAACATAAAGCATTCAGTTAAAAATTGACAAAATATTTAAAAATACATTTCACAAAAGAAGATATGGGAATGACCAATAAGCACATGCACAATTGCTCAACTGGGAAATGCAAATTAAAACCACAAGAAGATACCACTTTGCCCACAAGAGAATGGCTTCTATCATAATGCTGATAAAATCAGTTGTTGATGAAGATGTGGAATAAGTGATCTTTCACACATAGATTATAACCTTTTTTAGAAAAATGGCTGCACAGTTTCTTATGAAACTAAATGTATACCTACCCTAATATCCAGCATTTGACAACCATAGCTATTTACCTGAAATACATTAAAAGAAATGTGTATAAGAATGTGTATAAGAGCTCTATTCATAATAGCACAATCTGGAGACTCTAGATGTCACTCAATATAAGAATGGGTAAGCAAAATGGTTATATTCATGCAATAGCACACTACTCAATAATAAAATGAAAAAACTTACTGATATTTGCATGCGTTAACAACACTATGTTGAGCAAAATATATACACAAGATACATACTGCATGATTCTATTTATATGATATTCTACAACACAAAAATCTAATCTATGTTGGAAAAATAATTAGAACAAGGATTACCTCCTGTGTAGGAAAAGGTAGCGATTGATTAGAAAAGGGAAAGAGAGAACTATCTGAGATCATGGTAATATTCTATATCTTAATAGGGGCTTGGGTTACAACAGATGTGTGCATTATCAAAATTAAACAGAATTATAGTTAAGATTTGTGTATTTCGTTGTATGTGAAATTTACACCCATAGAAAATAACTATCCAACAAATACTGAACTCTAATGGTATGGGTAATGAAGTATTTAGATGGAAATATTCAGATGTCTGCAATTTGCTCTGAAATGCCTTAAAATAGATAGAACACTCCTATATAATAAAACCCTAATATGCATAGCGACTGAATGGAGGAACAACTGGTCGCTATAACGCACACTGACCACCAGGGGGCAGATGCTCAATGCAGGCGCTGGCCCCTGGTGGTCAGTGCGCTCAGCCAGAAGCTGGGCTCATGGCTGGCGAGCGCAGCTGCAGTGGCAGGAGCCTCTCCCGCCTCCGAGGCAGCGCTAAGATCCCCTCAAGGGATGTCTGCCTGAGAGAGGAAGCAGGCCGGGTTGAGGGACCCCACCTCCTCCCCCCCCCCCACCCCAGTGCATGAATGTCATGCACTGGGCCTCTAGTGTATGTATAAAGGGAGGAATAGATAGGTATGTGATGCAAGTCTAGTAAAAGTTAATGATAGTATTTAGGTTATTGGCACAATGGCACACAGGTGTTGATGGTAGAATTCTTTCAATTCTTTCTGAAAATTTGTATATTGCATGTTGAGGGGGGAAACTAAATGGATGAGCAAGTAATCAAACATTTTTACGGTTTTGTTATTTACTTGTTGTTTCAGAAACATAAGAGTTTTGTGTATTTTAAAATATGGTATTGGCTACCATATTTCTCTACTGATAATCATCTTATGATGAAGAGGTAAAGGAACCCAGAAGTGTTTTTGGACACTTCTGAAGAATTGGCTTCTGCTTGGACAAAAGAATTCCTCAAGGCTGGCTTTGAGAACCAATTGTTTCTCTTTGCATGGAAGAAGATTATGTTAACTTCTCCTTTTCTCAAAACCCTAGGGCTTGGAGCAGGTGGTGTGTGACTTTCAGTCTGAAACCGAGAAGTGCCCTCTTTGTTCACAAGCCCTATCTGGAGGAATCAGTCAGTTGATTGACAGAGCCCCTAATGACCTTGTGCTCTCCCTAGTATAATAGTACTGCTGCAGGTGTCTTTCTAAAGGATGTTTCATATAGACAGTGAGCCCCTTTCCCTAGTAAATCAGACTTGTCCATATACAAATAAGATCTTTGTTTGGCCTGAGGAAGTGTGTTTAAAATTCTTCCAACTTCACTTGACTTACAACTGTCTCAGACATTTCTATTTACTCTTGCTCCTCGCTTAAAATCTTCCTTTTGCCTGCAATAAGTTAATCGTTCTATAGTTGAAGAACTTCACTTTATTCTAACAGACAAGGCTTGTTTTCTAGCTCTGTCCTGTCACTTCTCAAGTTAGGGAATGGCATCTCATCTGGACTGTGGTCTCAGGAAGTGGTGCTGATTGCTGAGCATGATGCGAAATGAGCTTCTCTCTCCGTGGAATAAGAACAGAATATTCATGAATAGAGTCATGTGATGGGCAGGAACCAATAAAAGAACATTGATGAGCAGAGTTTAGTGTACTGATGGTAGTAATTCTGGACCCTTACTTGGAAAGGGATGTTGAGAAAAGTTTGAAATGGGGACTTTAACTCCAAGGAAGAAGATAATTTCCTCCTTACATATGCATTCTCCCCCTCTTCCTCCTCCACTTTTCTCCTCCTCCTTTTTGCTCTTACTCTTGTGCCAATAAATCGTAGGGTATGGATTGATATATATCCATTTATCTACATATCTGCATACACATATCTTTTTATAGACAGGCAGATGTGAATCTTGCTGATTTTCAAATAATAAATTGTGAATATAGGAGGTTGGACCATCATGCTACACGCTGCTTGGGTGCAGAATTAAAGAGGAATGATTCAGAAAGATGAATGAGAGTCTTTATCCCAGAGGCAATACAATTATGGGCAAATTCTTCTTTTTTAAGTATTGGCGCTTTTTTTTGGTTTAGATCCCATTTTCTTCTAAAAAATAATTTGATATACCTTAAAATCTAATATACATATGCCATAATATCATCAAAAGGGGAATAAATAAAAATATGTCTATAAATACTAGTAAAATATGCTCATTATAATAAAACATTACTGTTAATTGTACATTTCTTATAAGTTAAAGCAAAAATATATAAACTCACAATGGGTTATAGACTGCTTTTCAGTAGGATAAAGGAATCATAGTTCTTTAGTAAAGAAAAGCTTTGCCTATGTTAAATTTTTTTAAAAAGTAATACACTATGCATGAATATTTATGGAGCTCTTTAAAAAGCTCTCCACTTTTTCATTAATACTCACAAATGTATAAGTATTTTTGTCTCACAGAAGAATAGACTGAAACTCAGAGAAATATGGTTTTGTGACTAGTAAATTATAGAGCAGGAGTTTCAGCCTGTATCTCCCAACCCCAAATCTAGTGCTCTTTTCATGTCACCATGTCAGGGACATTGGTCACAATAATGGATGCCTGTTTCCACCAGTACACTTACTGAAGATGCAGGAACGGACATGGCATATGACTATTTCCTGTATTGACCCTTGGTTAAAAGCTGAGGGCATAGAGGTGAAAGCAAAACGCATTGAGTGACTTTCTGTCTAGAGACAATTTACTGAGGTCTAGGTATTTTGCTTTTCAATAATTTGAATTTATCTGAGTTTCTGACTTTAGAATAACTGAAGGAATTGAGGCAAAATGTGCCCCTTAGACTAATAATCTCATTACTATTTTCTTGATTGGAAATTGTATCAATCAGGGTTCCATCAGGAAACAGATGGCACCAGTCACACTGGGTAACGAAGTGAGTCTAATAAAGGAATTATGTACATAGGAGTGGGTAGAGCTTAGGGAAACCAAGGGACAGTGCAGGACTTCCAGAGAGGACCAGTGACGGAGTAGCACTCCTACTGGTTTATAAAAACTAGTAAGTAGAGAAAAAAATCAAGTATTCTACCTGCCTTTCCTATACAACCTCAGGATAGCCAAATATCCTGAGGTTTCTTTTCATAAAAGTATCCCAGCTAACAAATGAAGAGGGGAAAAATTAGAAGATCTAATGCATTTCAAACATCTAATAAAATAGTGGATCTAGACAATGAAAATCAGTGGTTACTCACATCAAAAAAAGGGAGAAGAGTGAACACTGCCTCCTGTTGAAATTATGAAATACGTTCTATGAAGTATTTTTTGCCAAAACATCAACCTAAATTAGATCGAGTTCATGGGAAATGCTGTGCTTGAATGACATGTTAAATATTACTATAGAGTAGGCCCTCAGCAAAACTGTACAGGACATCACTAAGGACTTGATTTCTTCAACGAATAAATTGTAAGGAAAATGAAAGAGAGGAGAGAAGCTATAATTTAAAAGAGAGTTAAGAAACCGCCAAAAAATGCAGTATGTGGAAATTGTTTGGATCTTGATTCAAAGAAACAAACTATAGAAACAAATTTATGAGATAATTAGAAATATTTGACATGGACTGGATTTTTTATGATATCAAGGAATAACTTAAAGTATTATGCAGATTAATAGTATTAGAATTATGTTCTTTAAAAGAATTCTTATTCTTTGGGATATTTACTGAACTAAAAAAATAGTAAGTCTAGGATTTGGTTCAAAATAATATAAAGGCTTGGAGGTTGGCATTATGAGTTGATAGAACAAGATTGACATTGAATTGATAATTGTTGAAGATGGTAAACAGGAATGTGGGTTTCATTATACATGTTTCTCTCACATACATATTTGCACTATTATACAATAAATTTTTTAAATGTGTTTTAATAGATGGGCGTTACTAAATTCCACATGTAGATGGTTCAGAGGTCACAATTAAGAAAATTATTTTAAATTAAAAACAAATAGCTCATCCAGTCATAAGTTTAAAACTGTGCTTCCACAAATCCTTCTACATGTAATCAATCTAAATCTTGGTCTGTAAAGTCCAGTGTGTAAGATAAAGAACTTGCTCAAAATTTTTCTGGAATCCAACTTAGGTCCTTTTTTAAAATCCAAAGAGTGGACATTTAATTTCAGTTAATTGAGGATCATCCCCTGAGTCTCCCTGGCGTGCGTCCAAGTTCAGGGGAGCTCCCATATTGTTCCTGTCTGGGACCAGGGGGCATCTGGTCCTCAGTGTCATCTGTCCATGCTGACATCTGCTGAAACATCCATCCTGCCATCCGATCCTTGATCTGTAGTCCGCGGAGAGCACCAGGAGTCATTCCTTTTTCCTAGACTCGAGAATCCTCCACGTCTGGCTTTTTCCAGTGGATAATCTGGTCTCTCTCTGAAGTGTGAAGGAATTATGCTTTCTATACCAGGCTATGGTAGGAAGAATTTTTGTGAGGGTCTCCCAGCCTTATCTGCCTGGATAGCACAGCATAGCCGCTTCTTTTGTGAGTGGGGTTGGGGTGAGGGTCTTGCCCCTCCCAGAGACTCTACCTTGAAAGGAAGCACAAGTCGCCTCTGCTTTTGCATTCCATAAATGCCCGGGGTTCCTCCCATTCCTTTCACCACTGGCCCTCAGCCCCCACATAGGGTCAGTGAAATCAGAGGGCAGGCTTTTCCAGGTACCCACTAATGCTGACTACACTACCTTTCTCTCCAATACCTCTTCTTATCCATTTCAAGAACACTTCTAGCTTTGGAAGCAGGTGCCTTGTTCATATTTTTTCATATTGCTCTCAGTCATTTCTATTTCCCTGAGAGCTAGGCATTTGAAATTCAAAGAGAATCTTCTCTTATTTCCTTTCTGAAACAACTCCCTGCCGATGGAAATGAATGAACTGCCTAAGCTAGTCACAGGGAAGGAAGGTAAAAATAATAACGTTCAAATATTTTTGAAAATAACAACAACAGCAGACACTAAGTAGCAAGCACTAGTTAAGTGTTTTACTTGTATTAACTCATCTAATCCTCATAACAACCCTCTGAAGTAAAAACTAGTATCTCCATATTATGGACCATGAAACAGAGACACAGAGAGGTTAACTTACTTATCCAAGATTGCACAGCCAGTCAGTGGTAGCACTAGAATTCCAGTGCAGGCAGTCTGGCACTAGATCTGTGTTGTTTAAATCGTGAAGAAAAGTATGCTGGAAAAGAGATCAAACGCCTATATAGTACATTTTTAAAACTCATCAGAAGTATACAGGTTTTCCCCCACTACCCGAAAATAAACTGTTCCTATAAAATCTTTTGTAAGCTGAAATGGTGTAAAGAGAAGAAGCATTTACCATTCATTTATATGGAAAATTTTTTTTATTGTTCCCAGATCCCAAATTCAACACACCATGTCTTCATTTCATTCATCATGATCAAAGCGCTTAATTTTGTACAACCAGTTTTATGCTAAGTGTAATGTCCTTATGAGCTGCCAGGCTTTTCTGATACCTTAGGACACTTCTTACTAAAGGATGCACAAGATAAATCGAGATAAAGCACAGATGCTCTCAGACACAGCTCAACGCTGCTACAGGCAGAGGCTTGAGGCTGAGATGCTGAGTGTAGTTCCCAGGGAAGGAGCTTGGCGGGGCCAGTCTTGCTGCTCTGGGTACCCACTGCCTCTATAAAGACTCCCTGTAAAACAAATACTAAATGCTAATTTTGCTTTTCGCCTTTTTCCCCCCCTGTAAATGCAAAAATCATCGTCACCTTTCTTTTGATCAGTGAAAACTGGTAGTAGTATTGTAGGTCTTTCGTAAAAGCAAAGTCGCATAAGGTGAGCTTTCAAAAATCGGGGGATACCTGTAAAACCATCGGCCTGTCTTTAATTTTCTAGTCTTCATCCACAAATTGTAAATAACATGGATGAAGAAAGAAGCTGCATACTGAAGTCTCACAGATACATCTCACTACAGCACTGGCATTTATATGATTAGATTTCCATTCTATTTCAGATGAGGGCTCTAACCTTTAGTTTAACTCGTGTTCAGGTGGACCCACAGTGAGGAAGTGAGCTCTGTGATGCAAACCCAAGGCCATCTGACTGACCAAGGTCATGCTTGTTCCCCCATCACACAAGAGAGTTCACTGCATTTTGACCGCAATCGGAGGTGGACAGTGGCTAGGCCCCTGCGAACAGCTGACCCTGCCAGGGGAGAGGAGACGCAGGCCTTGGGCCTGTCAAGCAGATACCTTGTCACCAGCTGGAACTCTGACTGCCTTTACGCGAGGCATTAATGAAATGGCGAGAGGAGTAACAGATGGAACACACTCGAACCTTCCAATCAGGGTTCTTCGATCCCCTGCAGCTCCTCAGGGCACTATGCTTCATCTGCATTAAAAAGCCCAGTGGATCTATTTCAGCTGCTTCCCATCAGCCCACAGAACGTCCTTTCTGACACTCCTCGGGGACAGTCCCCCATGTTGAGCAGTAACAGACTGACGAGGGTGCAAATAATTAGAACTTAGATTGTCAACTTGGTTTCCCAAGTCAGTCACACAGAAAATGCTCTGGCTTGACATAGGATGCACAGTGCTGTTTTATGGAAACAAATGATCTAAACTGCTTATTTTTTGGTAAAAAGTTGATAGCATATTTTTTGTATCCCAATCACTCACTTTTATGGGAGCAGAGACAATAACATTGATGAAGATGAATTCTTCGGAGCCAATGTCAGTTCATTCAACTTTGGGTGCTCGTGGAGAACCATTCATTGAACTTTTCTTCTTCTTCTCTACATTTAATGTAGGTATAAATGTCTTTGGAAATAAAGATGCTTCGGTATGTAAGTGCAGTGGCCTCTGTGAGTGAGAAATTGGTACTGAGATACGGCTGTACATTGCAAACTTGTTATAGGAATCCTAAACTGATGTACAGCAAACACACACCCCCAGACACATACACCTTGACTGGGGTTAAACGGCTCCCCTCCCCTTCTTGTCATAATAACTTAACATAATGATAGTGCTGTCATGACAAATATTTGGAGGCTTCTGCATCTTGATAATTGATGGATTCTGAATGTTGGAGAACTCGGAGGATAATTTTTAAATCAGCACGAGCATCACGTTCAAGGCGTTTCCTTGGATTTTCAGAATGAAAACCAGAACCAACCTCTATGTCTTGAAAATGATCGGGAAGTGTGAGCGAGGCAAACATACCCAGCCCTCTGTTATTTCTTAGGTCTTCCTCCAGGAAATTGCAAAGGGTACCTCCCCTCCGTGAACCTGCCACCCTCCCTTCACATGCTTGGCCCAGGTGCCTCACACACATATGGCAGCGCACATATTGCCTCCTCCCATGGTGGACTGGGAACGCTGGTCACCTGGGCTCTGTTTTCATGTGGGGTGACAGCAGCTGTGGGAAGCCCAGAGAGTGACAGGCTCTAGCTGCTCTTCTTACTAGTGGGAAGGAAGAGGGAGGGGTACAGAAGGGAGATGTTTCCCTATACCCAGCAGCTAGGTCGTGACTCTTCTGTAAAAGAACACACCGCTGGCTGACTTTCCCCACTGTGAACAGGTGCAGTAGAAGGGAAACCCTGTGTTTTTATAAATTTAATTTACAATTGCTAGTCCATTGTGGTAAGCAGACATATGTCTGTCTCCTACTTCCCCAGAACCTGGGGTTATTTCTCTGCACATAGCAAGGGAAATGAAGTAGCAGTGGATTTAAGGTGGCTAATCATCTGACTTTAAAATAGGGAGGTTAGCCCCAGCTGGCTGGTTTAGCTCAGTGGATAGAGCATCAGCCTGTGGACCGAAGGGGACCTGCTTCGATTCTGGTCAAGGGCACATGCCCAGGTTGCGGGCTCGATCCCCAGTAGGAGGTGTGCAAAGGCAGCCAACCAATGATTCTCATCATTGATGTTTCTACCTCTCTCTCCCTCTCCCTTCCTCTCTGAAATCAATAAAAATATATTTTAAAAAATACGGAGGTTATCCTGGATAAGTGAGGTGGGCCTAGTGTAATTGTTATGCCCAGATTTCAGGATCCCCAAGAAACCACACCAGGGAGCCAGCCGAGTCCGATGCAAAAGCATTAGAGTCTTTATTCGAGCTAGCTCGGGCTCCCTGTCTACCACACTTGCCGACGCAGTGGCAAGAGGCAGAGAGCAAAAGAGCTTTGTGGGTAGAGGGGTTTTATAGGGGGGTTGGAGTAAGGGGAGGAGAGAGGACTGTGGGCCATGCCGATTGGCCAGGTGCAAGTCAGTGTCTTGTTACACAGGATGTGATCGTATCTATGGCACACACTTCCCTTGATTATCATTGGTTAGTTTAAAGAAATCCTAGGTGTGGCTAGCAGAGGCTTGGGCTTCCGGGAAGAAGCTCCTTGCTGAGCACATGGCTGCTGCCCAAAAATGGGGGATTCGGGGCAAGATGGAGGGTGTAGCCCTCGCCCTTTCATAATCACAAGGGTCCGTAAACAGGAAAAGAGAGGCAGAAGAAGTCAGAGGGATGCTATGTGAGAAGGACTTGACCTGCTTTGTGGCTTTGAAGATGGAGGAAAAGGGCCACAAACTAAGAGTGTGAGCCTCTAGAATCTAGAAAGGGCAAGAAGTAGATTCTCCCCTAGAACCTCCAGATAAGAGCATAGCCCTACTGACACCTGGATTTTAACCCAGTGAGACCCATTTTGATCTCTGAACTACAGAAATTAACATTAACATTATAAGTCTCTTGTTTTGAGCCACTAAGTTCATGCTACTTTCTCACAGCAGCAGTAAGAAACTGGTACATGGAGTAATGGCTTGAGCTGAGGTTCTCAACTTCGCCGTGCATTAGAATTATCTGGGGAGCTTTTAAAGCCCTCATGTTGGGGTCAACAAGACCAATCATGTCATAATCTTTGGGACTGGAACCCGAGAATCAGATTTTTATAAATTCCCAGTGCAAGCAAAGTTGAGAAGCAATGCTTGTTGGCTAGAACCCCAAAAAGTGTTTAGAGTCTTGGAAAGCTTGGTTCAAATCCCATTTCTGTCATTTCAAGATTAGCTAAGACAAGTAATTTTACCTATCTATTAAATATTTGTATCTATAAAATAGATGTATGTGTACACACGTACACACACATACAATCCCTCTGTAAAGCAGCTAAGTTCTTTGTAAGTGGGGATTTGCATGTAAAAACAGCACATAGTAAAATGTGTGTATTTCATATAAGTAGTTGAGAGCCACAGAGAGATTTAAAAAAAATTTTTCCTTGATAACATAAAAAATGTGTTTATTTTTCGTTTTATGGTTTTCTGGGTCTGTGGACAAAAAAGGGATGCTGCAGTAAACCATAAATACCTGGGCAGGGCATAGAGCATAGTCATGCCCTTGGCCTATCACTTTTTTAGTGAAGGGTTTTTAAGCCGCTCTGTCCATTGTTCTTGTGCATCTAAGTTAACACACCTTTGAAATTCCAGAAGCAATGCCCCTCCAAGGCATAACCACCCTCAGAAGAATACATAATCTTATTAACTATCCTGTAATCCAGTTCCCACCCTGCTTTCTCCCGCCTCCTTAAAATCTTCCTTACATTCCCTCCTTAATTCCAAATGCACAAAAGAAACTGCAAAACTGTCATTCTCTGGAGCATTTTAGGTCTTGCTTCCCAGCAGTTGTCATCAAGTTTGACTCAAATAAAGTCTTATAAAAATTTTTCATAAGTTTGGATGATTCTTACATCCATGGACCTATCAGTCTCAAAGTATGTTCTAATGTGGGAGCCATCCTGAAATGTGTCAGATAACTGACATCGTGGGAAAAGCAAGATTATTTTACAAAAGGTTTTCTTTTTAATATTAATAGACTTCACCCCTTATTTGAGGTTTGTCTGCACTTCCTTATGAGCTTTCAGGCTCAGATTGTGGGCCATGACCTCAGGCAATGTCCTTCACCTTGCCCGGAGCCTGCATTTCCAAGTCAGTAACACAGGGACCACAGTTCTCCTCTTTCCTGTAGCTGTTGTGGGGATTAGAGAGGCAAGTATGAAGGGTCCAGCACACTGACTGCTCTGCAATCAGGACTTAAAAATGAAGTTATTCTAGTACTGTAGGTCAAGTCCAAATCCATGAAATGGAAGAATAAAGTGAAAATTCAGTGTTTGTGAGAACTGAAGAGAGTGAGTTGCTAGGTATGGAATCAGTGAGGAGATTCAGGGCTTTGACTGGACCAGATGGTTTTACAGGTGCCCAGCAGGTGTGCCAGAGGTGGGCACAGCTGTGTGCAAGAGCTCTGGCAGCCGTATACCAGACACTGAGCCAAGCTGCTGAAATGTGGAGACATAGGAAACCTGGTGAGGTTCAGGGACATTTAAGGGGCAACAGACCAGCCTGTGCCCATGTGACTTTCAGTTCCAACTCCCAGCTCTGTTGTTAATCCCTTGAGGGCAGAGGCTGTGGTGTAGGGGTCTCTGTCATCCGATTCCACAGTTCAGTTCGGCACACGGCAAGTGCACAATAAAACCTTGCTGTTTCATTAGCCCAGAGGGTCATGTAAAAATGACTAAGAGAAAGGTAACACATTCTGTCCTCTTTTTCATTTTCAATAAGTGGAAAGTAGCGTGGTTCTTGAAACCAGGGGTCCTGGGCTGGAGTCTGGGCCATAGAACTTGAGCACAGGAGTCCAGTCTCACGGTTCGATCTTGGCTAAGTCATTGGTCTTTTTAAATAAATGTCAGTTCATCTATTTGGTGGCAATGGGGTGATAGCAGTACTTACATCACAGGATTAGAGCCCCAATCAAGTGTGTTGAGTGTGAACGTTTGCCAAAAATTTGCAGCAAAGTAATCATTTTAAGTTCAAAGGAGATAAAGCTCACATCTGGTTGGGGACATAAGGGAAGTATTTTTGAAGAAGCTATCCCAGGGTATAAGAAATTTTCTTTTTCAAGCTGTTTAGGATTTAGACTCTCTTGTTTTCCAGATGCAACTGGTAGCATGTTAATGGGGAAGATGGGGTGGGGCATGGACGATGAAGCAACACACACCTGGGCTCAAATCCCAATGCATTCGCGGTTGCTCACTATATGTGGAACCCCAGCCAGGACTCTTCTCTGACCCCCAGTGTCCTTTTCTACAAACAGGGTTGATGATCTCAATGTTTTGAACTTGCACTGCCTGCCTCTGATGGTGCCTGCGACAGGGTGTGTGAAGAGCCTTAGTGTCCCTCCCCAGTTTCCTGGGACTCTCTTGAGAAGCCCAGTGTTTTATAGGACACATTATAGTTGGATGTTTTCTGCTGCTAAAAGATAATAATTATTTATTTTGCTTTTAATTTTTAAATATTTATAATTGTGTGTATATATATATTACATATTGTATATGTAGTATACATATAGACATTCTCACAGTAAAAAATAGTTTTCATCAGAGAACTATGAAGCCAAATTATTGTCCTGTCTGACTTCAAGGTTCAGACAGCTGGAATTTGTTCTCTTGAGATCCAGTCAAATCTAAGACCATCCTCAGGAGGCTCTAGAGCAGGGGTCCTCAAACTACGGCCTGCGGACCACATGCAAATACAAATATTGTATTTGTTCCCGTTTTGTTTTTTTACTTCAAAATAAGATATGTGCAGTGTGCATAGGAATTTGTTCATAGTTGTTTTTCTTAAACTATAGTCCGGCCCTCCAACGGTCTGAGGGACAGTGAACTGGCCCCCTGTTTAAAAAGTTTGAGGACCCCTGCTCTAGGGAAATGCAAGTAGCAGCCCTCATGACTTATGGGTTGACAATCTTGTCCTGGGTTCTGACTGGGGCACGACCAGCTGTCTGTCTTGAGCCACTACTAAAATGCCCTCCTTACTCACTCTGCCCTTTCCTCTGGCCCGGTGTAGTGTACAGAAAAGAACATGAGACCGGGAATCAAAAGACACAATGCTCAAAGCCTAGTGCTTCCTGCTACTAGCCAGTAGCAGTGGTCGGCAAACTGCGGCTCGCGAGCCACATGCGTCTCTTTGGCCCCTTGAGTGTGGCTCTTACACAAAATACCACGTGCGGGCACGCACGTACAGTGTGATTGAAACTTCGTGGCCCATGCCCAGAAGTCGGTATTTTGTGGAGGAGCCACATTCAAGGGGCCAAAGAGCCCCATGTGGCTCACGAGCCGCAGTTTGCCGACCACCGCACTAGGCTATGGAAACTCTGCTCCTTGATGTTCTCATCTGTGAAATGGGAATGGTATTAGTTACAATTATGTCACAGGATTGCTATCAACATTGAATGATGTCATGCTTTAAAATCTTGAAGTATTTCTAAAACATGAGACATTATTTTGACATATATAATAATGGAAGAGAGTTTAGAAGGTACAAGAATAGAAAGTAATGGATTTAATTGCTTTTACTCCCTTATAACAGTACTGCTAATTTCATAAAATCCTATAGTTTTCATCCTTTGCTACGGTACATGATCTACTCACACAGTAACTTATAGCTCTGGAATGGCTTGTAACAAAGGCCTTCCTCAACAAATGAAAGCACCTACTATGTGTCAGCCCTGATCATACCAGAGGACAAAACAAACAAAAAGATCTGCCCTCCTGGTCCTTATGTGACTTTAGAAAAACCCGGAGATGGTGGTTCGAGAGAGTTCTCCGACACACAGCTGCCTGAGTGAGGTCCCAGGGGCCTTTCCTCATCTTCTACCCCATATAATCCTGGGGCCCAGATCTCTGAAAAATCCCCTCCTTGGCTTTCGTCCAGGGACAGGCATTTGGAATGTTAAGTCAGGCTAATATTTGGTGCTCAGAAGTTGGACAGGAACCATGTGCTGAGTGCCAGCAATGCTGTTTGAGAACTAGGATCTGGGTTTGATTTCCACTGTCTGTCAGAGGGAAGCTTTGATCAGGCCGTGCGTTTTTTCACTTCTCCTAAGTGACTGGAGGCTACTACTGGCCCATTAACCACTGCCGCCCTGGGAGCTCTGGGTTGGCCATGATATCAGAGATTTATTTACGTGAATTTCCCCCGAATTGCTTCTCTCTCTCCCGCTCCATTCACGGTACAGTTAGTGCTGGAGGTTCCAAATGGGAGTGAACGTGCGTCCAGGAAGGTAAGGGATGGGAAGTGTGGCGGGGGACCCACACGCATTGCAGAAGGAAGTGCAGCGCCAGTAAGTGGCTGCAGCTGGCTCTTAATGGCTTTTCTTCTCTGCCATCATTTTCCTTTAAGCCAAAAAGAAACTCTTTGTAATACGTGTTAAAATTATGGTTCAGATTTCTGATGATCAAGTTACATAGATTAAAGTAATGGATACCAGACTCCGCATCAATTCAGGTATAAATATGGATGAAATGAATGTACATTATCCACTGTTATAAATCTGTGTGTTCAAGGAAAGACATAAATCTCCAAACCTTTCCTACCTCAGGGTATGAAGGGTTCTTTTTTTTTTCTTTTTTCTTTTTTTTTCTTTTTCAATGTTTTTTGATGAAATTATGATTTGGAGTAATTTGCTGGTTTTGCAGAAACCTCTGGCTTTTATTTTTATTTTTTTTACAAGAAAGGGTAGAGTATATTATTTATAATGGCGAGTCATTAAAATGCTCCAGGAAGTCATCACTGCAGAGGGGGTTGGAGAGGGAAGGGGTTATACGGCATTCCAGATGTGCGTGTGTGGAGAGGGGCATGCAATTGGAGACATTTATAGCACCTGGCTCCATTGTAAAGGGTTCTTGGCCCGGGGGCGTTTCTGTCCTCTTCCCCTCCTCTTGGCCCTATCAACACAGTGCATGCAGGGCCTCAAAGGTGTCAGTGCGCGAGGGACACATGGCCACAGGATGTTGTGGTCTGGAAGGGAAGACCGGGTTCTCACTCCTGCAAAGCCACAGGGCTGATGAAAGTATCTGAGCTCCTTGCAGCCTGGGGCCCTCAGGGAGCAAGAAGGAGCCTCTTGGGGAAGGGAAAGAACAAAGCCGAAAGCTCTGCAGAAATGCATGCCCTGGCTGGACGCTCCACAGCTGCACGTTGGATCACCTTAGTTCACCTCTGTGGGTTTCACATCTGTAAAATGAAGGTAATAATGCACATTCTGTAAGGTTGATATGAGGACTAAATGAGATTATGAGTGTGAAGGCACCAGCACAAGTCCTTTCTCTTCCCGCTGAGTCTCCCAACATGCAGAGCTAAAGACTCAGGACCACCATTGTCCCCAATGAAACTGCATCATGGTCCCTCGGCCATTCTCCAGCTCCCCTCAGCTGAGGCCGGTGCTGACCCCACACAGAGCTCCGCTGTCTCTAAAGTCCCGAGTAGTAAATGAAGAACGTAACAAGGAGGCCCAGGCTCTTTCTATGGTGTTGCTCCACGCTCTTCCTCTGTAGCGTCCACATGAGCAAACAACTACTTTGTCCTCATTCCAGGCAGCAAAATGGAAAAAGAGAAAAGCAGGGCATGTCCCATCCCTTTAAGGACCAACCTGGAAATGACCTATATCACTTTCCTTCACAGCCACTGGTCAGAACTTAGTCATTGGCCCAATCTAATCAGAAAGGGGACTGGGAAATGTGTTATGATCTAGTAGCCATGGACCAAGATAAATTCCCTTTCCGTGGAGAAAAGAGAGATGGATATTGGGGGGTAATTGACTGTCCCTTCTACAGGGTCAGGTAGAGTTTACTTTCCCCTGCAGCCATCCTATGCCTACCCAATGCCCAATGTGCTTTTTACCTTTTACTCCCAGTGCATATCCCATGGCCTGCTACAAACCTATTGATTCAGTTGTTGTCCGCATGAATGAGGGAGTGAATGAATGAAGTAGAGAGTGTGAGAGTGAAGTAAAGGACAGGGAGGGACTGGGCAACAGCAGGGCAGTGGTATCAGTGGCACTGTCATAAGCAACCCTAAATCATCCCTGATCTCCTGATCCACCACTTCCCTTACTCTTGGGAAATGTCCTTGCTTCTCATTTATACAGAGAAAAGGAAAATCAAAAATTCCCCTGTGCCTACAACAACCCAGCAAACTTAGCAGCCTGAATATCTATCCTTTCTTTCTTTGCTCTGTCAAATTGTGTGAGGCATTCCACCTGGACCTCTGGTTCCTCCCTTCTGCTCCTTGGGGCCTTGTTCCACCATTAGGCCCTCACTCGTTCACTTTCACATTCTTCCTTCTCTTTGGGATCCTTCAGAATTTAAATATCCTTCAGGTTCAAACTTCTCCCATCTTTAAAAAAATAAATATTCACTCAACCCCTATCTACATTGTATCTTTCTACCGCCCCTTCAGGGTCACACTGCTTCTTTTTTAAAAATGTATCTTTATTGTTGAAAGTATTACAGATGTGTACTTTTTTGCCCCCATTGACCTCCTCCACCCTGTTCCTGCCCCTCTTCCCCCAGGCCTTCCTTCTTAAAGCAGTTGGCTGAATGCACTGTTCCTACTTCTATACTTCCCACTCCCTTTTCATTCATTCCACTGATGTTTGACCTCCATCCCTACCCCTATCCTAACACTGCTGGTTAAAGCCACTGATCACCTTCCTATTGTAATTCCCAAGGGCATTTTACAGTTCTTGGCCCCTTGAAAGCCCTTGACCCTGTTGATCACTCGCTTCTTGAGACGTTTCTTCCCATGGCTTGTGTAAAATACCACCATCCTGGATTTTCTGCTATCTTGGGGTGCTTCTTTTTTGTCTCCTATGGACTCTCTTCCTCCGATCATCACTAAATGTTAGTGTTTCTCAGGCATCTGTTCTGGGTTCTCTTCTGTTCTTACTCTACAAATAGATTCCTAGACATCTCATTCACTGCCACTATGCATACATATATAACCTAAATGGATATGTATGCTGTCCAAATGTATATCTCTAGAGTGAGGATCCAACTGTCTCCACGAAATCTGTATTTAGATAGTCTACAGGCCAATAATGTCTAAAACACCTAGAACACTGCATGTCAAAAATTAGAAAATTAGATTCAGGTTCCACTACTCACTATTCTTGTGCTTTGTTTGTGTCTCATTTGTAAAGTGAAGTAAGACTAATTCAGGACTATAGTGGGGACAAATGGATTGATATATAAGAATGTGATATGTACACTGTGAAGAGCTGTATGCCTTCCCTTCCTCCCTTTCTCCCTCCCTCTCCCCTTACTCTCACTCTAAAAAGAATCAGTAAAAACATGTCCTTGGGTGAGGATTAAAAAAAAAAAAAAAGATGACCACTCACCTGCAGCCGCAGTGGTTTGGACTGGTATCCACCTGGGAGGATCAGATAGCGGCTCTCTCCCAGGAGATGTCACTCAGGTAGTGTAGTGATGATGCCAGATTTGATGCAATGGTGGCCACATGTAACTAAAGGTTATGGGTACCAAAACCCAACAATCTGGCAGTGAAAGCCTGTCCACTGAAGGGAGAATGGAGCAGCTAAGCAGGGAGAGGTGGAGATGAGAGACCATGTGGCCCCAGGGAAAGCAGTGGAGAACAGAAGCTGGAAGCAGGCTTTCCAGTTCTCCAAAGACCTGGCTGGGTTTTCTGCAGTCACATGTACTTGCAACGCTAAGTCCTGTGCTCATTCCAGTATCACATGGCACCACATCACGTTTATGCTTGCTTTTAAAATTATAAGAATGTATTTCAGTGTTATGCCCCTTAGTCATTTACCCATATAGATTTAAATTGCAATTTGATCCAAGATGACCAGAATATATGAGGAGTTGATGTTTTCCTACCTCTAGCTTCTAATGGAAATCACTCCCCTTTATGCATAAAATAATTAATAATAATAACAGTACTAGTTCTTGCTTTTATAGTGGCTTTCTGTTTACAAGGAGATGTCACACATATTATTTCATCGGAGCCTCGTGATAACTCTGTGTGGCTCAAAGTTAGTAAGCAAATTATTTAAAGTTACACAGCATGATTGGGACATAAAGTGAGGTCTCCTGACTTTTAATCCAGTTCCAAGCAGATTAAAAGTACAAAAGTTCAGCACTAGAGGATGTGACTCAGTTGGTTGGGTGTCATCCTGTGTACTGAAAGGTTGCCGGTTCAATTCCCGGTCAGGGCACATGCATGGGTTGCGGGCTCGATCCCCAGAAGGAGGCAGCCAATCTATGTTCAGCTCTCACATCGATGTTTACCTCTCCCTCTCCTCCTTCCTCTCTCTCTAAAGGAATTTCAAGCAGTGCATTCTCCATCCTAGGCCTGAGATAAGTATGTGTGCAGATACCTCTTGGAAAATTGCAAAGACTTGTTATTCTTGTCTTTATATTCAAATTCCCAAAGTTCCAGCAGAACAGAAAGCCCTAGTTCAGCTCAGTTCACCAACATGTTCTGATTTCTTTTTACATGCTAGCTCTGAGCTCAGCCCTGATTTTTTGTGACCAGACTGGCTGGGTCTGAAACATCGGTATTAGAACAGGTAGACAATCAAACCTGACCTGTTAAAACATCAAATGTAACTTTCAAGAGGTCTTCTGTGCAAGGATAGAGATTGTATCACCCAGGGACAGGAGCCAGCTGTTTTGTGGAAGCTTCCCTGCCATTCAGATATTACATCTGGCTCCCAGGACACCTGAGCTAGAGGATGCTGAAAACAAAGTAGCATGGTAGCTCAAAGGAGCATGCTACTGAGAGCAAGAGCTTTGGTATGATCTCATAAAATTTGCAAAAGCTGCTAGGCCATTCCTGGGAAAGCCATCTTCTCTCCCATCTAATTTGAGAGGAGAAGGAGGAAGTCCAGGTATGGTCTCCCTTTCCAAAAGGTGGGCCAAGGGAATGTTCCCCAATATTCCCTAGTCTCAAGAGGCAGAGAGCTTCCTGGACGGAAAAACACGTCGTCATCTCATTGAAGCATCTTCTGAAGACAGGCTTGGGCTAATGGGATGCCTGCCAGCCATCCCTGCTCTCCAAGTGCCCTGCCTCTCCAGCAGTCCCCCCACTCCTCCTCCCTCACAAATGCTCAGAATGAGGGCAGGTTATAGAAGAGAAACGGGATTCAGTGGTTAGACTGGAAGGTGAGCCTAGTGAACAAGAGGTTACTACACTACTGATCATATCCCCACCAGCATTTCCCCCTTCCTCCAAGCTCCCTAAGATAAAAAGGCAAACATTAGACACCAAGTCCCTGATCAAAGGTGCTCATATCAAGGCCACCAAAGCTTAGGTCTTGTTCCAGTTCCTTGACAGATCATTGGCTTCCTTTTCAAGGAATTAGTTGGTCTTGGATACAATAGCTGAAACCCCTCAATTTCTAAGAAATTGAAAGAAGAACTATCAGGCATGGAATTGCCTTTCAAGCCTCCTTCATGTGTGACCATCTGAGAGTAGACCTCCAGAGGTCCAGCATGGGGGCCATCTCCTCCTAGGAGTCTCCTCTTCCTGAGCCCTCCAGCCAGGGCCCATCTGCTTGGAAATACCTGCTCACGGGAATACTAGGGCTCGAGAGGAGAATCTCTTTAGGGGGTGGGGTGCCTGCTACCATGCTTCTATTTTAGTTAGAGCAGAGGTCGGTCCTGCCCAGGGAGTGCCTCAAATCCTATTCCTTTCTGAGTCAAGCTTTTGGGCAGTGCCTCACTCACCTGCACAGGTGGGCTATAATCTAATTTAATTGGCTCTCAGAGGCCCCTTGCTTTCTACATGGAGGTCCAGAATCCTGACAGCACCTCTTTCAGTCCAAAGGAATCAGAAGCCAGTGACCCTTCCATTAGTAGGAGCTGAGACCTCAGGGAACCGGGCACTGCCCTGGGGTCAGGGTGAAGTATGCCAGCTTCATGCCAGGAAGGATGACTGAGATCATAGAAAGAGACAAGTGTGAGCCATCCTCCAAGAGACACAGGATGAATGTGGGTGAGTTCAGTGTGGCCAAGGTGGTAACTCAAGGAGGAGAGAATCAATTTCCAAAGGTCCTGTTTGCTCTATTTTGTACAAAGAAAAAAAAAAAGTAACCTTGAAACTTCATCTTTCAACTGGGAAAGGAATCCCATTTTCCTCTGTGTCTCTTTTGCTGTTTTCAAGATGCATTAACTCTACTATCATTTAGTGAACTTGTGGAACGTGCATATCTCTGGGCTACACACTGGAAAGGCAGGGGTGGGTGGATTCAGTTTGATCCTGTAGTTGGCCTGGTAGTCGGGGGTGTGGGAGGGCTTCCTCTGGGGGCCCGTGATGCACAGGAGTCCCTGGAGAGGTCACTGAGAGAGTCCCAGCAGGGAGCCAGGGACAATGGCTTGGAGAAGTGTCATTTCAATCACTCGGGGAATTAGTAACTGACCTTTATATAGTCTTTTTAAGTGCCAGGCACTTTGCTTAGCACGTGATATGTACTAACTCATTTAATCCTCATGGTAACTCTATGAGGTATATACTTTGTTAAAAAATATATTTTTATTGATTTCAGAGAGTAAGGGAGAGGGAGAGAGCTAGAAACATCAATGATGAGAGAGAATCATTGATTGGCTGCCTCCTGTATGCTTCCCACTGGGATTGAGTCTGTAACCTGGGCATGTGCCCTCACTGGGAATTGAACTGGATGCTGAGCCACACCAGCCAGGCAAGATGCATACGTTTTTATCTTCACTTTATAGCTAAGGAAACCAAGGCTCAGAGATGGGAAGTAGTTTGTCTGAGGCCATGAGAGCAGCACATTTCAGATTCTTCCCCAGGCAGTGTGCCTCTGCAGACCCTGCTTCAGTCCACACCCTCCATGACCTCTAATCCAATGACAACAATCTCAGCCAGAGGGAGCCAGAAAGTGAGGTGGGAAGCAGGGAATGAATAATGGGGTATAAAGTGGAGCAGGAATTTTGTGCACAATACTGAGTCCTTCCTTCTCAAACCAGGTGCAGGTAGTGCCAGGGCCATATGATGAAAAGTCAGGGGGCATGATGAATCATCATTGCAAAATGTCAAAATTATTTTGATGACATATCACACAAAAGCAAGCAACTTATTTGATCCTACAAAATACATTTTAGGTGTTTTGTTTATTACACAGGGTTTACAAAACGAAATATGTTTACTTCTGTTTTCTACCAGTGAATCAATCCACTGATAATGCAAAAGTATAGAAAATTCGTGTGTGTGTGTGTGTGTGTGTGTGTGTGTGTGAGAGAGAGAGAGAGAGAGAGAGAGAGAGAGAGAGAGAGAGAGAGATAGATTTGGGGCTTATTTTTTTAAATTTATTTTAAAGTGTAATGATCTTTTATTAAGAATATTTAACAGTGGTTGTCCTGGCCAGTGTGGTTCAGTGGCTAAAGCATTGGCCCATGCACTGAAGGGTCACTGGTTCGATTCCCTATCAAGAGCATGTTAGTCACCTTTGTGTTATTCTCTGAGAATGCCTTACCCCAACCACCCAAAAACATCTCGAATTTTTCTCAGTATGTTCAATGGGATGGAAAACTGATCAATAAATAAAGTGGTCTGAATATTCATCTCTTAAGATAAACCTGAAAGGAAACAAGATGTGAATTTGAAAACTTACTCTACTCTGCAGAATATATATTTGTTTAACCTGAGAAATAATTGAGTTGAGATTTTCTAATGAATGGCTAAACAGCTCGTTTTCTTTTTTGCAGAAGAGAGGAGAAACATAACAGAGAGAGGAGACCTGGATAAAGTGAAGGGTTTCTTTATTCTCCTCAGTGATGAAAAAGTGGCTCACAGATTTTGGTTCTTGGGAGGAATTCCCATGAACAATTTTATGAACAAATAAAAGACAGAATTGGGTATTTTATTGTAACAAAGTGATGTTGGACATCGGAATGATGAGGATTAATTATGGGAATTCTGTTTTTGAGACCCTTAGTCCATTTACATGTCATGAAAGTTCCAGCAGTAATAGAAAAACAAAGCACTATCAGTCATGTTTCTCTAGAGCAGTGGTTCTCAACCTTCTGGCTCTTTAAATACAGTTCCTCATGTTGTGACCCAACCATGAAATTATTTTCGTTGCTACTTCATAACTGTAATATCGCTACTGTTATGAATCGCAATGTAAATATCTGATATACAGGATGGTCTTAGGCGGCCCCTGCGAAAGGGTCGTTTGACCGCCGAAGGGGTCTCGACCCACAGGTTGAGAACCGCTGCTCTAGAGGGACCATACACTTTATCATCCGGATCAGTAATGAAAGTGGTTCCTATTCATGGAAAATGGAAGTTCACCCCATTTATTAATTATACCAGGACAATGTTATAAACCAGGACCATCAAAGGACTCCAATAAATACTTCATTGTATATTTTGTCCTATATCCTAGACATGCTCCTTCCTTCCCCCGCCCCCCAACAAAGGAATGAAAAGGGAAAGCAAAAGAAAATATGTAACACTATTTCCTTGTGTGACCATCACTTTTATGTGTCAACTTGACTGGGACACATGACTACACTTTAGTGGTGTGTCTGTAAGGGGTAAAGCAACTTGCCCTCCCCTGGGAGTGGGCCTTATCTGAGTCATGGAGGGTCTGAATGAACAGGAAAAAAGGTGGAGGAAAGAAGGATTGGCTCTCTGCCAGACTGTTTGAGGTGGGACACAGGTCTTCTTCTGCACTTGGACAGGGAATGACAGGCACACCTTGGAGATATTATGGGTTCTGTCCCAGACCACTGCCGTAAAGCAGTTATCACCATAAAGTGAGTCACACGAACTTTCTGGTTTTCCAGTGCACATAAAAATATGTTTACACTAAACTGTGGTCCATTAAGCATGCAGTATCATTATGTCTAAAATAACAATGTACCTACCTTAATTAAAAATACTGTATTACTGAAAAAAAATGCTAATCCACCATCAGAGCCTTCAGCAAGTCATAATCTTTTTGCTGGTGGAAGGTCATGCCTCAATATCTGTGAAGTGCAATAAAGCAAAGTGCATAAAAACAAGGTTTGCTGTACAGCAAGGGCTTCCCTGATTCTCAGACCACTTGGATTAAACTGGAAATGCATTACTGGCTTTCCTGGGCCTCCATCTTGCAGATGGCATGTTGTGGCATTTCTCAGCCTCCATGATTGCATTACCCAATTCCTTATAATAAATATCTATCTGTAAATATCTATTATTCTATCCTATTCTATTCTATTCTATTCTATTCTATTCTATTGGTTCAGTTTGATTGAAGAATCTCTCACCCTGAGACCATGAAAGAGATTGACAAGTGGATCATTGACAGTGAATACAACCTGTGACTTAAGAGACTTGAGGTTGAGATGGGCCCAGTCCATCCCTTCCATCTCTGACCCCATAGCACATAGCTATATGTACCTGCTTCTATCTGCATGAGCATTTCTCTAGAATTTTGTGAAAAGAATGCTGTGGGAAAATGGGAATCATTGAAGGAGTGTAGACCAGAGAGATGCCTCACAAGATTTTATTCTAAAAGGACCTCTCACTCTTGCTGCAGAAAAGCTGATGGAGAGAGGTGGCATAAAACATTGAGACATGGATTCCACTGATGTAGTCAGTTGTCCAGGCAGGAAGTAATGAGAACTGGAGCTCAGACCCTGAGTAGAGAAGATGTCAAAGGGAGGAAGAAGCTTTACCATTTCAGATCATAAGTGGCTTTGGTCAACCATCTACACTCTTTCTACCTGGCTCCATAGGACTTGATGTCTAAGCTACTCATCATCAGTTGACTCAGTGTTTCAGTCCATTGAAACTGAAGGCTCCAGTTCCAGACTTCTACTTGAGAGGGACTGGAATGGCAAAGGATCCCCACTCCGTTCAGCTCAGGCCAGTAGTTGGGTTCACCAGATACAAACATGGCAGTGTGGGCCCATTTCCAGGTAATTGGGTTTTCAGAAAATGGAAGTGTAGCATGTTTTCTTTAATAAGCAGCTGTGTATGAAACAGGAATTGGATGGATTCTAAGCATGGTAGAGGAGGAAGAAGAAGGAAGTTAACATTTGTTAAGAGGTGGCAGTGTGGTAGTCACTATGCAAGGCTCTGCACGTCTGCTGTGTATATTCTCCTGGGGTATATCCTGCTTTTTAGATGGAGTGAGGTACATTTCCCATGGCCACATGGCTGTTAATGTACAACTCAAGATCCCAAACAGATCTATCTGCCCCCAAAACACATGCTTGTCCCGGCCTCCACATGATGCAGGCCTAGGGGACCACCCCTCTTGGAATAACATTTTGCTTCCTGACAAGAAGGCAGGAAGTCCCCAATATAGTCTCTAACTAGCCTCTTTCTGGAACAAGTAGGTCTTCTTCGAGTTCCTTTCATGATTAAATTGTATCCCTACAGACCCAAAATTAGGTCACTTATATCTGTGAGCTCCAGTTCCACTTCACCTATTTAATTAGCAAACTTTGATCCAGTGCCTTCCACATGCCAAACCAGAGGCCACTCAGCAGGGTGTGTAAAGGCTGACCCTCCCCTCAAGCAGCTCTCAGCATAGATGAGATGAGATGTGGGTATAAATAATCATAATGCAAGGCAAACATCGATGGGTATCATATGAAAGATACATTTGAAGTGATGAAAATTTTAGAAGAGATCATCCGAATAAAACTTCACGGTTGAGAAGACATTTGGGCTGGGCTGGAAGAATACATTGAAGTTAAATGTATGGACTTGGTATAAGGTGTCTCAGGTAGGGGAAATGTATGAACGGGGACCAAGAGGCTGGTTGCTAGGAGCATGGGCAGGAAACAGCAAGAAGCAGGGTAGTGATGATGAAGTCCCGGCCAAAGGCAGTGAGGAGAAGGCGCCCGATGTTTTTCCCACCCTGACACTGACATTTGAGAGTGTGATTGGGTCTCTGGCTATTCTCCGGAGCAGCTGTGGCGATATTTGAGGCTGGTGTGAGGCTGAGTACTTCTATCTTCCTGCAGTCTCTTTTCTTTCAATGAGTCCCTGGACGTACAAAATCCATCTCCTCTCCTGATACTGTTATCAAACCTCATACTTGCATTCAAAATGGGGTCAAAAAAGAAGAGAAGAAAAGGGCAATTGATTTGTATGTTTCAGTCATTTCCTTGGGAACACACTGCGCTTTTACTCTGGGATGACTGTGAAAGAGACCCCGCCTGTGATTAGATCTGTCAGGCGGTGGCTGTGCTACACTAGGTACCTGGGGAAATAAAACCCCCGGCCGATTGCCAATGTCTGCATGCCTGGAGAGCTGTCTGCATGCAGTGCAATAATGGGCAAGTTTGTGTGTTTGAGTGTGCGTGTGTGTGTGTGTACAGGAACCGCTTGGCTAGGACTTGGCAGGGGGATTCTAATTTAAATCAGGGTTGGACACATGATCTCCAAGGCCCATATTCAACTAACTCTCAGATTATATATGTGGACAGAGGCACACAATGAAATGCTGCCTAAGGGTTTGTAGAATTGACAGGTAGGTCCCCATTTTACCTCTCATCTCTATCCATTCCAAATAGCATGCAGCTACCAGAATGACGTTTCTAAAACATAAATCTGAGCACATTACCTGCCTTTCTTGTTTAAAATCCTTCATTGTCTCCAGTTATCTAGAGGATATAGCCCAAGCCACCCAAGATTTGCCATAACCCAGCCTCAGCTCACTTCTCTAGCTCCAGCTCTCAGCATTCCCACCTTACCCGTGATCCAGGAACAATGGATTGTTTGTAGTGCCTGCCCACATCTTCCTGCTCATGTTGCTGTATCTACTTTGCCTCCTCTCTCTCTCTCTCTCTCTCTCTCTCTCTCTCTCTCTCTCTCACACACACACACACACACACACACACACACACACACAGGTGTAGAATGTCCTTCTCAATCTTTCTTCCCAGTGTTCCCAGTTAGCATTTCTTAGCATTTCTTCCTTTTCTCTCTCTCTCTCTCTCTCTCTCTCTCTCTCTCTCTCTCTCTCTCTCACACACGTGTAGAATGTCCTTCTCAATCTTTCTTCCCAGTGTTCCCAGTTAGCATTTCTTTCTTTTGTTTTTAAGACTCAGCTCAGTTCTTATTTCCTTTAGAAGTACTAGTCTCAGAGTGGCACCCATACTTTTATCTCATCCTTAAAATATTGAATTATAAACTGCCTACTTATATGATTTCTTTTCTGAACTAAGCTCCCCAGGGTCTTGATTTATGTATCGTTGAATCTCCCATGCCTAACACAACGTCTGGCACTATGCTGCATACACTGACTGTTAATTACATAAATATTGGGTGAAAGGGATGGAGAGTAGATGGACATGTATCTAAAAAGTAGACAAAATCCAGGATTCTATTTCTAGTCTTGGTATGATGGTTAAATTCATTAGTTAACTTGACTGGGCCAGGAGATGCTCACAGAGCTAGTTAAACATTATTCCTGGGTGTGCCTGTGGGAGTGTTTCTGGAAGAGGTGAACATTTGAACTGGTGGCCAGAGTAAAGCAGATGGCCTTCTCCAGTGTGGGCGGGCATCATCCAACCTGTTGAGGGCCTGCATAGAACAAATAGGTAGAGGAAGGTGGAATTCTCTCTCTACCTGACTGCTCTAGCTAGTCAAAGCTCTCCTCTTGCCTTCCATGCTCCTGTTTCTCAGGATTTCAGACTCAGACTGAAATCTAGAGTGTTGGCTCTCCAGGCCTTTGAATGACATCCTTAGTTTTTCTGGGTCTCCAGCTTGCAGATGGCAAATTATGGGATTCTCTGTCTCATAATCATGAGGAGCCAGTATCTTATAATAAACCCGATATCCAATATAAATAAATAGTATATATACTATTGGTTCTGTTTCTCTGGAGAACCCTGACTAATTCACTAGGCAAGGTGTTATTTTATTTAATTTTATGGAAGAAGCTACTGTGGTACAGAAAGGCAAATGTCACATAGCTAGCACTAACCTTTAAAACTGCAATGAGAGTCCCTTCTTCCTAACATAGTGCTCATTCCTCTGTCCCTTGGCACCTCTCAGCAACTAAGTACCTATTGCATCTTGAATCCTGAATTGCCTAGACTTAGATTCGATAGCTCAAAAGAAGCTAAAAGAAGATCCATCCTACTTCATCCTCCTACTTTATCTTTTCAGTAGATAATTAAGAGCTAGAAATGGTCAAGTGACTTGACACCTCATTCATCCTTCAAAATCCTGTTCAGTCATAACCACTGTTTTCATCATGAGTAATTGTAGAATTACATCAGTGATCGATGCTACAGAGAAGTAGGCAGTACAACAAGAACCTATAATACAGAAAGCTAACCAAATCAGCAGTCTGATGATTAACTAATTAATCATTAAGTAAGTATTCATTGAATACTATGTGTCAGAGACTACTGAGTAACTAAATAGTCTGTGTTCCTGCTGCAGGGGACTTACATTCAGTGGGAGGGAAAAGACAATAAATAGATAAAGAAATACATGCTATCTCAGAAAATGATATACTAGACATGAACTGGCACACAGAAGGAATAGTCTAAGGAGTAGAAAGAACATAAACAAGAACCTGAAGGAATTCGAGGTCCTGGAATGTTTGAGGAACTGAAAGATTCCTATGATAAGAACATGGAGATAAGAGTGTCACAAAAAGAGACCAGGCCTGGTTAGTCATATCTCAGATCACGTAGGGCCTTCTTGAAGGTCATGCTGAATTTGGACTAGATACTCAGTGAAAGGTAAATCATTAATGAGTTTAAAACACAAAGTGGCATGATTAGAGGTGTGTGTGTTTTAAATATTTGGTCCCTGTGTAGAAAATTTTGGGGAGTAGTAGTAACAACTCTGGAGAGATAAATTAGGATGGTATCCCAGTCATTCAGGTGATAGATAATGGTGGCCTAGACTAGGGTGGGGCAAGGAGAAATGAAGAGAGGTAGAGATGTTTTAGAGTTAATAGAAAAGGAGATGTTAGGGTTGACACCTACATTTCTTGAGCAATTGGGTAGTTTATTATGCCATTTAATGAGAGTTTTAACACCATAAATGGAACATATTTGGGACAGGAAGAGTCAGGAGTCCAATAATTACATTTTGGACATGTCATGTTTGAGATCTTCATGAGGCATGCGAGGTGAGGTACTAGATAATCTATTGGTTTTTATGAATCTTTAGTTCACAAGAGATTAGGGCTGAAATTTAAGTCTAAAAATCTTGAAATATGTAGAGAATATATGACGCCATGAGAGTGGATAAGCTCACCTATGGAAAGAAAGGGTAAGATGAGAAGATACCCAAAGAACACCAACATGAAGAGGAGTCAGCAAAGGAGACTCAGAAGCAGAAGCAAAGGGGTGAAGAGGAGATTGTGATGTTACAGAAGCTAAGGAAAGAGAAAGTTTCAAGAACTAAGGCGTGTTGAATGCTGCTGACATTTTAAGTAATGTGCTGACTGAAAATTGTCCATTGGATTTGCAACAGGGTGTTTATTGATCATCTTATCAATGGCAATTCTAAGGAAGCAAGCCAGATAGAATGGGTGGAAAAGTGGATAGAAGGTGATGTCTAGATCTCATATTATAATTTTTTTTTAAAGAATTGGCTGTGAAAGAATGTAGTTTCTATTAACAAATGTGCTTAATGACGAATTTTGTGTTTTTTAAATTTAGTATCTATCCATGTTTCTGGACTGTAAACTTCATAAGATAGGCAATACATCTTAGTTATTTACTTCAGTGTACTCCAGATCTAACATACTTCTCAGTTCATACTGAAACTTAGTAATATTCGATAAGTAGGTGAATAAATATGGATCTAGGGAGTATCTTGGACAACTATTTTTAGGAAAATGGTAAAGCTGCATTTAGAGTATATTATTGACATTAGAAGTTAATTTGTTAGAGGCAACTCTATTGTCATGCTTTACTTTCAGGGCAAGATTTTGGACTGAAAGAACTATAGTCCTTGATCTACCTTCTGAGAGGGGAGAGAATTGCACTATGGTTCTTGTTTCCTTGAACTTTGCCCCCTGCCTTTGTCACCAATGCTGTTGCCTTAAATATCAGCCCTTATTATTGCTCATATATCTAATGTAATTTTAAGTGCTCTAGGCACTGTAATTCCTTTGTTCCTATCTGTAAATCAAAATCAGTATAAAACCAAACTATAAAACCCAAAGCTTATATATATGCTGATATTAAAAAAACTTTTCTCTACATTTCACTGTGTGCAAAATTCTGGATAAACCATATAGCTGATGCAGGCTCAGTCACCCCTGCATTGTTGGTGCCTTAAACATGAGCTTAACCCACCTACTGAGGAATTCATTATTCCTCCTGGCTGGCTTCTCTCCAGTTCACCCTCTTCCAGAGAGATCTTAAAATACAGATCCCATGTGATCTTTTCACATGAAATCCTTCATTGTCTCCCCATGACCTATAGGACAAAGTTTATTCTCTTAGCCTGGCTTATAAAGTTTTCGGTTTAATGACCCCTGAAAATTCCCTGGTCTCATCCATTACCATAATACACATGTGTTCCAGCCATTCTGGATTGTATGGATTTCTCTGAACACCTCTTGGGATCTCAAAGATTCGTGCATTTTCATTTTCACAGCCTGATCTCTCTGCCTGGAATACCCTTCTCCAACTTCACCTCCTAATTCCTGCATCTCTCCAGACTCGGCTTTAAAACAACAACACTGAAGACCTGCTCTTCTAGGCCTTCACAAGATCTTGGTTAGGTCTCTCCCCAATTCCCACTCCCACTCTACTATTGGAGCATATTCTTGTTTTAGCTAATCTACACACAGTATTAAAACTGACCTCATTTCTTCTTCACGTGCTCCTAATCATGACAGTCAGCATTTATTGGCTCTTTAATGAGTTCTACATGGGTCATCTTGTGTAACTCTCACAACAACCCTATGAAGTAGATACTATTAATACTGTATTTTCCTTAGGACAAAATTAAAACCTAATGACTTGTCCAAGGTCACTCAAATATCAAGAGATAGAACAGGAACTCAAACCCAACTATCTAACACTAGAACACTTCTTGAGGATGAGGAGTATACTTCATTTGTCTCTGTTCCCAAATCTTTGCGCTAGGTTTAGAAGAATGATGAGAAGTTTTTAAGTGTTTGTTGCAAGAATAGAATGAATGAATCAATTTACTTTATTATGATTTATTTGTTATCTCCTGGACATTATTAGGAAAATTAGATTCTGTACGTTTTTATTTTTTCTACAAAGTTATAATGAGAGCATTCAAAATAGGAACAAGTGTAGCCTAAATCAGAAGGGTGGAAGCATTGGAAGGCTTTCCAGTGGACAAGGAATTAGATTTGTTCAGTCTCATGTTAAGAGCTTGAATTAGAGCCAAGGGAAGAAGCATGAGGGAAATAGTTTTACTCACTGGGAATTAAAGCATTTTCACTTCCAGGGCTGTGTAAAGATAGAGTGGGCTGCCCAGAAAGGCGATGAAGTCCCATTCTTGGGAGTACAAGCAGAGACTGAAGGACCACTTGGTAAGATGTTGCAGAAGAATTTCAATGATCTAATGAGGCATTTTACTGGATGACCTTGAAGCTTTTTTTCCACCCAGAAATCCATTGAGTCTGAAATAGAAAGAAGAGGGGGAAATGATACATTTTCATTTTCCTGCTGGTGTAACTGAATGTCTAAATTTAGGAAAGAGCAGTGTTTGGATTTACCTGTCAAATCAGAGAGAACAGTCAGACCAAAATAAGATAATTGAAAATTTACTGGGGACTTTTCTCCAATGGATCAATTCTGCCCTGGTCCTGTGTCAACCTTGAGCTTCTTCATTTCCACCACCTACCTTGGCAGTGACTTTCCCATAAGAGATGAGCTTTCGTAAAATGTGAAGACAGGGAATCAGAGATGAACACCTCTTTCATTCGGCCGGTTTTGAGGATAGAAGAGACAGGCAGAGGAAAAATGAAAGAAATAAAGGGGATCTCACACTGGGTGGTGGAGCAAAGCTTTCTGAATTAAATTCTCTACTTCTGTGGAGACAATAGAATTAAGGATGATGGCTCCTATCCCTGAGGTAGGGGTGTGCCCCTCCACCTATTTCCCAGGCTTGTGGGAGGAAAAAAAAAGAAAAGAACAAGGAGAGACCCAAGAATACAGGAAAAGCATCTGGTGGGACCAACACAGTCTTGGCTTATTACAGAAGCTAAGCCTCGAAGTGGAGACTGAGACTATAGGAAAGGAAGGCAGCATCAGAGGATGCTGGAGTACCCAGCAGCGGTGCCCAGGCATCAGCATCGGGAAGGATAAGTCTCTCATGAGTGGGTTCATCAAGGGGAGTTCGGGAGGCCTTCTAATATCCGTAGGGGGTGGGCATGGAAGCTGACATTCTAGTAATTTGACTGCTGTGCTCAAGCCAGGGGATTCCTCTTTGTTACTATCTCCTTCCTGGAACTATACTGGTACGTAAGCAACTTGAGCAGAAAAATCCTACCTTGTTATCATGCCTGGGACACTAAGCACTAAGTAAATGTTTCTTAAATGACTGAATGAAGAGTAATCACTAATTTTGTCTGCGGGACTAAATTAGACACTAGATAGAGTCAGAGATGGAATCTACAAATGAGGAAGACAGCCTCCATGTTCCTAAAAAGACTTAGGTCAAGTGGGGAAGCTGTGTTATACATATGGTTAACACAATGGAGTCAAGTTTGTGAAGCAGGAAGTGCTAAGTTTAGACTGAGTCTAGAAGTTACTTGCCTCAAATTCCATATGAGCACATTGATATTTTTATACCAGAGGGTCTTTTTATTATTATTATTATTATTATTATTATTATTATTTACTTCTCCGACTTGTTGCCGTAATAGACCAGCATTTGGAATAATTTAGGAAATGTTAAAAGACAGGACAAGCATAAACTTACCACTCAGCGGCAATCTAGTATTACTATTTTGGCATACTGCTTTCTACACTTTTTCTTTGCATCTTTTCCTCATAATTGAGATCATATTGCACCTAGAATGTTATGTTATTCTTTCCCTCCCCTGTTTACCCTGCCATTAAAATATTCTGTCTAAGCAGGATGTATGACTTCCTGGTAGTCTACTGTTTGCCTGTACTGCAACTCATTTAATAATTCTCTTTCTGTTGGACACTTGAGTTCTTCAAATTTTTTATATTATAAAAATTAGACTCACTTTCTATAAACATAACTCCTAGTCAAAGGGCAGAAATTATTTCTTATGCACCTTTCCAAACTGCCCTCAACTTAGTCCACTTGGGCTGCTGTGGCAAATTACCATAGACTTGGTGACTTACAAATGACAGAAATTTATGTCTTGCAGTTCTGGAAGCTGGGAAGTCCAAGGTAAAAGCATCAGCAGATTCAGTGTCTAGTGAGAGCCCACTTTCTGGCTCATAGATGGCTCTTTCCTTACATGGCTGAAAGGGGCAAGGGAACTCTTTGGGGTCTCTTTTATAAGGTCACTGATATCATTCATGAGGGTTCCACCCTCATGCCCTAATCGCCTTCACAGTCCCCACCTCCAAATACTATTACACTAGGGATTAGGCCCCAGATGAATTTGGGGGGGGGGGTAAAGAGGGGAGCAAACATTCAGTGTATAGCAGCTCTCCAGGATGACTGAACAAACTATACTCTACTGACTCTCTTTGAGTGCAGCCTCACCCCATGTAGGGACATTTAAAAATTTTGTCCCGGGGGGATAAATGTGATGGAAGGGGATTTAACTTGGGGTGGTGAACACACAGTACAATACACAGATAATGTACTATAGAATTGTGCAACTGGGACCTATATAATTTTAGTAACCAGTGTCACTCCCAATACATTCAATAAGAAAACCCACAACAACAGCAAAATTGTCCTGGCACTGGGTTGATGTCAGAGAGTTCTTCCCAGTTCTCTGGCCAGGAAAGAAATCAAATTAAAAAGCTGTATTTAAATTTATACCAAACCACTTTCTCAAATTACCAAAATATTAATATAACTACAGGCCCGGTGCATGAAATTCTTGCACTTGGGGGTGGGGAGGGTAGTCCCTCAGTCTGGCCTGTGCCCTCTCACAGTCCCAGAACCCTTGGGGGATGTCCAACTGATGGCTTAGGCCCGATCCCCGCAGACATTCTTAGCTCTGCCGTGGAGGTGCGAGAGGTTCCCTCTACCGCTGCTGCACTCACCAGCCATGAGCCCAGCTTCTGGCTGAGTGGCGCTCCCCCTGTGGGAGTGCACTGACCACCAGGGGGCAGCTCCTGCATTGAGCGTCTGCTCCCTGGTGGTCAGTGCGCATCATAGCGACTGGTTGTTCCGCTGTTTGTTCAATTTGCATATTAGCCTTTTATTATATAGGATGATTAATTGGCACTGACAAGGATGGAGATGGTGACTCTTACATTGTTGATGGAAAGATAAAATTATGTAACACTAATCAAAAAGCTAATTTGGGGATACCTTTTAACAAACAGCAATGACCATGGAAATTCACACTTACAAATGCTTCCCAAAGAACCAATCCAAAGAAAAAAGCTATCTTCATCTGGGGGATTAAGTGGGGAAAAAAATGTTAAGTTTCTTGTAAATATTCAATATATAGGGGAATGTTTAAGTAAATTATGGCATATCTTCTTAATGAACTTGTGATGCATACATTTTAAAATGTCATGACATCTTTGTGGAAATAAAAGAAAACAATACAATTTTATTTAGATTGAATTATACTATATAAATATGTCAATATATAGGCAGGATGGAAAATGGTCAAAAATGCTTTTGTTGATGACTATGGAGGCAGACACTGCATTGATAATATAACTTTTAAAAAATTGCATGTAACACTTATTGAACACTTACCATAATTCAGATATTGTCTCTGTCATATGCAAAACACTTTATATGCACTATTTAGAATATTTCTCTTAACATCTCTATTATATTGCTACTATCACTATGTCTATTTTAAAAGTGGATGCAATTGAGGCTCAGACGGTAAATTAATTTGTCTAAGGTCACCTAGCTAGTACAAAGCAAAACACGAACTCAGATTCAATCCTCTGTAACATAAGTGCTGATGCTCTTAACCATCACACTCTGATGCTTGAATTTCCTTTTCTAAAGCTGATAATCATTATTTATTTTTATTGTGGTAAGAACCGTTGACATGAGATCTATCCTCTTAACAAATATGTACAAGGCAGTGTTGTTAGTGAAATTTTCCTTAGGTTGGTTTGTTTCTACTTGTTCTCTCTTTATATTCAGCTCTATAAGGCAGCTATTTCCCTTTTCATCCTAAAACAAAAGGGTGTACAAATGGCCCCCTAACGAAAAAGCATATAGTGGATGATTGCAGGGTGAGATCAAGGTCACAAGTAATCTGAGATCTTTACATATGACCTCAACCTGGGAGAGCCAAGGACATCATACAGCAGTTAGTTTTCCAAGTTTCAGGGGGGGAAAAAACCAACCCACCACTTTAATCAGTTGAAGGAGGATTCCTACAGGCCTGGAGGAACTTCACAAAGATTGGAAAGAATGTGTTTGGCAAGAGAGTCCCTGGCCCGAGCATTGATTTTTAGGGAGAGGGAAGAAAATCCCAGATAAAATTGCAAAAGCAGATGTCACAGAGGACAATAGGTCGGGGGGAAAAAGAAGCAGCATGGTGTGAAGTATCACAGGAACTCTCAGATAAAAATATGTCCAGAAACAAGGCGAAAGCCACCTTGTGCACATGCCAACACATTCAGGGCAAAGATCAATAAAGAGAAGGAAGAAAGCACACAATCGTGAAATAAAATTTTATAGGAATCAGTGCAACTTGACAGAGTAGGGATCAAGGATGAAAAATGACAATGGAAAGTTAAGTATATTTAAAAGAAATAGAAATATAGGAAACATATAACAGGAAATGAAGGAATAGAGTATATCTGGAAAGTATTGAGTTGTAAGATTATTTTGAACCTGAAGGGGGATGAAATGAAAGACAAAAGGAGATAGGAACTAATGTGATATTGCCCTGGAACTGTAGCACCTACACCTGGTCAGAGGAAGGAAATTGATGATGTTCTCCTGCGAGGGGTACAAAGCTGGCCTTGGACTTGGGAGTGTGAGGGGCTCCACATTTCTCAATTCTTATGAGAATCTCTCTTTTTCTTTTTAAGCAGAGCATTATACTTATATTTGTAACATTTTGTAAAAACATCGCCTCCCTAAAGATCCAGGAAGTAAAGAAGATATTGATGTCAGACTTAATTTGATGCAAGAAGGAAAACAATATAAAGAGGATTTGATAAAGAATTGGAAAAAGTGACTGTGTAGGGACACTGGATATAGTTTATATCCCCTAGGCTTAAAAATGACTTGTTAAAAAGTAAAACTTGTCATCTGAGAAATGGAAGAGTCAAAAATAAAATTTGGTGCTACAGATTAAAATGGAAACTGGCTACCAGTCTTGTTCCAGCCTGTCCCAAATTTCTACTAATATACCCATGAAAATGTAGTAGATGAAAACTCATACCAAAGAGAATTAAAGTGGCAAGACAATATACTTTTAGAATCTGGTAGAAACATCCTTTATTCATAAAACAGAGTTTGGATCTGGATTAGGAGAGGAAACAGGGTGGGCTGTCCATGTGTAACCTCACAGAAAAGCAGAACAAAGGTAGGAAGACACATTTTATCTGTTGCACAGCTTCCTTTTGGCCCAGAGATGTGGAAATTATGTAGAAGTTAAAGCTTGCAATCAGGGACAGATGAACATGACATTGAACCCCATGCTATCATCTTAGTATTTGTTCAAGTCATTAACTTTCTGAAGCCTTGTTTTCATCATCTGCAAAACAAGGTTCATTTAGTACTATCCTTAAAAGATAGCATGAAGATTAAATTAGAAGAATTCATGCAACACACTAAGCACAGTGCCTGAAACATAATAAACATTCAATAAGTAGTTATTATTTGTACTCCATCCTTTTAGAAACTCGACCTCTCAGAGAACAGGAAGTTTCTCAAGGTGGTAAAAAGGAAGTAAAAGAAGGAAGGGCAATTGCAGATAATATCCTAGGATATGGAGTCCCTTCCAACATTGTAAAGAGAGGAGGAAAGAGGAAAAGCAAGGCTTCCGGAGTATTGCAGTATTTGCAGAGAGCCAATGGGTAGAATAGGAAAAGAATTCTCCTAAGTAGATCTGTACCAGATAAAAATTTGCTACACAGAAGAAATTGGACTAGGCTTGATGCTTGTCAGCCTAAATGAGGGTTTTCAGATAAAACAGAGAGAGCCCAATTAAATTAGAATGTTAGATGATTTTTAGTTATTTTATCATAAGTTTACCCCATACAATATCTGGACCATTTGTATACTGAAAATTCATTGTTTATCTAAAATTCAAATTTAACTGGGCATCTTGTATTTTTCTTTGCTAAATCTGGCAGGCCTAATTTACCTTCTGGCTGCAGTTGTTAGGAGGAAGTTTGACTTGCAAAGAAATGTAGAGTGAATGAAGCCACAGGAAATGCACTCACTTCAGTTTTCAGCACACACGCATTTGACAGTGAAGGGGTGGAGAAAGATATTCCATGCAAATGGAAACCAAAGAAAGTAGAGGTAGCTATAGTTACATCAGACAAAATAGACTTTAAACCAAAAACTGTAATAAGAGACAAAGAAGGTCATTATATCATGATAAACAGGTTAATTCACAAAGAGGATATAACAGTTGTAAATATTTATACACCCAACATTGGAGCACATAAATATATAAAGCAAACATTAACATATCTGAAGGGAGAATACACAGAAATCCAATAATAGTAGAGGGCTTCAACACCACACTTTCATCCATGGGCAGATCATCCAGACAGAAAATCAATAGGGAAACATTGGACTTAAACTACACGTTAGACCAGATGGACCGAACAGAAAATTCCATCCAAGAGCAGCAGATGACGTATTCTTCTGAGGCACACATGGAACATTCTCCAGGATAGATCATATGTTAAACCACAAAACAAATCTTAATAAATTTAAACTGCTTGAAATCATATCAGACTTCTTTTCCAGACACAATGGTGTGAAACTAGAAATCAATTACAAGAGGAAATTGGAAAATTTATAAGTATGTAAAGACTACTAGTAAACATGTTCCTGCACAGTCAGTGTGTCAAAGAAGAAATCAAAAGCAAACCCAAAAATTATCTGGAGACAAATGAAAATGAAACACAGCATATCAAAACTAATAAGATGCAGCAAAAGCAGTTATAAGAGGGAAGTTAATAACGATAAACACCTACCTTAAGAAATAAGAAAGACCTCATTAACAACGTAAATTTACACATCAAGGAACTGGAGAAAGAAGAACAAACTAAGTCCAAAGTTAGTACAAGGAAGGAAATAATGATCAGGGTGGAAATAAAAGAAGTAGAGATTAGAAAGGCAATACAAAAGATCAGTGAAACTCAGAACTGATAGACCAACTAAGATAAAAGAAAGAAGGCTCAAAGAAATAAAAGCAGAAATGAAAGTGGAGACATTACAACGGAAAACACAGAAATGCTAAGGATCATATGAATCTACTATGAACAATCTACACTAATAAAAGAGAAACATGCAAATTGGTGTCACTCCGCTATGCCCACCAGACAATCAGAGCGACTATGCAAATTAACCCAACAAAGATGGCAGTTAATTTGCATACACAGGCACGGAGCAAAGACTGAAGGCTCTGGCCAGAGTGAAGACTGAAGGCTCAGGCCAGAGTGAAGACTGAAGTCTGAAGACTGAGGGCTGAAGAGGCTTGGCCTCAGCGGAGAAGCCAAGCCTTGCTGCAGCTGGAGGGGAGAAGCCTAGCCACTGCTGCCAGAACAAAGGCCTGGGTCCCGGGTGCCAGAGGAAAATCAGTGCCGGCAGCCAGGGGAAGGAAGGCCTATTGCGCGAATCTTCGTGCAACGGGCTTCTAGTTAATTATATGCCAAAAAATTATTAAAGGAAGTGGATAAATTCCTAGAAACATACAACTTACTAAGTCTGAAGCATGATGATATAGAACATTTGAACAGACCAATAATGAGTACGAAGATTGAATTAGTTTAAAAAAAAAAGTCCAGAAACAGATGCCTTCACTAGTGAATTCTACCAAATATTTTAAGAATTAATACCAATCCTTCTCAAACTCTCAAAGAGAGAAGAGGAGGAAACACTTCCAAACTCATTTTATGAGGCTAGCCTTACCCCAATACCAAAGCCAGACAGGACAATACAAATAATTATAGGCCAATATGCCTGATGAACATAGATGCAAAAATCCTCAAATAAATATTAGCAAACTGAATTTAACAGAACATTAAAAGAATTATACACTACGATCAAAGCTTCTGCACAGCTAAGGAAACCAACCATCAACAAAGTGAAAGGCAACCTATGAAATGGGAGAAAATATTTGCAGCCCACGTATTCAATAAAGGATCAATAAACAAAAATTATAAGGAACTGTTAAAACTCAATAGCAAAAAAACCCCAATTTTAAAAGATGGGGAAGGGACCTGAATAGATTTTTTCCTCCAAAATAGACATACAAATGACCAACAGGTACACAAAAAGGCACGTCACATCACTAATCATTAGAGAAATGCAAATCAAAACCACAGTGAGATCACCTCATACCTGTTATAATGGCTGTTATCAAAAAGACAAGAATAACTCATGCTGGTGAGGATGTGGAGAAAAGGGAACCCTTGTACACTGTTGGTGGGATTGTAAACTGGGACAGCCACTATGGAATACAGTATGGATTTTCCATGAGAAATTTTTAAAAAAATAGAACTATTATATAATTAAGCAACCCACCACTTCTAAATATATTCAAAGGAAACAAACTCATTATCTCAAAGAGATATCTGTACTCCCATGTATATTGCAGCAGTGTTCCTAATAGCCAAGGTATGGAAATAACCTAAATGGCTTGTCAATGGCTGAATGAATAAAGAAATGTGATATATATCAATGCCATCTGTGACAACATGGATGAGCCTGGAGGACATTATGCTAAGTGAAATAAGCCAGACAGAGAAAGAACTACATGGTATTGCTTATATGCAGAATTTTAAAAACAGAAAGAAACAAAAGAAAAAAAATAAAACAGAGAGTAGAATGGTGGCTGCCAGGGGTTGGGGGATGGGGAGAATAAAAATAGGGAGAGGTTGATAAAAGGGTACAAACTTTCAGTTATAAGATGAATAAGGTCTGAGAATCTATTGTATAACATAGTGACTATAGTTGATAGTACTGTATTGTATAATTTAAATTTGCTAAGAGAATAGAAGTTAAGGAGTCTTACCAAGAAAAAAAGGTAAATATGTGAGATGATGAATTAATGAATTTGATATGGAATTTTTTCATGTCAAATCATCATGTTGTACACTTTAAATATATTATAATTTTATTTGTCCATTATAACTCATTAAGCTAATAAATTTAAAAAACCTAAACTGAGGCACACAGTAGGTATTAATGATTATGGGGGGGGGGGAAACAAACATTTCCTACTTGTGCTAGAATATTCGAACTTTAAAATTTTACATATTATATATAATATATATATAATCTATTTAATTCTCATTTAATTCTCACAGATACTTTGTGAATGTAATCACATTAAGCTAAAACTTAAGTATTACATTAGTTATGGCAACAGAATTAGTCAAATATCTATATTTTTATTACAGTTTTCAACTCAGAAATTTAAATTACCTAATAAAAAGTTAATAGATTTATAAAAATGAAGAAGACTTTTTAAAGCTAAAAACAACACACGCTAAAAACAACACACACACACCACACACACACACACACACACACACACACACACACACACCAAAGAAAACAGATACTTTACCCGTGTTAACATTTTCCACTTGAAAACAACAGAAAATCGTCGTCTAGTGTTTCTGCAGGTAGACGTTCACAATCGTCGTCTAGTGTTTCTGCAGGTAGACGTTCACAGTCAAGGTGCCATCAGGGCCATTCTCTCCCTCTGAAGCCTCAGAGGAGGGTCCTTCCTTGTTTCTTTCTTCCCAGCTTCTGGTGGATGCCACAACCCTTGGCGTTCCCTGGCTTGTAGATGTGTCTCTCCAATCTCTGCCTCTGTCTTCACATGGCCTTCTCCCCTGTTTTTCTGTGTGTCTGTGTCTCTTCTCTTCTTCTAAGGGCACCATTGGGATTTAGGGCTTATGCTACCCTCACAACTACCCTGTGCTGCAGATACTACGCTGGCTCCATGTTACAAACTGAAACAGAAGTTTGTCATCTTGGGCTTTCTTTTTAAAATGTTGTTCAAAGTCCTAGTAAAGGACAAAACTGGGACTTGAACCCAGCTTTGTCCTTTAAGTGGATGCTCTTAATGCCAAGGCTGCATGCTATCTACAAAAAGCACCCCCTTAAAATTCGCATATACAAATTTTCTGACCTCACTTGATTATATCAAGGCAATTTCAATGAAACGTTTTCTAAAAATTTTCCTGGAATAAGTGAAATATTTGAATAGACAGAAAACTATTTTATAAACATCTAAGCCGAAAACAAAACAGAATAAAAGAAGTTACTTACTGAGGAACAAGAAGCAGGCTAACCTGAGACTGTTCCTCTGTAATGCCAAGTGCCAAAGGCAATGAAATAATCTTACAGTTTTGAGGAAAGTTGATTATGGGCCAAGGATTTCATAACAAGCCAGGTTGTTGCTCATATGTGAAGTCAACAGCACTAAGAAATCCATGATAGAAGCAGGTTCAGAAAATATGCCAAACACACACCCTTCTTAAAAAAAATTAAAGACACATACCTGTTCTAAATGACCCAGAAGATTAATCAAAGTTAAAAGCCTGAGCAGGAGGGATGTATGGCTAAAGGGAGCTAATGATGAGTAGGAACTCAGCTAAACAATGAGTCATGGAGTCTAACCTAAAATGATTATTGAAAATATTGTTTCACAACTGAATACAAATGTCAGTTAAAATTCTTGACATGGAAGATGTATGATCTACAAAAAGAATAATTTAATAAACACAGTCTGGTGTGCCAAGTCCAAAATTATATTTTAAGACTAAAACGTGTTAAGTGGGAAGAAAACTCTCGCTTGATTCCTCATCTAAACTGCTTGGTTGTGGAGGAATCAGAATGTCGAGTTTCATTTCCAACTTTGGGATTTAAAGAGACAGGAATTGACCAATGCTGATCAAACTCCTATGAACCTCATCTCAGACCAACATCTCATTAGTTCTTTAGGCTCCAGGTACAGCATATTTTTTATGTCGCAACTGGATGGTTGTTAGGATTCTACAAGGCTCCCTTCTACCCCAGGGCTCTTCATCTACTATTCCTGATGGACGGAATGCGTCCACCTTGATCACCACCCTCCCTTTCATGAGTAACTCCTACTTATTCTTTATATTTGGTTTCTTGAGGAATTTTACAAGGTCTTCATGACTAAGTCACATCTCCTTGTCACATGCTTTCATAGAACTGCATTTCTTTCTTTTGGAGGGTTTATCAGTGTATTATCATGATTTACAATGCAATTATTTGCAACTATTCATGAATGTGATTATTTTACTTATAGTTGTTTTCCCCACTACTCTGCTGCCTCACCCCAGCAGGGACTGGAGCTGTTTCCCCCCCCCCTTTATGTTGTACCTAAAGCCTGGAAAAGTGCCTGCCACCTAGGAGGAAGTTCGTGTTTATTCAGTAAATTGATAGAAACTGTAAAACATAGTCCTAACAATAGGAGGCAAAAAAAAAATAAACCTCAAAGTAGCATTAAATTAAAATAGAAAGCACAAATGCATATGATTAAAAAACAAGTATGTAGTTCAGTCTTGACATGTTGCATATATAGGTTAAGCCGCCTCATTTAAAGTCAGTGACTCCTAATGTAAACCTATACATTGAACAAATGCTGCTGCATTCAAGGGACAACTTAAAATGTATGGAAATAAGAATAAAATAATTGGGTGGTGAAGATATAGCAAGAAATGTAAAGAAAACAAAATCAGAGCCAGTGATACTTTCAAACAATATAAAATTCAATTTTTTTAGAGAATCTTACGTAAAAAAGAAGAGAAATGGAACCATTTGATTGTTTAAGGATACTTGAAGTCATCTCTCTCAGTCTATCCTGAAAGGGGGGGGGGGAAGGTCGTGATAATTTAAATAACATACTTATTTGGATTAATTATATGTATGTACATATGTATAGTTAGTTATACATATATACATAAATACATTGAGATTGTGCCTACCAAGAGAAAATACACCTTGCTTTGATTGCATCATGGAACACTTAGAAAGCATGATTATTACCTAGGCTATAAGTGTATGCATTATGAACATTCCAATAGTCAGGTATTACAGAGGTAGCATTTCCTGAGAAAAATGCCAAGTCACTAGAAATGTTTTTACAAGTATGAATTTTAAATATTCCTCAAGATCAAATAGTTTAACATTGCTCTAAATTGTTATTCGGACAGAAAAAATTTGACAAACTATAAATATGAACTATTTGAAAAGTATTTCAACATAAAAAAAATTAAGACATGCAGCCAAAGTTGTTCTCAAAAAAAAGTGAACTACTAAATGCTTTTTTCCATAAGTATAAAGGAATTAAACAAGATTAAGGATTACTGAAGAAAATAATAAAAAATATTATTTTTATGAAATATTTTAAATTATATATAAATCAAAGCTCTATTTTTTTAAAAAAACCTTAAAATGAAGAACTTTTTAAAAACCTAACCAGAGAATAGTGAAAAGGTAAATAATTAATATTAAAAATAAGAAAATCCTATTAAAATCCTCATGGTGGAGATTTTGGTTTAAAAAGAGAATATAAGAATGCCTTCTACTCTCATAAAATTTGAGATTATCAGTGAAATGGACTTATTTAGCGGAAAACGATAACCATTATGGTAGAGATGGAAAATTTTACCAAAGCACAAAATTGTCTCTACAACAAAAATAATTTAATGAATTCTCTGATTCTCTCACAGATGATAATTCTCACTCAATGTAATTTTTTTCTAGAACAAATAATAAATTTAAAAATAAAAATGAATAATCTGCCTTCTCCAAGTAGGGTTGGTCTAAAATTTGGAATATCATTTACATAATAGGTATCTTAAGAATTGCATCTTTTACATGCAAAAGTGAGATGAACAAAATCCAAGTCCCAACTCTCTTTAGAAGTCATAAACAAGGGTGGACATTAGCAATGAATGTAATGAGCAAAAAAAGAAGCGTTGAAGAGCAAGATGTGGAAGAGGCATTAACTGTTTTAAGTTCTTCTCAGAGAATCTGGGAAGCTGGACATACTAGTAGAAAGGAGGTAACATTTCAGTGTCTAAGTCTGTGACAGGAATGAAGCCACAAGATTTATATAGATTGTCTTGGAAATCTTCCAAAACCACTACAAAGTAGATCCTTTCATCTCCTTTTGCCCAGACGAGAAATTAGACTTAGAGACTTTAGGTTACTTGCTCAAAGATCACAAAGGTAGTAAATAGTGGAGCTGATTTTTGAAGACAGGCCTGCTACCCCAAAGCTTTTCAAAAGGTCACTGAGACATCAAAGTTGGGCAAAGGACAGATTGAGAAGAGAGGTCACTAGTGCAGAAACACTACTTTGTGAGGGAAAAGACAAAATGACATCTCTGGAGAGACATATTCATGGGAACATCATTCTTTGCATGTGGGCATCTTTTGAAGTTTCACACTCTCTTCCAAGGCTAAGTCTGCTTCCTGTTAAGGCTGTCAAGTTGTTTAAATAGCTAATGCCTGGTACCCGACTGTCTCCCTGTGATAGTACTATGTTAGTGCCAGCAATAGAAGATAAAGGTTTAATTCTGGGTCCCTACAAAAGCTGTGCAAAGCCTACATTCTCCAGGTCTCCATGCCAAGAATGGATCCCCACAGTGCAGTCCCTTTGAGTCTCAGTGAGATGACAAAGCCCTTTAAGTGATACCTAAGCTCGAGAAAGCTAACAATCCTATGTCCTAAGCTGACTCCAGACTCCACAGGGAAGGATTGTAGGTGAGATGAATTGACAGATGTCACTTTGGGGTAGAAGCTTTATGAGCTAAATGACATTCTTTTTTTCAGTCCCACCAATTATAGTAACATATGTCAAGATGGACCCTCCACCAGGCCGGTCCCCAAGTGACTATGACGATTAGGGCTCCCATGCTAACTTCCAGTGGTAACGTAGTAAGGGCAAAATTTACACTTTTGTTGTTTAAAACCTGTGGCAGATTGTTCTAAAACTGACAACATCAATATAGTCCATCATCCATGCTCTTAAATTATGACACTGACACTCTTTCATTGAGAGGTGGGGTCTATGTTCCCCTTGAATGTGAGTCAGCTTGTGACTATGGCAGAAGTAGCACGATGACTTCTGAGTCTGAGGTAAATTGCAATACAGCTTTTGTCTGTTTTTCTTGAGATAATCCATGCAATCCAGACTCCAGGCTGCAAGAAACCAAGCTGACATGTGGAAAGGCCATGTGTAGCCCTTCCAACCGCATTATTAACTAAGGTTCCAGCCAACAGCCAGCATGAACCACCAAGCACATTCGTTCATGAGCCTTCATATGACCAGTGCCCAATCTTCCAGCCGCCCCAGCTAGCACTGACTGGAGCACAGATAAGTTGTTCCTACCAAGATCTGCCTAAGGTACAGATTTGTGAGCAAAATAATTGTTGTTTTAAGCCACTAAGTTTTAACAAATCCACTAACATTTTGGAGTTGTTATTGCAGAATAAGTTACGTAACCTGATGGATGCTGCAAAAGTCTTATTGTTTTCTCCATTTTGCAAGTGGGAAATAGACGTTCACTGAGGTAGAATAACTGGATCAGAGCACATAGCCTAGGACAGGCTGGCAGGATAGAAGAGAGGAAAAGGGAAGTAACACTGAACACTTACCATATGGACAAAGAGCACTAAACTCTTTTTAATAATATCACATTAATTCTCAAGACAAACAACTATGAGGACAGTGTGGCAGTTTCATTTTACAACTCTTAAGGATTGAGACTATTTTTTTCATACTTTCCTTTTTTATCTACGATATTATGTACAATTTTTAATGTACTCAAGAACCTCAGTTAATGTTTAAGTTGAACTAAGTAGACTGAAGGTCAAGAGAAGCCTGGAGGAAGCCAAAAAGGTGCATGGTTGCTGAGTGTTCCATCTCACAGTGAAACTCAGATCTTATTCACTCCAAAGTCTGTGCCTTTTTCTTTTATCATTGTGGGGTAGTGAGGGATCAGACATCTCCCATTGGTATTGGTCCTAACAGTGTGCCCTGTGGGTGAGACAGAAACTTTCAAAGTCAGGGCAGCATGGACAATGACCCTTAGATAGAAGAAGCAGAAATCAGGATATTCCTGATTAGCTCTAGGTTCTTTGCAGACCCCTGGTTCACTATTCAGCCTGTCTCAACAGAGTAGACTTTGGGGAATGGAGCTCCATTTCACTAATATCCTATAAAGTCACATTCATGGGTTCCAAGGTTTAGGACCTCAATATGTATTTTTGAGGGACACAATTCAACCCATAATACTAATTATGTGGGGTAATATTTGCTGTGATTATTGACCTTTTGGATATCTCCTTTTGTGGAGTACTCATTCCAAACACTGAGTTATTTAAAAAATTGAACCGTCTCTCTTTTACTTAGTGACATGGGATTTCTTTATATTTCTGGATACAAATCAATTGGTTATCATAAAATTGTATTGAGTCTTATCAATTTTTTTTTCTGAATCACAAGTTGATTTTTCCTTATTTATGCAACTAACATGGGAATTACCTTGATTTTTTAATGTAAACCCAATCTTGAATTCCTGAAATGAACTCGATTGGATTATGATATATTGCCCTTTTCATATATCACTTGATTTGCAAATATCTTAGTAAAGATTGTTGTTATGCTCATGAAATAAATTGGTCAATAATTTTATTTTATTGCAAAGTCCTTATAAGGTTTTGGTATCAAGACTATACTGAATTAACAAATAAGTTTGTCTTTTTCTGTTCCCTGATTTTATACTTTTGTGTTATTTTTTGCTTCATGGATTAGAATTCCTGAGTAAAGCTATGTAGGCTTAGAGTTTTTTCTTCTCTGTTTTTCTATTTTTTCCTATTAGTTACTAAGAGGCATGTTAGTTATCACTTTATATCTTTTAATCTTATATCATTAGATGCATATAAATTTAGGATTATTATATTTTCTCTGAGTCAATCTTTTAGTGAAATATTCTACTCTATCTCTAGTAATACTTCTTGCTTTCAAAATTACTTTCTTTTCTATTAGTATAGGTATATTAACTTTCTGTGTCTTTATATTTAAGGCTTGTGTCATAATGTGCATATAGTTGATTTTATTTTCTCTAAGTCTGACAAACTTTTGGTGTTTAATTGTAATGTTTAGTACTTACATTTAATATAACCACTGATATATTTGAGTTTAAATGTAATACTTCTATTTTTTCCTTTAGTTTGTGTTCCTGTATTTTTCTTTTCTATGTACTAATTATTTTTAAAATATTGTGTTTCCCTTTTCTTTGCTTTATATACTTTATTTTGTTAATTTTACTAGTCATCCTGCAGTTTTTAGTATGCATCACTGACTTATTATTATGTACCTTATGTTGAACTTTTATCACTTCTGAAGAGTGCAAAGATGATAGAAAACTTTAGCTCCATTTATCCCCTGCTGATCCCTATGCTATTATATACTTGACTCATGTTTCTTTTTATTTTTCCTGAATTACCTGTTCCATCTGGAATGACATTTTTTCTGCCTGAGAAACTCTTTTTAGTATTTCTTTTAGTTCAGTTTGACTGGTGATAAATTCTTCAATTTTAAAATGTGTTTATTTCACCTTAATCTCAGAGAGATATTTTTATTGTGCATAGAATTTTAGGTTGGTAGTTATCTTTCAAGTTATTAAAGATATTGTTCTATTGCCTTTTGTCTTCCATAATCTTTACTGAAAAGTCAGCTGTAAGTCTTATGATTGCTCCTGTGAAACTAATATGCCCCCAGTTGCTCTTTATTTTCTATTTGTCTCTGATTTCTAGAAGTTTTTCTATGATGTGTCTATATATGTTTTCTTTGTCATACTTCAGGTTTATAGAGCTTTCGAATCTGTGACTTGCTACCATTTATCAGTTTTAGAAAATTCTCAGCTAGTATCCCTTCAAATATTATTCCTGCTCCTTTTCTCTTCTCTCTTCTTTTGGGCCCCCATTTTCGTTAGTATTAAATCTTTTCAACATATCCCATATCTCTCTTATGCTATTCCCGCAAATTCTGTTTATCTGTCCTTCAATCTGCATAGTATTTTTTTATGCTTCAATATATATATTTTGTACTAACCTTTGCACAGGTTTAGTTGTTTCTCTTTTGCTGTATCTTATGTTCTGATAAGCAATTTTATTTTATTTTCAGTCATTGAATTTTCATTTGATAATCTTTGTAAATTCCAATCTTTTACTAGAATTCTTCACCTTTTATCAATTTTTAAAGCATGGTAAGCATACTTATTTAAAAATCCATGTTCAGTAACTTCAATAGCTAGATTACCTGTAGGTTTCTTACTATATGTATTTTCCTTTGGATCATTTGGTCTTCTTTCCTGGCATACCTCAAAATTTTGGATTGAATATTGTACATTTTGTTGAAACATTGTAGAGGCATTGGATGATTTTATTTTTTTTCAAAAATAATCTTTCTTCTTTGACCATTGACAGATGACCTCAGTCCAATCGGGGAGTAAGGTAACTCGAGGCTTGGAATGGCCTCCCAGAATCCCTTTTCATTGAAGTTAATTTTTATTTCAGCCCCATGAGACTAATGAAATACCTGCTTAGCTTTCTAGCTCCTTAGAGGCTGTTTTAAATGTGTATATGCTACTTTGACATTAGCAAATGCCTCTAGAAGAAATTGTGCTCAGAATATTGGATTCAGTTTTCTTTTTCCATCAGAATCTTATCCTGTCATTGCTGGCTGCATTGGTTGGCTTGTACCTCAGTTTCGTTTCCCCAATTCATTAATAGTGCCATAATATTTACTCTTCCATTTTCTTCTCCCCCCTCCTAGTATATAACAAGGTATTTATTAATTGTACTCTTTTATTTTGATTGAGATATACTTGATATATAACATTGTAGTAGTTAAAAGTATACAACAGTGATTTAATATATGTATACACTGCAAAAAATCACCACAATAATTTTAGTTAATATTTATCACTACACACGTAGTTACATTTTTTTTCTTGTAATGAGAACTTTTAGGGTTGACTCTCAGCAGCTTTAAAATATACAATTCATATTGTTAACTGTAGTCACATGCTCATTTTCTTTTTTAATACTATGTCATCACTGCAAATTGGCAAATGGTCTAAGGGGAAAACCTGGTAGTCGATATACATACAATCTACCTCAATTATTTTCCTTTCTCTCTGGGATCGTGGTCTCTCTGGTCTAGATGCTTTGGTTACTCTCCTTTAAACAGCTGCATTTTGTATGTTATATTGCTTTTATGGTTGTTGATTGTGGGAACATTAGTCTGATACAACTTACTTCTTCATAGCCAGAAGTACAAGCCTTGCATTTAATTTCAAATACACACTTTCCACCAAATGATATATTGTGAGCATTTTTCTATGTTATTGAAAAATTTTTTAAATGTAACCTTGAGGGGCTACATAATATGCCACTGTAATGAATGTACCACAGTTGACTATACCAATTCCCTGATATTGAGAGCCTTCAGGCTACTTCCAACTTTTCACTTTTTCAGGTTATTACAGGGAGACTATTGATGCCTCCCTAGACATGTTGTTTATGTTTTATATGTACAAGATTGCTTCTTATGTATGATATAACGTGTGTATACTTAAGCAACCACTAAAAAATGTGTGCCAATCACATGAATGGGAAGGTTATGTGAGATAAGCAAATTCTACACGATCTCATTTGAAATATTAATCTTTTATTCAGGAGAAGTTTGTGAATTCACTAAGGGTGAAATAGTTATGCGTTTAATTCTGATTTTTATCACTTTATTAGTTGGATGACCTTGGTCAAATTACTTGGACTTGCTGAGTCTGTTTCCTTCTTGAAGACAGATAATAATATCTACCTGACAGAGTTGGTGTGATTTTTTAAATAAATAATTAACTATTTATGCATCTCTACACACCAGAGGCTCCCCAAGAACAAGGTGCAGACATTCATTTATTCACTCATTCAAAATATTTATTGAGCTTTTATGGCAAGAGACATTGGGGATACAGCTGTAGATAAGTCAAATGAGTTCATGCTTATATGAAGTTTTCTTTATAGAGTGGTTGAGATGGACAAATAAATAAGTAACATAATTTTAGGAAATTATGAATGCTGTGAAGAAAAGTAAAGGATAAAGGTTAGAAAGTGATGGTGGTGATGCTGCTAATTTTAAATGGTTGTCAGGGAAATAGCTGAGGAGATAACTTCGATCTGAAATGTATGAAATCCGAAAGCAAGTCATGTGGAAATGTGAGAAAGAGATTTCCAGATAGAAGGGAAATGTCAGTGCCAATGTCTGAAGTAGAGAAGCTCAATGTTTCATGAAACAGGTAGAAAGTCTGAGTAATGGGAATAGAATGAATGAGAGGAATAGAAAGCGAGGGCACTCACCGAGGCAGGCAGGGGTTAATTCACATAGGGGCATGTTGGCCATGACTAATGGAAAACCACTGAAGAGCTTGATCAGGGAGACATTCAAACATTCACTTTGGTTGCCGAATGGAGGATAGTCCATGGGAACCAACATGGAAACAGGAGCTATTGCAGTCTTCTTTATCTTAAATTCTCTATACAGGCCAACCTTGTTTTATTGTGCTTCACAGATACTATGCTTTTTACAAATTGAAGGTAAGACCCTCCACTAGCAAAAACATTACAAGTCATTATAGGCCCTGATGACAGCAAGTTTTAGCAATAAAGTATTTTTAATTAAGGTGTGTATATTGTCTTTTTAGACACAATGCTGTTGCGCACTTAATAGACTAGCAGTATAGTGTAAATACCACTAATTTTTTTATATGCACTGGGAAACCAAAAAAATTGTGTGACTCACTTTATTGTGGTATCTGCTTTGTTGTGGTGGTCTGGAACTGAACCCGCAATATCTCCAAGGTATACCTGTACTCAACATGCTATCTGGTGCATAATTGTGAAATATTAATTGTAGCTGTTATATTTTTTTTAAAAAGGAGCATTTGGCCTAGGGAATGTCTGCTTTGGAGTTATGAGTTCACCAGCAAGTGTAGGTCAAACAGACAGTCAAACTACTTTGACAGGTAATCAAGGTTCATTCAACAGCATTTTGAGGTCACTGGTAGACAGTGCAGTGTCAGCACTGTCAAATGATTTTGAAAATGAACATCAATCAATATTCATTCATTATGGCCTTAACATTGACTGCTTGGTGAGCCAACTGCAATGCATAGCAACAGCATCTACATCCTTGTGTCAAAGCAGGAAGACTAGGGTTAGCAGTAAAACCCTGATCCAGATTTCTAGTGATGAAAAAATATTAGAACATTATCAAATCTTCAAACTCTCATGGTCTTTTTAAAAGTACTTTTTGTGAAATAAAACAAAGCATTTTAATTTAATCTGGAAAACACAGGAGATATCAAGCTTAAGAGTCTCCTTTAAGTTATGCCAAGTCTGGGACACCAAATCTTGAATATATTTGTTCTCCAGAGGGATCAGGTTGCATAGCATATGTGGCTGTTCTTAAGCAGCCTCAGTAAAATGACAGAGGGTTGAGAAACAAGTATTTAGGATTTGAAGGAATGAATAACCTATCCTCAGAGGTACTAGATATAATCCCCTATTAGACTTGATCATTCTCATCAATAGAATGGGTTTTGGCTTCTTTCTTTTAAAAGTACCTCCCACACCATTAGCCAGTGAATTATAAATAGTGGCTGAATAATCCTGACCTAGTAATAGAGCAGAAGTCACCAGGATATCCAGAATATTCATTTATTTGTTTACAAAAAAATATTGTCAAGCAATGTCAACATATTGGACACTGTGATAGACAATAGGAATATAAAGAAAAAAAATTATATAGTGAGGGAACCAGCCATTTAAAAAAATAATTGTAAAAACAATGGGATAGGTGCCGGAATGAAAGATTTCACCATAACGGAGAAGGTGCTAGTACAATTAAATGCAAGTTCTGGAATTAGCATTGGGTACTTATCAAGATGGATGGGGAGTATTGAGCACCTAATGCGGGGGTGGGTACCATTGTGTAAAGAGAGAGCCTTATCTTGTCATACCCTGTCAGAGTTTACCCTGCATCTCACCTTTCCTAACCCACTGGCTAGTTATTCTCACATGTATATTCTTCAAGATAAACTTTTGAACAATTTTATCAAGTTCCAAAAGTAAATTCTATTGTAATTTTGATTGACATTTTCTTAGTCCTATGCACTAATTTGGAAGAATTTGGTCTTAAAATACTTGGCTTTCTCATAGAGAAATGCAATCTGCCTTCCCATTTATTCAAATCTTACTTTGTATTTCTCAGTAGAGTTTTATAGGTCTTCTTTATTTGCATCCTAAACATTTCCCATTCAGATTATTCTTAGGATTTTTTTTTTGACTTATGATGAATTGAGTACGTTTTGTATTTATAGTTCTAATGGATATTTTTTGGTATATAGGGAAGATATTGCATTTTAAAAATCTGTCTTATTTCCAGCAGCTTCATTAAACTTTCTGATGAATCTTTTTTTTCCAGTTACTGCATAGATTATGGCAAAAATAAAAATAAAAACAAATTTCCTCCATCATTGTTCTGTGCCATGTCATATTTCCTTGCAGAATTTTTAAAACACATTATGTTCAAGGAGAATATACACTTTTGCCTTAGTATTCCTCAGAACTGGCCCCACAGCAGTCTAAGACCCTTTCTTTTCTACTGTTGACCTTGACCTATCTCATTGCTCTTCCTCCATTGAGAATGACTGGACCATCAGCCATAAAAGGTCTTCTGTGTGCTGGGACCAATGGCTGCCACCCTGACCGTCAAATTCTCTCCCCTGTACTCTTCCCTGCACTCCCTTTCTCCTAAACTTCTAGGTCCAAAAGGTATTTTACTCAGCCCCAGTCACTGTAATGAGCTAAATGCTAAGGCTCGAGAGATATTGGATTTTGCCTTAAAGATACTAACAGCTAAAGACAGACAATGATATTTCTTCTGTGAGCTCAGTATAGCGTGTTCATCCAACCCCCTGATGAACATCTTTTTTTGTGTTTCTCACGAAATATCAGGCTTAAAACAGATATATTTAGTCTATCATCAAACCCACTACATATCTTAACCAGTGTCATCAGCTGTCACTATGTTGTTTAAGCAAGAAACCTAGAAATTGTTCTTGATTTCTTTGCTATCCCATCCTTACCCCTTCCTTCTGCAAGTACTGTTGACTTTATATACAACATGCTTTTAAAAATCTTATCCCTCTTTATCTTTATGGTGACCACATTGGTTCATGCCACCATCATCTCCTTCTTGGGTTACTCTTCCAGCCTCCTAAAGGGTCGCGTCACTTCTCTGCCCGATCAACCTGATTCCATCATCCAAAAACAGCTACAGAAATTTTCTTAAAACATACACTGTAATTCATCATTCCAGTGTTTTAAACATGTACAGGCCATGGTGATTTCACTAGAGTAAAATATAAACTCATCACCACAGTCTCCAGGTTCTTGGTGATCTTGCCCTTGCCTCTCTCACCACATCTCACATCACTTTTCCTCTCCACTGTTGACACTCCAGCTACACCGGCCTTTCCTCAGTTCTCTCAACAGGACTTTACAGATACTGTTCTGTCTGCGTGGATTGTTTATTTCCCTCCCTGTCACATGGCTAATTGCTTCTCATTCCTTCCAACTGTGGTTTTCAAATGTTTTTGAGTCTCTATTGTGGGGGGAAAAAACATTGAACCTAAACTTTTAGTAGAGGTATATTTATTTATTTTTAAATTATAGACAAGTGCTATTTTGCTAATAGATTATGTACATTATGAAATACATGCAAATATAGAGCTGTAAGGAAAAGATTAAAGATAAATGATATTTTAAGAAATAATCATGTCCCGTTATTAATAGTACACTTTTTTTCTTTATTCCCCCAGCTTTATTGAGATATAATTGACATATAATATTATGTAAGTTTAAGGTGCACATGTGTTAATTTGATACACTTACATATTACAAAATGATTACCACCATAGCATTAGCTAACACCTCCATCCCATCACATAATTACCATTTCTTTTTTTGTGGTGAGACCATTTACTATGTTAGCAACATTCGAGTCTGTAGTACAGTATTATTAGCAATAATCACCAGGCTATACAGTGGATCTCCAGAAACTTGTTATTCTTATACCTGAAAGTTTGTATGCTCTGACCAGTATCCCTCTCTTATCTCCACCTCCCAACCCTTGAACAATACATTTTAAATGGCAGCTGATATAAACCCATATTTGAAGTCATCTTAATAATTTCAATTTTGTGGAGCATTTTTATCATACCTGTTTTTCATTATAATTATATTTAACTCCATATGAAACAAACAAAGATTTTACACAAGGAATAGATGTCTCAGTTGCTGTTTTCTTAATGTGGCTTGCATTTACTTTATGACTAGTATGTTCTATCCATGGCTTCTTGGGAGGAATCTTTTAAAGCCACTTATAAATTTTGTCAGTGTTCATTTATTTAAAACTTGATAGTATAACCCAGCCATGGGCAAACTACGGATCCGGCCAGTTTCAAATGAATAAAACTAAAAAAAAAAAAAGACTGTACCCTTTTATGTAATGATGTTTACTTTAAATTTATATTAGTTCACACAAACACTCCATCCATGCTTTTGTTCCGGCCCTCTGGTCCAGTTTAAGAACCCATTGTGGCCCTCGAGTCAAAAAGTTTGCCCACCCCTGGTATAACCTGAAAATCCACATAACCAGGTCCTCATAACTATAATGCATTACTGTCCATGAGAAAGGAAAGAATAGGTGAGGGGCCACTGACTCTCCCTTGATGTTCCATTTTCCCTCTCCAGAGGTTCAGCCTATTTTGGGCGACATGTGATCATCTAACAAATGGGCAGAGAAGGAGGGGGGGCGGCAAAGAGAACGATCCTCAGTAGATATGACTAGAACATAACTTCCTTGTTTTAGATTTAAAATTCTCGATAGAGGTCTATATTTCTCTCTATACCAGTAGGTCTCTGGCATGGCATTTTGTGGGGCTTTCCAGGTAAAAGACTGTGCATAGTTTCCTCCACCAGGATGGAAACCATTGTTCATTTTTTTCAGCATTTATCCCCAGCTATCTAGACAGTTCTGGGCTCTTTATGACAGTTCAGAAATTCTCAACTGCAATTCAGTGAGACACTGATGTGATGTGAATAATTGTAAGGTGAATGGCAGATCATTAGTTAATAACATTTAAAATCAATATCACTTGTATATGGCTTTTAATTTAAATTAAGAGGAACCAAATGTTTCTCTGTAATAATATTAGTTTTGATTGCATTTGTTTGTAATTTTTAAGATGGAGGAAAATAGAAGGAATTTCACCTAATGCCAGGAATTCACAGCTTATCTTGTATATGTCACATCTCATCCTTACTCCTCAACATGAACTTCATCTTTCCTGCACATCATAGGGTATTACAAGTTAAGAATCGGTTACCTACTGGGGGGAAACATGTGAAGATACACAACATGGTGCATGTTCTGAGAGAGGAACAGACCGAGTGCTGTTGAAGAGGCAGAAGTGTGCCCTGATTGCTATTTGGGTCAATAAATCTCAGTGGAGGAAAACGCCTTAGAAATAGACCTTAATTCTAGTCCTGCCTCTATCCAATTTACTGATGGTATGACCGCGCACACAGCATTTACACTAGGAACCTCAGTCTCCTCATCTCTAAAAATGACCATAATACCTCAAGTCTTCCAGAGGATTGTTGTGAGAATTAAATGAGGCAGTTGATGCAAAAGCTTTTGTTTAACCTTAAAATACTGTATAAAACATGTTTTAGTCAAAACCATTCTCTTCTCAGTTGCTCCACTGAGCTAATTTCAGTTCGATGTGATAAATGTTTTATGGGCACACATTATAGTTTGGGTAATATGCAAAGAATTTAGGATACAGAGCGGAGAGCAGAGCAGAGCCTGCCCTCAGATTCCTCACCCTCTGATGGGCGAGATAAACACAGGCACAGGTCAGTATGCAGAATGCGGGAAGGCACAGCAACAACACTGGGAGCTCCTTTGTGTTGGAGGAGGGTATTGTTTGTGAGGGAATCAAGCCTCAAGAAAAGCTCATATGGGATGAAGACTGAGCAGTGTTTTGAAGGCTTTCGGGAATAGGGGAGGGCTTTCCATGCAGAGGAAATAGTATCTGTGAAGGCAGAGCCTCTGCAGCCCCAAACCAGAATCTTCTCTCTCCCTCTCTCGGGGCGTGTGTGTGTGTGTGTGTGTGTGTGTGTGTGTCCATGTCCCTGTGTATGTTGACAGGAGAATCATGGAGAAGGTGGCAGAAGACCCTAAGAAGTTCTCTGTGGTTTGAGAATAAGATGGCACAAGAGAGGCAGTAGATGTGGGGTGGGGGTTATAGGAGTTTGGTTTGGAAGTTGGGATAAGTATTACTAGCTCATACATAATGAGTATTTAATATGTAGCAGGCTTTTCCAAGTATTGTCTCACAAAATATGGCCCCTTTTATTATTAACGCCATTTTACAGGCTAGGAAACAGACTGAGGTTAGATAACTAGCCCAAGAACACATTCCTAATAAGCTGAGGAGCCTGGATTCACACCTGGCTCTAGGATTGCAGACACTGAGTCTCCAGTGAGGACTGGGTTAAACTAGGGCCCTGCTGTGTATGTGGTGAAAGTCATGTGACCCACAGAGAATTGTAAACAAAGCAGCAGAGTTCATTTTCACCTTCAGCACACCAACTTCTGGAAGTATTTTTCTACCTTGATCCCTGATCATGGGCCCCTTAACCCTGCATTGCAAGGTCATGTTTCTTTGTGCTCTTCCAAGTGGAGCTGGAGCCTTTCTTTCAGCCAAAGAGGAGACACCGGGTTTCTTTCATGCAACAACAAGCCCACGGACCAACTTGCCAGGAGCTCCTCTCTCCTCCCCATTACAAAATTCCACTGACCAGGGACGTTCTATGGAGCCTGAGTTTATAAACCTCACTTCCTGTAACATTCCCCACCCCACCCCCATGCCCTTGCAGGCCTCAGCCTGGAGCTTGGAGCCCCCTCCCCTTGGAATCCAGGCGGTGGGAGCTGCAGAAACCTACAGGCCTCCTTCTGAATCTGGCCTTTGCACAATAGCAACCTCATTGGGTTGCAGTCCTGCCTGCAAAGGTCACCATGTGATGAACCCATGATTAACCTCATTCTCCAATCAGAATTTTGATCTAATCTCTGGGACAGCATGGTTAACACACATGGTCTTTTTGTTTCTGTAGAACTGGAGACCTGAAATGTGACAGCCTCAGCTATGCCAAGCACCAGAGGAAACCACAGAGTTCATATTACATATGTTAGGCTTTTCTTTCTCTCTCTCTCTCTCTCTCTCTCTCTCTCTCTCTCTCTCTCTCTCTCAGCTGCAAGTCTCAACAGGCTCCAGCAGACCTTGGGTGGTGGAATAGCTTCCTCCAAAGGAGACTCTTTCCTTCTGTGGACTCGCCATGCAGGGGACACTGACACAGCAGAGTGTATTTTGCTTGGCTCTAACGTGGCCCGGTCACATTTTGTAGGCAGGCTGGAAGTGGCCACCCCAGAGCGGAGAGCTATGGAGAACATTCATTTTTGCCACCGCAGACAGCTCAGCCACAGACACAGATGATGAAAGGGAAATTGGCATTGACCTTGCTGCTTTGCAAGGAACAGATGGGACTTGGAGTCTGGTCTGCAAAGAAAAATGAACCAAGCCTCCTCCCCAACAGTCTCTTCCTCACTGTTGTGTAAGTGTGTGTGCGTTTGCTTGCATGTGCACACGCGCGCGCACACACACACACACACACACACACACACGTCTGACATGCACAGGAGAGACAGAAGCAACCTTGCTTGTGCTGGAGCTTCCCTATTGCACATTTGACATTTGACTGGCATGTAAAATTCCCAGGGTCATCAATAGGACAGTAGCTCAGAATGCAGGAGAGATTCTTGCTGTTGATAAGAAAGAAAGGAGAGCGTTATGGAGAGTGCTTTCTAATCCCTCCAAGGGTCCTATTTCAGAGGTTCTCAACCTTCCTAATGCCGCGACCCTTTAATACAGTTCCTCATGTTGTGGTGACCCCCAACCATAAAATTATTTTCGTTGCTACTTCATAACTAATTTTTTCTACTGTTATGAATCGTAATGTAAATATCTGATATGCTATATGTGTTTTCCAATGGTTGCGACCCACAGGTTGAGAACCACGGCTGAGTGATGCAAGAGGTGAGGAGCAGAGCTGATAGCCAAGCGTACAATGCACACTCATCCCAAATCATCTGAATGTACCATTGTTTTTTGGTTTTGTTCCCATTGGTTTCCCCCGCTAGAAGTGTCCATACCCTTCCATTTCCCACTTGGTGAAATCCTTTTCATCTTCATTTTCACTTCCTTCAAAAGGCCTTCTCTGAATCTGCCCCACTCCGTACAGATCATGGCTTCCTCTTCCCTGTAAATGTCTTGAGAGAAGGGAGGCTATGCCTAACCCATACATACAGATGCTCAGTGGTGAGACAGTGGCAGGAGCTCAAACCTGGAAGCAGTGGGGCCTGAGTTTAAAACAGGCTCTCCTACACTGGGGCTGGGAGAATTTGAGGAAAAAACCCGCAAACCTCAGTTTCCTCATCTGTACTCATGGATGGCAATGACCCCTTAGTGGGATTATCGGGAATGTTTAATGAGACAATGTATGCAAAGAGAGCACATGATAGGTAATTCAGAACATATGGTTTCCTCTACACACACCCTGGATCTGATTCCTCTTTGTATTGTGTTCTGTACGATTCTTTACACATTTTAGGCATGAGATGAATCTTGATTAATTAAAGTAAGTAGAATACTTTGTCTCCTTAAGCATTCTGTGCCATTGATATCAAATAATAATAAAAATAACAATACTAAGGAAAATAGCAGCAAACACTAGTACACAGAAGTTTTATCTATGTATATGTTATCTTACTTAATCTTCATTAAGGACTCTGGAGGTAGATATAATTATCCCCCTTTGCAGATGAAGAAATTGAGGCCACACAACTGGTAGCAATACAATTAGATTCCAAACATCACCCAAGTGCTTAGGTGTCACTTAGACCTTGGTTCTCAACCACGACTGCACAAGATTATCACCGGGGGAGCTTTTAACAATTTCAATGCCTGAACCCCACCCTCAGATTTAGACTCAATTAGTCTGAAATGGGGCTTAGGGATTGTTTTTAAAAGTCCCAGGTGATTCCATGTGCAACCAGGGATGGGAACTCCTGACTTCAGGCAACGCTGTAGTGCAGGTGGAGTTTTGTATCCTAATATAGCTCATGTGTGCCAGCTTTATCTTGCCCAGAGTCAGTAGCCTTCCATTACCCAGTCTGGGGACAGAACATCCCAACTCCATGAAATTGCTCTGATGAGAATTCCGTCGACACTCTCTAGCACAGCCGTGGGCAAACTACGGCCCGCGGGCCGGATCCGGCCAGTTTCAAATGAATAAAACTAAAAAAAAAAAAAAAGACCGTACCATTTTATGTAATGATGTTTACTTTGAATTTATATTAGTTCACACAAACACTCCATCCATGCTTTTGTTCCGGCCCTCTGGTCCAGTTTAAGAACCCATTGTGGCCCTCGAGTCAAAAAGTTTGCCCACCCCTGCTCTAGCAGGTCTGGGTTCCTGAAATGGGTGTGTCTGATGTACCATTTATTTCCAGGATAACTCTTCAAGCAGCCCAAATGCTGTGAACAGGGGAGCAGGGCAGGGAGGGGGAACTAATGGAAGCCAGCAGGGAGAGTGAACTGCACATGCGTGGGTCACAAAACTGTAGCCTTCCAGGAGCTCCACAGGTTCTGGCTCAGAACCCTGGGGTGATGTATGGATGTTACTTTTGACAGCTCTAAGCTTCCTCACACCTTTTCTGATCATTGGTGGCTTGAATGAGATAGAATGGTTTGTGTGTAACCTTCCTGAGTAACTATGTTGGTCTAATTGGAAAAGTAACATTGTGTTATGACGTGAGTTTGGTGACTGTCCAGGTAATCCCAGGGCAGCTATGGGCCACTAGGATTAGAACCAGTGAACTTGCAGTTGAGTTATAATTCTGCTGCATTAGTTATGGACCCTTGGGCAAGTCATGTAACTGCCCCAGATCTCACTTGTCTTGACTGTAAAATCTATATATATAAAAGCCTAAGCAACCATTAGAACTGAATGACTGGAATGACCAGTTGACCAGTCACTATGATGTGCACTAACCACCACAGGGCAGACACTCAGTGCAGGAGCTGCTCCCTGGTGGTCAGTGCACTCCCACTGCCAACCTCCCGCAGCCCCTCCCCCAGGCTGGCCAATCTCCCATGGTCCCTCCCCCCCGGGCCCTGATCGGGAGATGGGGGGCGGCAGGCCAACCTCCCGCGGTCCCTCCCCTCAGCTGGCTGACCCCCTACCCCAATAGGCCCCAATCAGGGGGCTGGCCCCTCCTGGTGTCCTGTCGGCCAGTCCCCCAATAGTCCTCAATCGCCAGCCAGGCCGAGGGCCATCACCTGTGCACGAATTCATGCACCGGGCTTCTAGTAGAGTAATAAATACCTTAAGTATGGTTTACAAAGCCAGTGTGCTGTAAAGAACTGTGTGGATGAGCTTTTGAGAACTGTACTGATGCAAAGACTTCTCATGCAGACTCTGAAGACACTCAATTTGCTTAGAATCCTGACCTAGCTTGGGCAAGTTCCTTAATGCCACTGTGCTTCAGTTTTGTTTTGTTTTTTCATCTGTAAAATGAGGGGAGAATGCACATCCACAGTGATAGAATTGAAATTTTTGGATTGGAATATGATTTGGCATGGAATACCCTACTATGTAGTCAAGGGCATTGACCTCCTTTCTCTTAGATCATCAAATAAAATTTAAAAAATGACAGCCAACACAACAGTAGCCATCTGGTGTGAATGAATCAAAATTATATCTATTTTTTGGTCAGATCAGCAAAAAAATATATATATTTTTTTGACGTGCTGCAGAATTTTAGTAATTAGTTTATGTGTCCCATGAGATGAAAAAGGTTGAAAATCACTGGCTTAGACCAATGTCCTGCATATAGTAAGCACTGAAAAAATATTAGCTATTATTACACTTATTACTTTAAGAGTAATACCAAGAGAGAATGGGCTTCACAACTCCACACTGACATTTCTCAGATTTCTATTAATTAGAGAATTAGTAGATTTAGGAACTAATCTTCTACCTTTTTGCCTGCTAAGAAAATATATTTCTTGGTCTGTGATATACTCAGCACTTAAAGGGGCAGTATTATACTTTGAGGACACATGAGTGTATATACTAGTCAGAAAGAGAGAAACCTTCAGGCCCAGCAAAATGCTAACAGGTTGCAAATATGAAATATTTTAATTTTCTTTTTACCACTTTCATGCGTTTTCTAAATTTTACCTTTCAATCTTGAATTATTTTTGTAATGTGAAAAAGCTCATTCTTTTTTTTAAGCCCTCTTCTGTTTCCTCTTCCTTAGAGAATTAGTTCTCAGACTCAGGCTCTCATTTACAAGACCACCATCAAGCAACAAACGTTTATTGATTTCCAACTATATGCCAGACCCTGCAGAAGGTGGGAAGAAATAAAAGAAAAACCCAGAGATATCACTGGAAATTTTTTCAGCAAAATCACTTTGTATGGAGATGTATATACACCATACTTCACTATAAATTCTTTCAACTGGTTCTTCTCTTTAGATTGGGGAAAGTATACATTGCAGTCAACATTTTATGAATGTAGAAACTTCAGCCATTAGCGATGAGGTTGGGCTGAAAGGTCTGAATCATGTGAGTGGCATAACAAGATGAAAGCAATATTTCTAAGGCCTTAGAAATCAGTGACACTTCAAGAAGGTAAATATTAGGAAATCAAGTTGTAAATGATTGTGACCAACTCTACATCAAATCTTCACCTTAGCAACAAATGGTAGTGGAGACTAAAAGCTTTGAGGGTACCAAATAGTATCCTTAAAGAGTGTCCTCAGACTAGTCCAACTTTCCAAAGCTGGGCATTATCAAATCTAAGAAAAAAGCTTCAACCCAAGACAGATGTTTGGAAGAGAGTACAGGAAAAAGAAAGAAGATATGGTCTTTATATATTCAACATAATTATCTTCCCAGAGAATCAGGGTATGGGCTGATATGTTGCTAGCAACCTTAACTGATTGAAAGTTTTTGTCTTGGATTTGTCCTTACTTTTGAATTGTATTAGGAGTTGGTCCCTAAAGTGATTGATGGTATTAATTGCACTGCCCGAGACAAATTTGGAAACCCAGAAAGTAAAACATCAGACCCTGTTCAAACAAGGTCCCCAAACATCCTGCTCACCTTCTCAATACTATTGGGACTTCTCCATGTTCTAACCACCCAGAATCCAAGTCAATGGCTCCTCCTTTTTCTTCTAATTGCACACAGCTTTTTCTGGGCAAAAGGGGCTGGGCCTGCCTGCCCTTGTGAAAACGAAGGGAATCATTCGGCATTTTGTTCTGCATTCTTCTACCCCAGATAACCCTCTCTAATTGGAGGCTGGCTGGAAATCTGGAAATCCTTATTCTTATCAGGAGAATTTCCATTGCTAAAGGGGAAGGCGCACTAGGCCACATCCTGTGTTCTGGGGGAGGCTCAAAAGAGTCCATTGCAATGCTCTGGACTCAAACAAAGTCAGGGCCTTTCTTAAGTGGATCCAAAAAAACAAGCTAAGACAACAGGCTCACTGTGATTTTTCTTGTTCCTTCCTCCTTCTCTTGCAGAAGCCCCATTGCCCCAGGCACCACAGTGAACACATTTTCCACTTGCAAAATTCTTCCCGTGGACTAGCAAAACTCCTAGCCTGGCTTCTGACTTGAAAGTCTTGGAGCCTCAGGTGATCAAACTGCTCCTTTATAGACCTGGAGTCCTCAGTGTCTGCAGAGAGCAGCCTGCGGGGGCCTAGGGCGTACTTGCTTGTGTTTTGGAATGTGTAGAGGTAGACTACACTCAGGGGATTTATTCATTTTAGCAAACTTGGCAGAACTTCCCTGCGTGACCTAAATAGAATATCTTCCTCTACATAAAGCATGCATCAGGGTATTTCCTGATTTATTCATGAAAGGTTTGCTTTACAAAGGCCTCAGGAACTGTGCGATCTCAAAATACATGATACATAGAGCTGGATACTAGAGTGGCATTTGCACAAATTGCTGTGATAGATGGGCTGTGCAGTATAGCAGCAGAGTTGGATCAATTTAAATACTCACAGTAAGGGGTGGCTGTTTCAGAGGAGGAAGTGAGGCCCACCCTATGGATTGTTAGCAATAACACTGGAAAGTGCTCTCTCTCTGCCATGAGTAATTGATCAAGGAATAGAAAAAGAAGTGGATAAAATTCATGGGCACTAACTGGGGATATAGAACCTTTATCTACTAATCATTCATTGGTTCACTCATTCATCCCAAACTAGAGAATCAACCTGTCAGCAACTGGTAGGCTGAGTTACATTGAAGGGACATAGTAATAGATATATATGAGCTCATAAGGTCAATAGGAGGCAGTATTTGGAATCTGATCAGTCTTGGGGATTTGGGTTTCTATTGTTACCCTGGGGGTGGACGGTAATCCATCTCTCACCTACGAGAGAAAGACTGCTTTCTCCCAATCAAAGGCAGGCATTTTCAGGTGAGTCCACTGTAGGGATCATGGATTTATTTAATGCTTCCATATTCTCATGCTGGGGCATTTTTAACAGTGCTGCAGATGGACCTTGGTTCTTTGCAGAGAAGTTTTATTTTGGAGCTTGTGAAGAGATTGGGGTTAATGTACAATAAAGTGAAAGTGACGTTTGTAAAGATGGTGCGAGCAGAATGCCAGGACCCATTACCCTGATAACCCCACCACCAGACCAACAGCCTCCATTGGTGAGCTGCGGCTCAGATCCCATCAGCGTTACTTGCAGGACACTTCGCCACTTTGTGGAAAATTTCCAAGGGTTTTCACATGCTAAGCAACTTGCCCTAACTAGGACAAGGAGGCATTGTGTTACAAACTTTGCTTTGGGGCCTAGAACTTTGGGGAGAGCCAGACCTGGTTCCTTCTCCTGGTTTTGTAATGATTGACTTCCGCTGGCAATGAAGGGAAGGGCGACCCCGGTGCAGGCCTAGAGCTCAAGTGTCAGAACGAGGTGGTCTGACGATGCAGAGTGCCGTGCGTGTGGGCTGAGCTGCAGGGGCTGATGCTTCTCTTCAGAGGGTGACAGGCATTACCCAGGGCAGTTTGGATCCCTGATGAGAAAGTAAAAAAGAATTTCTGGGAAGGATCTTCCAAGATGGAAAACCAACTAGAGGATGGTATTTGAACGAATTAACCTTCAGTGATTTCCCATGACCCACAGGATCAAGTCCAAATCCTTAGGACAGCCTCCAGATCTTTCACCATCTGGTCCCTGACTAACCTTGGGTCTTTCCATTGTCCCCAAGCAACATGTGTTCTGACTGTTCCAAGCAGCCCTTTGTTCCCTGATGCTAATGATGGCCAATATTTATCCAGGCCCTTAACCTGCCAGGAACTGGGCTAAGGGCTTCATGCATTTCATCATTTACTCTTCAGAGCATTCTCTGAGGTAGACACTGTTATGGTCCCCAGTGTACAGATGAGGAAACAAAAGCAGAGGTTATAAAACTGGGTCACAAGCCATTAAGAAGTTTGGGGTTAGTAGGCAGTATGACTCCGTGGCCAGCCTTTAACCACTTCACCACCCCTTCCTCCTTTCTGTATGAGAAAATACCTCTAGTCCCACCACACATTGCTTTCTCTGCCTTTCTCCATATTTGGCTGATTTTTAAAAACATCTCTTTGTTCATCCAAACCCTCAAGATCAAATATCGCCTTCTCTGGATGCTATTCCTGGCGCTCCCAGGCAGAGTGAGTGGCTTTCTCCCGGGAGCTCCCACACTCCTTGTGCAAGCTCCCAGCACACACTCCACTGCAATACAACGTCCTCCTCTCACTCATGGATCTTGTGCCTGGTCTGTGCAGACTCTGGAACTTTTCCCCCAGATGAATCAAAGCTCCAAGACAGTGAGCAGCAAATGGGGAGCACGCATTCCCATGAATCCAGAGGTAGCCCAGGCTCTAGGTGATGATTGCACCCGAATGCCATGTGCTATTTCTCGAGCAGCTCTGCAGACAGGTCCAGACGAGCGCCTGCCTGCCACATTCCTGCCTTTATCATTAACCACAGCCCGTGGTGACTTTCTTCAACATGTGAGGCAGCGCCTGCCTGTCTGATAACCCGGCTTCCTTCTGGAAAGGATTTCCTTTGGCCTGGGTGCATACCTGGCCCTGCAAGAGTTAACCACAAGGCGGCTCAGATCAGGAGAACATGAGGTTTCCATTAACTGGTGGTATGCGGACAAGTGGCACGAGCATGGATTATGCGGTAATAAAAACACACTGCGCAGTATTTGTCAGAGGCCTCACTTCTCTCCTTCCCTGCCTCCCACCCCGGCCCAGAGAGACCAGACCCTCGCTGCTCTGGTGCTGGCTGGTAGCAAAAGTTGGTATCAGACTTTCCCCTCAACTTGCTTTAATCCTGCAGTCTGTGCTCATCATATCCCCAAAAGACAGATGGAAAGAAAGAGTGCCAAAGGAATGCCTCCCTTCCCCTGGAATGAATCCTAAGTGAACCTATTGGGAGACAGAAAAAAAGGAAAAGGGTCAGGGGAGAGAGAGAGAGGAGGGAGGGGAAGACAGAGGGTGGATGGGAGGGATGGTGAAAACGAGCGGAGATTGAGCTCACAGTTGGATGGAACATTGGGGGAGTCGGAAACCGTATCTTCTGGAAGGAAGGGAATTCACACATGTGGAGAATTTACTACATGGCAGGTATGATGGTTAATTTTATGTCAATTAGAATGGGCCACAGCGTGCCTAGACATTCGTCAAACATTCTGAGTGTGTCTGTGAGGGTGTTTCCAGAGGAGCTTAACATTTGAATCAACATTTGAGTAAAGCAGACTGTCCTCCCTAATGTGGTGGGCCTCATCCAATCCAGTGAAGAATGGAGTAGAGAATCATGCAAAATAAGAGGGATCTCCTGCCTGATGGTTTGAGCTGGGACATCATTCTTTTCCTGTCTTTGGATTCAAACTGAAATATTGGTGCTTCTTGAGTCTTGAGCCAGCTTACACTGGAATTCACACTATCGGCTCCCTGGGTGTCTAGCTTGCTGACTGAAGATCTTAGGACTTGTCAACCTCCATAATCACATGAGTCAATTCCTTATAACAAAAACCAAAATCATATATATGTATTTATTTATTTCTGGTTCTCTGGAGAACCCTAACTAATATAGCAGGCAACGTGCTGAACACTTTATACGTTTTTTCATACACTTTCAGTAACTTGTCCCATAGACTCTGCACTTAGTGAGAGGAAGTTTCCAACCAAGGTCTCTCTGGGTTTAAAGAATCTTATCTCCCTTTCTTTTAGTTACAGGGTTGCCCAGCCACATGGGTGAGATTAGCCTCCCATTTTCAGTTGCAGGTGAGAAGGTCTTGGGTCATTTCTCTTCCTTGGAGACAGGAGATGTTAAGAAGCAATTGCTAGAACACAGCACCCTGGGCATCTCTCAGAAGCTGTGTCCTATGATTCAGCGCCCTATGATCATGGGTGGATTTCTGAACAGCAGTCGTTCTGGGGTTTAGAAACACTTATTCTGGCCACAGTTACTTACTCAGCACCTGCTATATGGCTGGTCCTATAGTTTTGACAATGAGCAAACATAACTAGAACAGCTTCTTCTTTGTCAAATCACAATCACCTTAGGGTTCCAGAAAGACATGGCAAAGGAGTACACATGCTATGATGTAGGTATGTGTAAAGTGTGTGCAAAGATACAAAGCAAAAGAAGTGATGCATCTTGGTGGTTTGGAGGGAGAGCCAGGGAGAAGTGGGAACAAGGCAGAGCAAGGACTCCCTGCCCAAAGCCTCAGAGAGAGTAAGTCAGATTTGGATCACAGGAAGTAGTAAGCTGTGGGTGAACAGTG
>NW_005871091.1:4587592-4590588 GCF_000147115.1 Myotis lucifugus | reverse complement strand
GAACGTTTCCCCTAACCTCTCTACCTGGGAACTTTACTCATCCTGTAGCCCAGCTACATGTCACTCATCATTTGAGACCTACCTATATTCCAGGAAAAATGCTACATGTATGGAGGATGAACAAAACAGAATCCCTTAGTAATGACCCCCGCCTCTGTACACCTCTTCACTTTGCTCCTAATGTTGTCACTTTGTGGTGATTATCTGTTTACATTTATGGATCTCTCCTTAGATTATAAACTCTGAAAGAGTCAAAATGGCTTGTATTTATTTCTGTATCCATAGTACAAAGGCCTGACATAGCATAGGAGCTTAGTGCATGTTTGCTGAATGAATGAATGATTTATTTGATAAATGAGTGTGTGTATGTGGGGCGGGGGGAGGGGGATGTTCAAAGGAGAGTGAGGATTGGGTTAACTCTTGGGACTGCCACAGGTTATAACAATGAAGACACCCATTATATCCCTTAGTCCAGATAAGAAGTGCCTGGAAGAGACGTTTAGAAAACAAGACCAGGCAAGGGAAAGGTCTCATCCAAGTGACCAAAGAATGAGCAGCCAGTCTTCAGCTTTTCCCACACTGGCTGAACAGGAAACTCCAACTGGCTGTGACTATCATCCTAGCATGATGGGACCCCTTAGTTCCCTGCAGCTCCACTCTCTCAAACAGTGTGCAGCCGTGGCATCATCGCCTTGGAATCTGATCACCTGTTCGGTTGCTTTCTTCCTTTGTCTATTTGATATGGCCAGCCAGGAAGACAATGCTGACGAGGCAGTCCTCAGCCCTGCACTGACAGAAATCAGGTGTCCTCGCTTCATAAAAGAAACATTAACCGATTTGATGGGAGCTGGAAGCAGAAATGCTGACAAAGATGTAACTCTCAAGGATTCTATGGGGCAAGGAGAGAGCAGTGTTCTTTCCTGATTTAGAAACTTTCTGAGGTTTGCAGGCAAGACAGAAAAATGAGAGAAGCTATGGATGAAGGCCACCAGGAAGGAAGTCTCACCTGCTCATCTGAGGGGGTAAAGAGAGAAAGGATGATCAGGAAGGCCACCATCCCCTCCTCTCTGTCCCACCACACTATCAAAGTCCCTACAACTATCTCCTGGACCCAAGCTTCGCCACTGGTTTCCTACTGTATGCTGTCTTCAGCCTCAATATGTCCCCAGCCCAGTCTTCACATGACTATCGGGTGGTCTTTCTAAGTTACTTGACTGTAATTTAAATACCCTAAAATCCTTCAGTGGCTCCCTGTGACTCGGATGGCATTCAAGACCTCCCTAAATTTATTCCTGATTCCCAAAGGCAGCCATTTCTCTCCTCAAGGGGGAATTCTGTTTTCACTATGTGGGTCAGACAACCTCTGGCAAAGGAAAGACTCTGGAGATGGATGGTTTGATGGCAGGAGCAAGCCCTCTTTCCAGAACTACCTTCCTGTATCCCCCATTCCTCTCACAGGAAAGACAATTCTAGGGAGGCAGTCTACTCTATGCCCTGCCCTATCTGAAGCACCATGAACTTAGAAATGATTGGACACAGTCCCTGCCCTCAAGGAACTGAGTCTAATGGAGGGGGGTGGGGGAGTAGAAACAAATAATTATGAGAAGGAAATAAATGCTATCCTAGAAGTCTGCTCAAAGTGCTTGGGGGAGGAGGCCAGAGACTAACTGTGAGTGGGAGGAGGAGAAATTAGGGATATTTGGGTTAGGCCTGGGAGGATGATTAGGCATTTCCTAGGAACAAAAGGAGAGTAGGCACTGAAAGAGCTTTCCCTGTGTTATAAACCAGGTGCAAGGACTCATAAAAGACAGTTGTGGAATGTTTGAAAAACAAGGTATAATTAAATAGAGTGGATGAGGGCAAGGTAAAAGATTTGAGTGGCTAAAAGACCTCACATAAGATCATCACCTCTCTCTCTCTATAGATGATAGATAGATAGATAGATAGATAGATAGATAGATAGATATAGAGATAGAGATAGATATAGATATAGATATAGATATAGATATAGATATAGATATAGATATAGATATCCTAGAGGCCTGGTGCACGAATTCATGCATGGAGAGGGGGGGTTCCTCAGCCCAGCCTGCACCCACTCCAATCAGGGACCCCTCGGGGGATGTCTGACCACCAGATCAGGCCTAAACCAGCAGTCGGACACCCCTCTCACAATCTGGGACCACTGGCTCCTAACCACTCACCTGCCTGCCTGCCTGATCGCCCCTAACTGCTCTCCCCTGCCAGCCTGATCTCACCTCCAACTGCCTCTGCCTGCCTGATCACCCCTAACTGCTCTCCCTTGTCAGCCAGATCTTGCCCCCAACTACCCTCCCCTGTCGTCCTGTTCTCACCCCCAATGGCCTTCCCCTGCCAGCCTGATCTCACCCCTGACTGCTCACCCCTGCCGACCTGATCGCCCCTAACTACCTCTGCCTGCCTGATCACCCCTAACTGCCCTCCCCTGCTGGTCTGATCTCGCCCCTAACTATCCTCCTCTGCCAGCCAATTTGGTTCTGATTGGTCAGTTTCTATGCCAGTCAGTGTCAAAAGCTCTGCCTCCTAGGCAGCCATTGGCTCTCACAGTCACCCAGATTTGGTTCTGATTGGTCAGTTTCTATGCCAGTCACTGTCTCTGGGCCTATCAATGGACCCTGATCAGAAAGGCGGGCTGATCAGCAGCCCCAGTGGAGGCCTGGAGAGAAATGGAGGCTCGGCCGTTGGCCAGGCCAGGAGAGAAAGAGAGGCAAGTTCTGATCAACGGCTGCTACAGAGGCTACAGATCAGACCCTGCCTCTCTCTCTGCAGGCCTCTCTTCGGGCCTGATCCGCAGCCCCCTAGGCAGTCAGTGCTGGGTCGGGTTCCCCGCAGTGGCCCAAGTCAGTGCTGGGTCGCCACAGCAACCCAGCACTGACTTCTGGTCTGGTCGAGCCTTCAGTCTAGGACGCCTGGCGCGTTATTTATATATAAATTTTATATATATAAAATTATATATA